>NC_044986.1:124429433-124729433 GCF_008728515.1 Papio anubis
GCTGCTCTGGTTCAGGAGCCAGGGACGTGGCCCTTTACTCACATCCCAGGCAAAAGTATATGAACTAAAAACTCATGAGATTGGATGTATCTATTTTACAGCACGTTAACCCGGCCCCTGAGGTGAGCACGATGCAGGGAGGACGTGTCCTGGCAGGTTCGTCTGGTTGGGACTCTCTTTGGGTTCGTCTGGTTGGGACTCTCCTGCTCTGCAAGGTCCACGCACCAGTCAGGTGTGAATCAGTGCAGTGCCTCTGTTTAACTGATTGTCCATTTGGCCCTTAGGCAATAGGCGCTAAAGATTAATAACTAATATTTACTGAGCCCTTATCCTGTCCTAACAGCTTCATGTGCATTGCCTCATTTAATCCTCCCAACAGCACTACAAGGCGGTGACATTTATTGTCTTCATTTTACAGCATTGGCGTGGAGAGGTTGCAGCAAGTACCCGTGGCGGCTCATCAGGCTCTGTGGCTGTCCACGTTCTCCCTGACCACACCCCTGCTTGTTAAAGCTCTGAGGCCCCTTCCTACGTTACATCCTCTCTCTCACAAAGGGTAGATGTGGCTAGGGTTCCCCATTTTGAATATGGAACTTCTGGACCAATTTCTTCTTTCCTTTGGTTCTTCGTTTATTGCTCTATGGGACCTGAAGCTCTTCCAGGACCCCGCCAGGCTGTGGCTCACTGAGGAGGAGAGCACAGTGGGACCCTGGCCATGGAAATGAGGAGCATCATCACTTTCTGTCGGGGACCCAGGGTGACAGTCAGGCCCCACTGCTGCTGCGCACACGAGGAGCCTCCCAGGCTGCTGGGGTTTGGGGGACTGGCTCTGACGGAGATGCTTTTGGGGGCTTGATGCATCTGGCACTTGGGAACAAAGACAAAGCAGGCAGGAGACATGCCCTGACCTCTCAGGGAGAAGGTGCTTTCACCCGATCATGGAAGAGTGTCCTTTGACACCAACAGGGCGCAGATAACAGCTCTTTACAGTTAGAATAATTAGCCAGGCAAGAACTGTGCACCTCGTGGTTCTCCATGGGCCAGATACAGAGCTGGGCACAGCTGAAAAGCCAGCAGCAGAGGAAGCCCCAGTCCTGCACACGCTTTTAATCTTGGCTGCACGCTTTTCAGCTGTATGTGTTCAGCTTCATTTTACCTCACACACCTCTTTAAAGACCCCGTCTTCAAATACGGTCACACTGTGAGGCACCACAGGTCAGGACTTAAATGTATGAACTTTGGGGGAATACCATTCAGCCCGTGACAGAGAGAAAACCACAGACATTCACCTTCGGAAACATTTTCTGAAAACTAAAGCTATGGTTAGGGTAGCAGTGCCCTTTTCCCAGAAACATTATCTCTACCTCAATAAGGGCCAGAAAATTCATAAATCCCATCTTCAACCCTGTACCATCACTGCTAGAGAAACCATCATGTCTCCAGGGTGAGAAATACCTGTAGAATTGAACTAACCTCTGATTAGGTTAAATAACGTCCAGAAAATTCCTCTTGATTTCTTTGCCACGCAGTGTCCTCTAACGGGGTACTTCAAAGCTGAGTGGTTTCATTTCATTCTGCCTTTTGATTTCTCCCTTCCTGGCCCTTTGGAAGGTGCCCATTTCTCATGAAAGGTGGAGAGAACTGCGGTGATCCTAAGAAGGGCTGCTGTCCCCTATGCAGGTGGCAGGCGGACCGTTCTCACCTCTCACTGACGGCTCTTTTCCCAGGTCGGGTAGGGTCTGCTTCATAACTCTCTTGGGGAGGTTAACAGGACCTAAGACACCATCAACTAAAATGTGTCTCTGTCTCGCGGATGAGGGAAGTGAGGCCCAAAGAATGCAAGTGGCTACCAAAGAAAGTGAGATGGTGAGAGCAAGCCTGGATCAGAGCCTGGTCCCTCAGCTCCACCGGCTGTTCTTTGCTTAAGAAGGGACCAAGGCCCTGGAGTGGGATTGAGTAGCTGGGTTCAGAAAGGCCACGGGGAGAGCTCAGGTCCCCAGAGGACAAGAGCACAAAAGTCAGGAGCAGATGTTCTCTGGGCAAAGTAGAGTGAATCACCGCTTGGAAAAGACTCCGCTGGAAGCTCTTCCATGTTGCTCTTAAAACAGGAGTCTCAGAAACAGTGTGTTAGCAGTGGCCGTAAAAGCTCCATCGCGGGACCATGACACACAAGGGCCTTCTGAGAAGGGGCATGCACTCCCGTTTCCAGGGAGATACTGAATAGCGCGCAGTCCAGCTCACACCTTAGTGAGCATGTGTTGTCCACACCTGTGTGTGTGTGTGTGTGTACACATGTATAAGAATATAGGACACCTTAGTGTGTGTCCACACCTGCGTGTGCGTGTGTGTGTATGTGCGTGTGTATACATGTATATGAATACAGGACACCTTAGTGAGTGTGGGTGTGCACACCTGTTTCTGTGTGTATGTGTGTGTGTACACATGTATATGAATATAGGACACCTTAGTGAACGTGTGTGTGCACACCTGTGTGTGCCTGTGCATGTATGTGCATGTGTACACATGTATATGAATATAGGACACCTTAGTGAGTGTGGGTGTGCACAGTTGTTTGTGTGTATATGTATGTGTGCACACATGTATATGAATATAGGACGCCTTAGTAAACGGGTGTGTGCACACCTGTTTGTGTGTGTATGTGCATGTGTGTGTGTACACATGTATATGAATATAGGACACCTTAGTGAATGTGTATGTGCACACTTGTTTGTGTGTATATGTATGTGTGCACACATGTATATGAATATAGGGCACCTTCGTGAATGCCTGTGTGCACACCTGTGTGTGCATTGTGTGTATTGCGTGTGTACACATGTAAATGAATACAGGTAAATATACACACATGTATAGGCACGCTCCGCTGTGCTCTTGCTTAAGTAGCATCAATAATACACCGTTTTGATCTGAGGGTTAAAGGAAACTGTAGAGGTCGTTTCAGATAGGCAAACATCTTCATTTTTCAGAAATCTATATAATAAGTACATTGAATTCCAAAATAATTATTAATTACAGCACAAGGTAAAAACCTTTAAGGAATGCAATGAATTAAGACGAGAGATGAGGGAATTTTTAATTCTATTTCCCAAAAGAAAAATAGAAAAAATACGAAGCTGATGTGCTATCAAGAAATGCAACAAAATACAGCACATGATTCATTCAGTAAAACCCTGGAACTAAATGTGAAAATTACAAAGTGTACTTATCAGGTTGGTATCCACGCTTTGGGTTACTGGGCATGTATATTTACAGTGAGGACCTACTATTCCCTTGTGTGTCCCTGTGTGTTTGTGTAGAGGATACTTTCATCCACCTGCCTGCATGTCACTTCTGAGATTAACTGGTTCAGAGTCAGTGCTGGTAAAACAAGGTGGAACTGAAGCCACAGGTAAATGTGCATGTTCTATTTTAAACTCAGTGAGTCAATGAATGAAAAGTGGATTACAGAAATAAAATTTGGATGCACAATAATAACCAGGACATTTGAACTCACTCTAAGTGACTGATGCCCCAAGTGTGAATTTAAAGGTTAAGTAAGTGCGACCCTCCTAAGAAAACATGTTGTAACCTTGTAGCACTCCCACAGTGTCACAAAGGTTTACAGTGAAATAGAGTCTACACAATTTCTGACACACCAACTGACTGAAATAGCTCTTCCCATCTGTTCCCAATCTTGCTTATAAAGTCATTTTACATAAACACTCACAGGTAGGGTTTCTGAGATTTAAACATTTTAAACATTTAAACATAGTAAACAAATTCCTGATTCTTGGTGGCATTTTATTTGCAATGGGCCGGTATCAATCCCTGGTCACCGGGAATGAGAGGTCCCCTCATGCCGCTGAACTTCGGCAAGGGTGTAGATGGAGACAATTTCTCTAGACCCCTCTCCAGTCAGTTCTGTGGACCCCAGGAGCCCTGACCAAGGGCTGGGATGAGGCCAAGGCTGAGGGTAGATGAAAGCACAAATGCTGTGTCCCTGAGATCCAGAGCTCAGTCCAGAACAGACACATCACTGAGACAATATTGTATGTTACACTGAGGCCACACAAGACTGTCTGCACACCCGGCTTCAATGGGCTTTCGTAAGCTTCGCTGCTGTTGCAATAATGCGTAAAATTATTTATGTGTAAAATACCTTCCTATGCAAAGCTCCAACTGACTTCCAGCAGAAATCACTTGCAATCTGTGTACCTAAAACTAAATTTGTCCAGTGTGCGTGTGTGTGTCTTTGCACGCCATATGATGTGTGTGCACACAACAAGCCCACCTAATTTAGTATAGATAGAATCCCTCTAGATGAAAACTACATGGGGAAATATAGAAAACACGCCGACAGCAAGCTGGTGCTTTTAATGTCCGTGTTTGACACTTGTTCTTTGAGAATTACTTTACGTCAACATCAACATTCGTTTGGTCTTATCTGAAAACATACGGCAAAATGGCACCTCTTGCAATATTTTGGTTTGTATTCTTCTCCTTATTGCTTTATTTTTAAAAAGTGACTTGAATTATTTACATAATTTTGATGATGATGCATTAACTTCTCTGCTGGGGCCAGGGCCCTTCTCTCTACTGACATCCCCTCAAGCAGAGGAAGGCCGATCTTGAGCTGGAGATGTAGGTTTGTCAAATTAATCTCTTCTTGCATTTCCTTCAAGCGAGTGCTGGCCTTGCTTTCAGTTATGTTAACTGTATCCTTCCTCGTAAAGTTCCACAATTGTATTCCCTTTTTTAAAATCATCTTCATCCGAGCAACGGGAATATGCACGTTCGAGGTGGCTTTGTGGAGGGAGAGGTGGCGCGCGCCTTTGCTTTCGGAAAACCTTCCAGACAGAAGCACTGCAGCGAGCCAGTGCCGCCAGGACATCAGGCACACACATATTAATAAAACGTCTTTTATACCAACTCCTCTTCTTTTTCCATGTGATATTCGTTGCTGCCCCAAAATTTGCCTTGGGTGAGCTTCCCGCTCCTCTAAATGTTTTGCCACAGGGTTTCCACGTGTCCAGGTCGCCCAGAGGCCCCTGCGTGCTCCTGCAGTGTCAGCCAAAGTAGAAATAATGTCCCATTTCACACATGAGGCAGTAGCCCATACAGTCCTATACCACATCGTCCGTGAGACAGTACTAATTACTCTGCTAAATATCCAAATAAAGACCTCCCCTAGATTTCTCTTTAGGCAATTTTTTTTTTGCCATCTACAAGTTAATCTATTTTTTTCTACTTTTATTTTAGATTCAAGGGATATTCAACTTTTATTTCAGATTCAGTCAACATGAGTGAATTTGTTCCCTGAATGAACTGGGTGTCGCTGAGGTTTGGTGTAGGATCTTGTTAGCCAGGCAGTGAGCATAGGGCCTGGCAGTTTTTCAACCCTTGCTCTTCTCCGGCCCCTTCTAGTGTTCCCAGTGTATGCTGTTCCCATCTCTGTGTCCACGAATACTCAGTGTTTACCTCCCACTTAGAAGGGAGAACATTTGGTATTTGATTTTCTGTTCCTGTGTTAATTGTCCCAGGGTAACAGCCTCTAGCTGCATCCGTGTTGCTGCAAAGAACATGATTTTATTCTTTTTCATGGCTGCATTATATTCCACAGTGTATGTGGACCTCATTTTCTTTATCCAATCCACCATCTATGGGCACTAGATTGATTCCATGTCTTTGCTATTGTGAATAGTGCTGCGATGAACATTCAAGTGCATGTGTCTTTTAAGCAGAACGATTTCCTTGGGGCGGTGGGTATACACCCAGGAATGGGATTGTTGAAAGGTAGTTGTGTTTTAAGTTATTTGGAAAAGTTGGCTGAGCGAATTTACATTCCCACCAACAGCGTATAAGCATTCTCTTTTTTCCATAGCTTTGCCAGCAACTGTTATCTTCTGCCTTTTTATCATAGCCATTCTGACTGGTATGAGATGGTATTGCATGGCGATTTTGATGTGCATTTCTCTAATGATTAGTCATTTTCAACGTTTTTCATATGCTTGTTGATCACATGTTTGTCTTCTTTAGAGAAAGTGTTTGATCACGTCCTTTGCCCATTTTCTAATGGGGTTGTTTGTTTTTTGCTTGTTGATTTGTTTAGGTTCCTTACAGATTCTGGACCTTCGTTGGATACATAGTTTGCAAATATTTTCTCCCAATCCACAGGTTGTCTGTTGCTCTGTTGATAGTTTCTTTTGCTGTGCAGAAGCTCTTTAGTTTAATTAGGTCCCACTTGTCAATTTTTGGTTTTGTTTCTTTTAGCAATTTTTTACCAAAAGGCCACCATATAAAATGCTTCTGATTCAATGGAGCTAAGGAACAAATTAGTTTATTCTGTAAATATCATATGTTCAATTTAGAAGGCATTGTTTTTTCTGAAACCCAAAGATTTAAAATGTTGCATTTCACGAGAGAAGAATCAGTGTTGTAAAATGATGGGATCCCAATTTGGAGAGGAAGAGAATAAAAGAGTGTGTGAGACTATCGTGCCCTGAGATGTTATAGAAGGTAAAGGTGGCCGGGCATGGTGGCTCACACCTGTAATCCCAGCACTTTGGGAGGCTGAGGTGAGTTGATCACCTGAGGTCAGGAGTTCGAGGCCAGCCTGGCCAACATGGTGAAACCCTGTTTCTACTAAAAATACAAAAATTAGCCAAGTATGATAACACACACCTGTAATCCCAGCTACTACTTGGGAGGCTGAGGTGGGAGAATTGCTTGAACTTGGGAGGCAGAGGTTGCAGAGAGCTGAGATCACGCCACTGCACTCCAGCCGTCTCAAAAAACAACAACGAAAAGAAGGTAAAGGTAAACTTTTAGGCAGATTATACAGTTAAGAAAAATAGGAAAATCTGACCACCACAATCAAGGTAAATTTCCAAAGTTCCTTAATTCAGAATCAATTGGGATAGAAAGGCAAAGTCTGTCATCTTGCCAATAGGCTCAGGGACAGTCCCGGCCACAAGAACCTCAGTCTGGGAGCTGGAAGCCAGTGCCTGAGCCCCCTCCTGGGAGGACAGAGTTGGAAACACTACCGGGGTGCCTGGCCTCTGCCTGTCAACTGCGTCGTGCTGCCCCGCTAGGTAAAGCAGCTGTGAAGACCCCGGCTCCTGCCTTAGGGATGCTCAGAGCCGTGCTGCCGGCCACAGTCTCTAAACGCCTCTCCCTGTCTCATTCCTCCCACAGGGGCAATGCTCAGACACGGAGGCGGGGCAGGAGGTACAGGTGCAATGCTCAGACATGGAGGCGGGGCAGGAGGTACAGGTGCAATGCTCAGACATGGAGACGGGGCAGGAGGTACAGGACAGCCCAGCATTTGCAGAGATACTCGATTGTGGACTCACACGGAGGCATGCACTCACACAGAAGGGCAAGGATGACATTGCGGGTCCGCCCTGGGGGCTAGCATGTTCATTCCCCACCGTGTTCCCAGGGCAGTGGGGCCACAGGTGCCCAAGAACACTGAGAGGAAGCAGCCTCCTTACCAGCAGGAGCTCGGCCGTCCACACGTGTGGGTGGGACCACGTTCTGGGTGATTCCTCCAAGTCACAGGCAAGGAACATGGAGAGTGGGAAGAGCTAAGCTCCAGAATCAAAAAAGTGAGACCAAATATAAGTTTCCCCCAATTGTAGCTATTTTAATTCCATATTTTCAGTTTCTGCCCCGGCCACCACCTTCCTGTGATGCGTGTTAGGTTTTCTCAGCATGGTGGAAACAGGGACTTTCTGCTGCTGCTGTGTTTGTGCCTGTTGGTTTCCTCCCTCCCTCCCTCCCTTGCTTTTTTCCTTCGTTAACATTTTTCTAACTATATTATTCATAGGCTTGTGGGTTTGATGTGCCTGCATTATATTGTTCTAATTCCCATTAAAATATAAGATGGCATTTAATACATGTTTAAAAGTTTTTCACATGCCACCCAAAATCAGCTTGCAAGCCACCCTTAGCCTGCATACCCATTGAAAGAGACTGGTGTCCAGGCGTGGAGGCTCACACCTGTAATCCCAGCACTTTGGGAGGCCCAGGCAGGTGGATCACTTGAGGTGAGGAGTTCAAGACCAGCCTAGCCTCCATGGAGAAACCCCATCTCTACTAAAAATACAAAAATTAGTCCAGCATGGTGGTGTGTGCCTGTAATCCCAGCTACTCAGGAGGTTGGGGCAAGAGAATTGCTCACTCCCTGGCTGACAAGATCCTACACCAAACCTCAGCGACACCCAGTTCATTGCAATCGGGGGGGGGACTGTGCACAGCAGGTGTGCATGAGTCGTGATGGAACGCGCAGGGCACACTGACTCAGCGGTGGGGAGGGGAGTGTGCATACAGCAGCTGGGCATGGGTTGTGGAACCCACCGGGTGCACCAAGTTAGCAGTCGGGAGAGAAGTGTGCACGGCACCACCTGCAGGCAACATTCCCTGCAGCCCTGCTGCTGTTCAGAAGGGTGTCCAGAGCTTGCGCCAGCAGCTGGGACAGAGGCATGAGCAGTGGTGTTGGAGGCCATGGCCTCACTGTGCTGCAAGGCAGCTCTGAAACCGTCCAGAACCTCTTGGCTTCCTCAGCAGCACTAGCTGGTCACTCCAAGAGTGCTCTGTGTACTTCTAATCCCAGCTTCTCCTTTTTTTTTTTTTTTTTTTTTGCTTAAAATTAATGGGTTTACAAACACCGCATGTTCTCACTCATAGGTGGGAACTGAACAATGAGATCACTTGGACTCAGGAAGGGGAACATCACACACCGGGGCCTATCATGGGGAGGGGGGAGGGGGGAGGGATTGCATTGGGAGTTATACCTGATGTAAATGACGAGTTGATGGGTGCTGACGAGTTGATGGGTGCAGCACACCAACATGGCACAAGTATACATATGTAACAAACCTGCACGTTATGCACATGTACCCTAGAACTCAAAGTATAATAATAAAAAAAAAAAAGAAAAGAAAAAAAAAATTAATGGGTTTAGTTTCAACTGTTTGAAAATATGAACTAGCATATGATTTTCTTCTCAGGGCCTTTGCAAGATGATAGAAGAAGGCCAGAGGTGGAAACACTGGTGAGAAGCAGATCTGGAGCCCCTGGCTGGGTTTCTGCTTCGGGATACTTAAGCTTTCCTACATTTCCTAGATTTGGGGATCAGTTTTCATCTGCAGTTTTTTTAAATCACATTTAATATTAAGCAAACTTGAAAGTTTCTCAATTAGTTAATCAAAATCTATTTGTACAGTAGAAAACAAATATTAAAAATACACTTAGTGACTTTTATTTCATTTTCAAACCCTGCTTATTTCCAAAAATAATTTCACAGGACTACCATAAAAGGCATAGATTAAGTGCTGCAAATGGAAATACACTTCCAGATAGAATGGAAAAACCTGGGGATAATAAGGCTATTGCAACTGAGCATTGGATGGAATGCTGGGCTTCCTGGCAGCCAAGGCAAAAAGGAAAACATAATGATTTCGAGCCTTCTTGTTTTCTAATAAAACCAATCAAACCAGGATGTCAAACCACAGAGAGAAAAGAATTAGGTTATCTGACTTAGGAAAGAATGAGAGCAGATATCACTAATTGGCTATGATGATGATAAAATCCCCTTGTTAAGGCTTCACTGAAGCGTCTGGCTTTTAAGTAGCTGGTTGCAACAGGCTGTCCAGTGAGAAACAGCTATAAAATGCACACCTGGGTAAATGAAAGAGCTCACAGGCTTCATGGAGTCACTTTCTATGGTTCAGTTGGGCATGGAGGTGTCAGGATTGCAAAGGCAGGTATTGATCTTCCTGCCTTCTGTTGGAGGAGAGTATGTATCTAAAAGAATGAAAGACAAGTAAAATTGCTTAAATAAGAAGCCTAAGAAGGGAGTTAGGACCCAGAAATAGCTTTTACCACTCAGGCTGAATACACAGAAGACTGTTTCCACAGTTTGAACGTGTGCACAGATTCAAAAAGGCATTAAATGGGCATTGGCTGGTTTAGATGTGTGCCTAGAGGCCAGCTTTGACCAATGAATTAAAGACTCTGTGCAGATTAGACATGCCCATTAGGTGAATTATTTTAGCTTAGGTTTTTTAATAAATGAAAGAGAGATTGGAAATTAGCCTTAAAAATATATGGTGCCTACATTCTGTTTGGTCCTCATGCCGGTTCTAGACAGCGACACTCACACGTAGTTCATGAAGGTGCTTCACAATGCCAACTGCGAATGCAATCTAAATCGTCCAACCTTCCTCCACCCAGTGAAAAGTTCATCTGGAACACTGACCGTCATACTTCAATTCCTGGCGTCCAATTTTAAATAGAAACTTCTGAAATGTCCATTGGTTTTTGTTTGGTTGGTTTTAGTACCAATCTAGTCCAAGGAATACCTTCCTCTCAAATTTTCTAGACACGTTTTCCCATCAAATCCTTTTTGAAACAATGAAACATCTTTTAAGTGAAATCACACACAGAGTCTCTTTATGCAAAGCGAGGAACTAAGCTTTTCCCTCAGAGCTCCAGGAAGCACGTTGAGTAGGCCACTGGGTCCCCAGGCATCTGACCCTGACCCACACTTGTATGGCAGATATCATTTTATGTACGTCTGTAGCCAGAATCCTCCAACTTGGCGCTCTGTGTGTCCTCAAGGAAGTGAGGACATGCAATACATTGACAATTTGCTTTAAAGTGACAAGGGTGACTTTGATCTCTCCGTGTTCCCCATGGGACCAGAGCATGGCACTTCACCCATAGAGGTATCCAGGTACTGCAGCAGGATAAATTCTGGCCATGGGGCTTGTTTAACAGGCTTCTTCAGCCCAGGTGCTGAGGTTCACTACACTCTCTTCCCATTTCTTTTTGGACAAATAGAAGAGTATTGTGGCTTGGCCGATGCTCTTTGAAACCCCCTGGAACCCACGTGAGAAAGTCTTGCAGGACCGTCCTGCTGGGACCATTTACACCCACAGAGCGATGGCAACTCGGTTTGTATTTATCAAGAGTCCACCCGGCTCCTTTCCCACCTCCTTCACCAAGCTCCGCCCCCCGCCCATCCTACTGTAATATCCTGGGAGCAGCACTGCCCGGATTAATATTCTAATGTTCTTCTCTAACCCTCCACATGGCCAGACAGTTCTGCGGTAAGGTGGGTGGGTGCCAGTCTGGGGAACGGAGGATTTCATCCCAAGCACTGTAGGATCCACTTAAGCTTTCTTGAAACAGATCAACTGAATGGGACTTTGCAGGTTCCGCCTTCGCCTCCCATCACCCACACCTCCCCAGGCGTGTGCGGTCCCCTCCAGGCACACAGGTGTGAGCGGTCCCCTCCAGGCACACAGGTGTGAGCGGTCCCCTCCGGGCACACAGGTGTGAGCGGTCCCCTCTGGGCACACAGGTGTGAGCGGTCCCCTCCAGGTGCCCCATGTCTGCAGCCGGGGTTCTGATGGCCCAGGATCCTCCATCGCCTGTCTCCTAACAACTATGCTTTTTTCTCAAACTGGCCACTATTAAAATCTGATGTCAGCTAGTTGGCAAGTGGAAATGATTTGATAGACTGTTCCAGAGGGAAGTACACATGACTGATGAAAACCATGCTGTCAGGACTAAGGAGCTGCACGTTAGTAGGAAAAAACCATTTTTGACCAATGCAGTGAAAGTAATGGTGGTTTCAGTAACTGGAAGAGCTTTCTGGGTAGGATAAGGGGGGCTTTCCCAGTCCTCCCGGGTTGCTCCCCACAGACCACAGCAGTCCAGCTTTGAGAACACAGTGTGCCTGCCCCCCATGCTTCCACACAGCCGCTCCTCACACAGAAGGCACACAAAGAAAAAAACCCAGCATATTCTGCAATACACCTCGTAACTACTTACCTTTGCATAAAACTGAAGCCATCAAACTAGGTAATTTTTTACCTGCTAGAGCTGTGTGAAATCTTTCAAATATATTAATTTTTACATAATAAAAAAACTTGCATTTCTGCTAGGCTAGGTTGTATAAAATGCATTTTTAACAATTACCATGTGTCAGGAGATAAGCAAATATTGAGTCATAAAAAGAAAATAGTCATTGTCACTCAGGTCTTTGTCCTGGAGGAAGTTTCATGCATGAATTTGAGAACATCTGTTTTAAATACAGCTTTGAACATTATCAGCTATTGTATTTTTCTTAATGTATCTTACACATTTATAATTTGTAAATGTATTTTTACTGGGTGTATTTTGAGTAACTAAAATTATGAGCATTTGGAGAAGGCTGGAAAATCCAAAGTCAACATCCATCTAACATTAAATGGATAAGCTACGCAGAGAATTTGTCTGGGTTTTAATTCCTTATCAGGACGCTCTGGGGGGCATGAAAGCATGGTTCAGAGTTGTATGAAATTCTAGGCAGCTATGAGAATTCTACTAGAACCTGGAATAGCCTGGAAATGTCAGAGCCCACTCTTATCCTAGTCCTTATAAAGGCGGAAGCTGTACATGTAAATCTGACACAGCCTGTGCAGGAGGGAAACTCTTTCATCACTTATTTTCATGAGAAAGAGAAATAAGTCGTTAGTCTCGAGAGCTCTGGCAATGCCTGTAACTCCTATTTGTTGGAAGCTATCACACAAGACACAACTGTGTTCCTGAGAAATGAGGAATTGCCTCGGACCACACAGCTGGAAATCAGCTCCAAAGGTCTCCAGCTCTCTTGTTATTCTCACCTTTTCTTCTCTGTCAAGTGGAGGAAAACACCGTAGTAAGGAATCCCCTATGAGATTATATTCTATACCAAAGAGCAGACGAACAAAATCAGTGCCAAATATTAACATTCTCAGTGCTCCCACCAGCTATGGTGGTCCTCCCAGGATCCATGCTGGTCCTGGCCAGGGGTGGGAGTTTCCCAGGTGCGTCCTTCACAGCGGGGGCCTCAGCATGGCACCGGGCGTCTGGCGGGTTCCCCTCCAGATAGGAGACCTTGAGTTTGTCCTCAGCAAGTGTAAGTCAGCTCCCCACTGCCCCAACAGGAAGGACTAACGCCTGAGATCCAGCCCTGAGCTTCCAGATGCGGCTGCCTGGCATCCCAGACGATGCTGAGGTGAGGTTCAGGTGTCCCCTGCCATTGTGAGCCTATTTCAGGGCCTGGCAAGCTCGGGACGGGCCAGGCCTCGGAGTAACACACGGCACTGGCTGATGGTGCCCTGAGAGTTTGCAAGAACTGACTTTCGAACGTGGAAATGCAGAGCACACGTGGTTGGGCCGAAATTAGATCCTCTAGTTTGGTCACATCTGACCCTGCAGTGGCAGCACACAGGCCTGGGAAGCACCTGTGGAGGTGTCGAAGCCGTCCTCCTCCTCACACCGGCCTGAACAAGCTGAGAAATAAGACGAGGAGTGAAGGTGAAGCCCCGGGGTGGTCTTTCTGGCCAGTAAAGACGAAGCTGAAGGTAGGAGCATGGTGTGAACGCTGAGAGTCTGCAGGAGCCTGAGAGTCTGCAGGAGCTCGTGGTCAGGTGCCCAACGGCAGCCCTCGTACCCCTCTCCAGTCCACGCTCACGGCAGTGTGGTGTGAGCACAGACAAACCGATCAGCACACCAGACTTACCAGCCAGCCTCATCTCTCCCCTGCCCTGTGGGTGCCGTGAATAAGTGGCAGGGACAGCGGGAAGGAGAGGAAGATGCCCCAGCGCCCAAGTGCAGGCTGGCTTCCCAGGCATCTCATCCTTATCCCTCCAGCTTTTCTTCTGCGTGCAAGTGTCCCAGTGGCAGGGTCAATTCAAACCCAGGGAGATTCGTCAATTGGTTTGCTTATCCATTATATTTCTTCTAAGTAGTGGCTTTTCTTGGAGAAAGAATGGTAATTACCAATGTCACACAAGGCCCCAGCCTCTGATTCCGTGCTGCCAGGCCCCGAGGACAGTTGCAACGCTTAGGATCCATTATTAACACTCAGAGATGATGAGGGAAAAACTACAGCTATGTTAGAAATTAAATACACTCTTCTGGCTGAGTATAAAGGAATAGCTACCACTGGCCTGTGAGAAGCTGTAATAACGAGTATAAATCATTAACAATGAGGACATAGACTTCCCTAAAGCCACCCTTTCCACCGGACTGTGAACCTTCCCAGGTTTGGGGCGTGGAGGTTTAGGACAAACCGTCCTCCACTGAGCACTTTGCAGGGAAGGTGATTAGCCCCGTGAGGGGACCGTGCTCTCAGGAGAGCTGCACGTAAAATGACCAGGAAGGAAATAGCAGCAACTTCTCAAATTAGCATAATTAGTAATTATCTCTTAATAGCCCCACTTGGCTTTAGAGACTTGGCACTTGAAATTCTGCTTAAAGTTCAGCGAGGAAAAACAAATTTCACGCTGAAATGTCTTAATAACACAGCTGAGCTGCGAAGGTAGTTGTCTGGTTGAGGTAAGAGAAGGAGGGGCTGTGTGGACGTGCCAAGGGTTTCCTGCAAGAAGAGCTAGGCATGGGGTCACCTATCCAGAGAGAGAAAGCACGGGAACCATCATTGGAGCTCTCCCACTCGCACTCTTTGAAGATACTTTCAGAATGTTCCCCCCCCCTTGGAAGCTCAAGTCACCACCTGTGCTTAGGGTCACTCTTTCTAATGACACATAACTCAGCTTCCTTCAGATCAAAAGTCCCTCCAAAGTAAAGACAATATGAAAAGGAAAAATGGAACAGAACCGGCCTCTACATCATAGTCCGCAGCTAACAAACGTTGCACAAACCTTGCTGTTTGCTCATTGGAATTCAAATCCAAACAAGATTCACAAAGAAATTAGAGTCTGTGGCAAGAAAACAGATGATTCTTTCTAATTTGTAGGAAAGATATGCTCGGCAGGACGTAGAGAAGACACAACTACAGTTTTACAAGACTGAACAACATCCCTCTTTAGGCAAGAAATACTTTCCCCCTTATCAGAGGGAACTTGTGTTGTTCATTAGCTGTGTACATTGTAGCAATTTGCAGAAAGTCTAAACCATCCCCTTAAGAGACTTAGCACGAACACTGCACAGTAGCTTTATTATAAAAGGCAGCGTAAGTAGGTCTCCACTCAGCGACTTCCATAGGGTGATTCATTCAGCACCAGAGCAGGAAACACCTATGAAACAGCCATTCTTAGTTTAGATCAATAGGGTCAGCATGGAGGCTGAGAAGGTCTCTCAGGACCCGAGGCGACCTCCCCTCCTCCCTCCATGTTTAAAATGTTCCCTGCGTGGCCTTCTCCGTTCCTTACCTCAGGTGTGTCTTGCGTCCACCACCACAGTCCTCTCCTATGGATTTCCACCCTCGCCCTCAGCCCTCTGCTCACATACACCAGGGGCTGCATGTTCACGGCTGTGGCTTGCAGGCTGGAGGGTGGACTCTGTAGTGACTGTAGAAAGAAGGAAAAAGGATTTCGTACGTGACGATGATGTGGCGTGTGCCAGGTGCTTCTGTGTGTACGTCCTCGCCAAATCCTCACTGTGCCCCCAGGAGGAAGATACCACTATTCCCATTTGACAGAAAAGGAAAATCTTGCCCTAACATGATATTGACTTTAGCAAAACTAGGATTTGAACCTGAATGTTTCCCAAGACCCCGGCTGCCCCCCAAAGCCCATGCCTCTTCTTGAACGTTCTTCTGCTTGTAGCTTTTCCTGCAAGTTCTCCATCGGCGTCTTGACTAAAGGGCCTCGTGTCTTGTTGTCGGCCAGCACAGTCGCTGGCCGAAGGATTCTGACCAGGAAGGAGGCAAACATATTCATACTTCCCTTTCCATCGAAAATTAATACATATTTAGTCAGGGCAGATTTTCCTGAGCAAATGCATTCTTTCATCATCCTTGAGGAACAGATTGGGCTTTTCAGACCAAGGCTTGGTATGGAGTCTGCCCTAGTTAAACTGCAAGTAGGCGCCCTGGCTTTGGGAGCCCAGAGTCCCTTTTCTTCGTCCCCTTTGATCTTCTCACCTCTCCTCTAACACAGAACACTCCCCTGAGTTCTTATAATCTTCCACTTTGAACAGGCATCAAAAGATATGAGTTAAACTAGAATCTCTGCTATGGAGAAACTGGAACCCCAGGGGACCGAAGGCAGCCCGCAGGGAGCACAGACCCAGACAGAGCTGCGGCCTGCCACTGCCTTCCAGCATTGCATGGCTGTCATTTCCACCCTCACGTGAGCACAAGCTACCGTGTCGTTTTCCTGAAGAGACCTGTGTCTTAGGCTTTAACACGCTGTAGAACGTTAACGACTTAATGCAGTGCTTTTCATGATGAGAAAGAATGGAGGCCAGAAACTTTTTTTAGAGCCCCTGCAACCTCCCCCGCTGTCCGGAGCTGACTCTGCTGTGTGTCCGCCAGGCTGGTCCTCGGACAAGTGGAGGATAAATCAGACAAAGGTCTGATTTCTGTGCTGCCTGCAGGAAACAGCTTTACCCAAGTTTCAACTTCACAGTCTTCTGAGCTAAACATCTAGTTTATAAACAAAGGAGAAGATGAAATACATATATGTCTATATATATTTGGAGAAGTCTACGCCAAACCGTGCCCACGAAGGCATCCCTGTATAGTGGTTCACCCACACTCTCCAGGAAGCCCAAGTCTGCCCGTCCTCAGGTGAGACATGGTTCTGCACAGGAACCACTCTCCACCTAACAGTCCAGGCCACGGGATTGATTTTCAAACACCATCTTCATCAAGTAACAAGATTAATTTTCCACATCAGGACATTTCAAAGGCTAGCTACATTAGGAAACCGGATTCAAAAGACAATGTGGAGAAAACGCATGCTTGTGAGAAGACCACCGGCCAAACAAGCTGCAAATCAAGATTAAGATGAGCTCTCACTGGGAGAAACAAACGTTCACAGAAAAGAAAATTCTGGGAAACAGGATGCATGAGGATTTGAAGCCCCATGGGACACACCCATCTCTTCCTCCTTCGGAGTCTTCCCTCTGCCTCCTCTGACAAGGTGGATCTGAGGTGGAAGCAGTGAAAGGAGGCGCATGTGGGCAGGTCCTGAGCAGATCAGGGCCACAGTGCTGAGCTGTGCGACGGTGCAGGAACCCGGGACACCATGTGAAGGAAGCACCTGTAAAGGAATCCAGGAGAAAAGAGCATATTTTCTGGAAACAGTGTTTGTTATGATGGAAATAATTTCGATATCCATTTGATGAAATAAAGATCCTAAACTTTTTCTGTGGGGTGTATCTCCCTCTTCACTCTGGACTGGGTATGTGGAGAGAGGAACGCGTGAAGCCATGTCAAGAGGCCGCAGAAAATCCTTTGCCCAAGGAAAACTCCACTTCCTGCCCGATGAAATCCCACTTCCTGCCCGATGAAATCCAACTTCCTGCCCAACAAAAACCCCACTTCCTGCCATTCACCACTGTGTGTCCCAGGAGAGGTTGTCCTCAGTGGAGGGTGTGATTCTTTTGTTCCCCATCAGTCTCCTGTTATAAGGCCAGTGTTGTCTTTCTGACTAGCGTGTCAATGTGTGTTTATTTAATGGAGTAAGATTTTTGACCTCACACACAGGCAGAAGATAAAAATACCTGAGAAACCAAGCTTCTGATCCTCATTTACTGCAGAAAGCAACACCATCCTGCAGATTCTAGTCTAGCACCAGGCCCTCTGTTTGTTGAAAAGTAGGACTGTTTTCCTTTGAAATAAAAATACTTGGAGGAATCAAAAGGAACTGAAAATACTCTCCTGGAACACCATTTGGATTTGTTGCCTTGCGAAGAAGAAATCACTGCGGCACAAAATGTGTTACCTGAATATGTAAATAGCTGTGGCTGACCTTCTGGCTTCTGGGACAAAGGCCAGCCCACAGGAAAAGCACCAAAGAGAGGAGATTTTGAAGCCTAGGGGTGCTCACCTCTTCTGCTCCCAAGCTGTTCCTATTCCCCAGTTCTCTTTGTACCCATTTCTCACCGTTTTTCATGCATGGAATGTTCTGCTTCTGAGAGGCAAGAAACATGATGTCAGCCATGTCGATAAGCATGGCCTTGACCCTAGTCAAGCTCTACTTAGGAGAGGAAAAGCATCACCCAGGCTTCCAGGGTAGGGAGCAAAAACATCAGCGTTTTAGCAAACTGAATTTGAGAATGCTACTGATTCTGTACATTCCCTGCTCTCTGATAAAAGCGGGTCAACATTTGATGCTGTTCACATTACCGTCATTCACTGCAGCTCCACTAATCACAGCTAATGGCTGGTAAAGCATTCATGTGTACTAGAACCTCAGCTAAAGAATAAAAAACAAGAAGATAAAACGGTAAACATAAATTTAAAATAAGACATTAAACCACTGAAATTCACTGCAAAGTGTTTTGTCACTTTCTGATCCTAGAATAGCTAGGGAAGAAATACTTAAGAGAAAAAAAAATCAAAGTGAAATTTGATCTCCAAATTCAAATAACTTCCCAAGTGTGCTTCCCATTGTCCCCGTGAGTTGTTATCCACAGAGGCGGACGGCAGCTATCCCTGGAACCCTCAGAGAGGCACAATATTGAGAGGCCTTGCATGCTTGTTTGTAAGAACAGCTTTAGGTGGAGACATTTAAAATCATCTGATGATGAATGATGGGAATAAATAGATTGCTTCACCTTAATTGCTGCACTCTGCATTCCAGCACAGTTATGTCTGAAATTTTCAGATTAAGCTTGTTCTCTACAAAACTGTCTGTCAACAATATCCATTGCATTCTGTTCATTAACCCCCACTCAGCTGCCTGCCTGACATCCTGAGAACCTACCTGGCCTTGCAGCCCCTCTCAGCCCATCTGCCCCCTCTCCTCCTGCTGCTGCCCTGGGGCTCTGGTGGCACCGAGTGACCCAGTCCATCCTCTCGGGTCCCCCAAGACCCCCGGTGCCATCCACGTCAGCTGCCTTGTCCATCATACCAGCCACTATTCCAGACCACATTACCCTCCCCAGCCACAAAACCAGCACAGAGTGAGTAGAGGCACCACGCAGAACGCAGCCCCTGCTCCCCTGCAAAGCACAGCCTACCTTGCCCATCCACCTGTGTCTTCGAAGTGTCAAAGTGGCTTCGTCATTAGATCAAGAGGACTTAGGGTCAAAGCCTCTCTGCTGCGACAGAGGTTTGGAAAATGTGAAGAAATGCCACTTTAATTAAACAATAGAAAAATCAACCTACATTTGTTTCTTTGTTTTTTTAATGAAATTATGGGATTTCAGCTGCAATTTTTTTCCACACATATTGAAAAGCTTCAAAAGGACATCTTCCAGGGCTTTGCCTGTAGGTCTGTGCTCGTGGGGTTATCACCTCTGAGACTCATGGCTGGGTGGTGCCCACACCCTCATGGTCTCCCCTGCACCCTTTGCCCGCTCAAACAGTAAACTGCTGGGCTCATCAGCGAGAGAGTGGAGGCTCAGGCTGGAGTGTGCAAGCTCACCGTTCTCAATACTCCCCACCCCTTTAACATCTTGGTCCACACTAGCTTTTTTTTTTTTTTTTTTTTTTAATCATTCTATGCTTCCAGGCTCTCTGAGACCCTATCAGATTTCCTCTTTGTAATAATATCAATGATTCCAAATCATTCTAAACCACTTTATATGTACCCCTTACAAAACCCCAGAGTTAGATACTTTAACTCAGGCGTCTCCAACCCCCGGGCCAAGGACTGGTACTGGTCCAGGACCTGTTAGGAGCTGGGCCACACAGCAGAAGGGGAGTGAGCAAGGCTTCATCTATATTTACAGCCACTCTCTGCCACTCACATTATGCCTGAGCTCTGCCTCCTGTCAGGTCACAGTGGCATTAGATTCCCATAGAAGTGAGAATCCTATTGTGAACTCTGCATGTGAGGGATCCAGGCTGCAGGCCCTTATGAAAATCTAATGCCTGATGATCTGTCACTGTCTCCCATCATCCCCAGTTGGGACCATCTAGTTGCAGGAAAACAAGCTTAGGGATCCCACTGATTCTACATGATGCTGAGTTATATAATTATTTCATTATATATTACAAAGTAATGTTAATACAAATAAAGTGCACAATAAATATAATGCACTTGAATCATCCTGAAACCATCCCTGCAGGCCCCAGTCCATGGAAAAATTGTCTTCCACAAAAGCAGCCGTCCCTGGTGCCAAAAAGGTTGGGGACGGGAACCTCTGCCTTACAGCAAGAGTGAGGCTGCTCCTGGATTCCCGACCCACAGGAAGTTAGAGATAGTAAGTGTTTGTTTTTTAAGATACTAACTCTTGAGGTAACTTGTCACAAAGCAGTAGATAGCTAATGTAGCATCCAACAAACTAACTAAAATCAATCACGGCTTGCTAGGTCTTCCCCATGGCTGGACACCGCCTCTTAAGAGTGAGTCCCATGTGAAAGTCGCAAGGTCACTCATCCCCGTGGTTGACCACATTTAACAAAACATGAATACAGTTGGAAGCCAGTGTATAGTGAACAGTGGTCAAAAGATATGGTGGGCTTCATATGGCCAAATACTACTTTCAAAAAACACCTTGCTTCCAAAGAAATCCTCCCGGACACAATGACCATCAGGTTCTCTTGCCTAAAATGCACAAGGCTGCAAGATGAAAAATTCATCCGAGGATTCAGGCAAAATCATCAGTTAATCATTTTAAGATTATTATGCTAAACAGCTAATAATCTATTTTATCCTATTAATCTGATGCAAAATCTCCCCATTCTATTTTTAAGGGTGACTGGACCCCACATACCTCACTTCCCAGTTCTTCCATCGTCTCCTGCACCATCAACTCTCCCCTCTCTCCTGGATCATCCCTGTCTACTCAAGCACACGCTACTCTTTCTCTCGTCTTAAGAAAGTCTCCTCCCACCCCTTGGCCTCCTCACTGCTCACCAGCATCCCGGCTCCAGGCGTTTGCACCTGCTGTGCCTCAGGGTGGAGCTCCACTCCTCCAGGTCCCCACAGGCTCCATCCTCCACTCCCTTAGAAGTACACTCAAACGTCACCCTCCTCATCAGGTGTTCTGTGACACCTCGTCAACCTGCAGCCCCCACCCCCTCGCTAATCATGCCCATGCCCTCCACCCATGAAAATGCTCCGTTCCACTAGGACCAAAGTCCTCTTCCTTTTTCCTTGTAACTGCTGTATCTGGAGAACTCAGATGAGCCCCTGGGGTAGCACGTGCTTAATAAACACGTGCAGTGAATCAGTGAATGGGTCTGCTTCTCCATGCGACTCACTGTCCCACACTCAAAATCCCTCTGCATTCATTGTGTTTGTGGCTTTTTTTCTGATAATACAGTTACTGAAGATTCATTGTAGAAACTTCTGAAAATACCGAAAAGTGTTAGTAAGACAATGAAAATCGAGTCCCTACCATCTGAAGATAACAGTCTGTTTATAACTTTGTAGCGAGTGGCTCATACCTTGAATCTTGCATTGTAATCTGCTTTTAAAACTAACCCATGCTCATCACCACATGTAGTGCAACATTCCTCTAAAGGAGGGCCAGTCCGAAATCTTGTCTGAACTTGTGGGAGAAAATCAGCCAGAGCACTGCCAGCGAGGCATTCATTCCCAAATGCTGGGCACAGAGAGGCTGGCAGGAGCATGTACCCTGGGGAATGGGGGCAGAATGTCTTATGGGGCTCGAGCAACAGCAGGGTCACTGGAGTTCAGTGAGTCTGAGAATAGAGGGGTGACCTTTGTGGATTAGCAGCCATCGTTTGGATAATCTGGATTTTAATCAAGATGGATGGAGAGAAAAGGGAAGGGAGTGGTGGACAAAGAGGGAAATCCCCAGATTTTCAGGGTTCCCTGCCTGCCCAGGTGCTGTAACAGAGAGACCTCAAGAGAGAGGAAGAGTTAGGGGCCCCAGACCCTCACCCTCTTCCTTCATCCTCCTGCCTCAGCTTTTGTATTCAAGAGGGGTTTCAATTGTATTCAATGTAGTGACTGCATGGTAATTCATCTAATGAATGGGTTATGGTTCTCCACTACGGTCAGAATTGAGTTTAATTCACAAATTGTGCTTTTATACCGAGTGCTACAATGACGAGTTGTTCTCACACTTAAGTCTGTGTATTTGCCTTATGCATTTGAAGGTGGATGGACAATTCCATTATCAGTCATTGGTAGATTTACCCTGTGGGATGCAGCATTCTCTGTCCTGGTCACATACAGAATGCAGCCTCCTCCTCATCTTCAGGGAACGGCCATTCAGGGCTTCTCCATCAGCAGGTGAACTCTGAGCATGACTCTCTCTCTTCCACTTCTTTCTCTTTGTCTTTCTTTAACTTTCACAGTCTTCATTTCCCTCAAGCCAAGTGTACACACTCCTCTACACCATGGAATGTACTGGCGAGCGCCTGGTCTCCCGGTGGAATGGGATTGCGTGCACTGGCGAGCGCCTGGTCTCCTGGTAGAGGGGGATTGCATGTACTGATGAGCCCCTGGTCTCTCGGTGGAGTGGGATTGCCTGTACTGGCGAGCGACTGGTGTCTCTCGGTGGAGTGGGACTGCATGTACTGGCGAGCGCCTGGTCTCCTGGTGGAGCGGGATTGTGTGTATTGGGGAGCGCCTGGTCCCTCTCTCAGTGGAGTGGGATTGCATGTACTGAGGAGCCCCTGGTCTCTCGGTGGAGTGGGATTGCGTATATTGGCGAGTGCCTGATCTCCTGGTAGAGTGGGATTGCAGTATACTGCAGCTGGCAGTGGATGCATCTTTGATTTGATAACGCTTAAAACGCTGCAGTGTCAGCCTTGACCAAATGAACTTTAAAAAAAAGTCATTTGCGGCCGGGCGCGGTGGCTCAAGCCTGTAATCCCAGCACTTTGGGAGGCCGAGGCGGGCGGATCACGAGGTCAGGAGATCGAGACCATCCTGGCTAACATGGTGAAACCCCGTCTCTACTAAAAATACGAAAAACTAGCCGGGCGTGGTGGCGGGCGCCTGTAGTCCCAGCTACTCGGAGGCTGAGGCAGGAGAATGGCCTGAACCTGGGAGGCGGAGCTTGCAGTGAGCCGAGATCGCGCCACTGCACTCCAGCCTGGGTGACACAGCGCGAGACTCCGTCTCAAGAAAAAAAAAAAAAAAGTCATTTGCAGCCAGGCACGATGGCTCACACCTGTAATCCTAGCACTTTGGGGGGCTGAGGTGGGCATATGACTTGAGGTCAGGAGCTTGAGACCAGCCTGGCCAACATGGCGAAACCCCATCTCTACTAAAAATACAAAAATTAGCTCAGCGTGGTGGTGGGTGCCTGTAATCCCAACTACTCAGGAGGCTGAGGCAGGGAGAATTGCTTGAACCCGGGAGGCAGAGGTTGCAGTGACCTGAGATAATGCCACTGCATTCCAGCCTGAGTGACACAGCAAGATGCCATCAAAAAAAAAAAAAAAAAAGTCATTTACCCCTTCAACCGTGTCTACCTTCACTGTTTTACTATAATTAAGTCTATTTTTGAATGTTCTGCTCCACCTTTAACCACCCTTTTACACGACGCACAGACGTGCCTTTTTCCAACATTAGAAATTGCTTTTTCCATCAAGTTTTTACCTCCATGCATCTCTCATACCCAGCCGCAATGTCAGCCCAGGGTTGTTCTCGGAATTAGGGACGAGGATGTTCGAATTTTTCCTTCCATGAGCAACATACTGTTATTCCAACAAGAAAGGGGACCTTCAGCTCTCCGGAAGGCAGGAAGACGAAGCGTATGTCTCTTCCCCATGCTCTGTGTCTGACATCAGAGGCTGCAGAGCCCCCTCCAATGGCTTCGGAGACTGCTTTTGTTGAAGGTGGCTCTCGAAGGTCGGAGTGGCCTCCAAGCTCTCTTCCTCCTTCCACGAGTGACAGCGTCCCATGTCCCGCACCTGCTAAAGGGTGGCATCTTCATTGTAGGGGAAAACTTGATTAAGCCTGTTCATAAGAAAGAGAAAGAAGCAACAGATACAATTTTAAAAGAAAAGGAGTTTTAAGTCTTTACCATCTGATTAAACATGTTGGTACATGGGGCAAGCAGCATGTGAGTAACGACTAAAGAGGGAGGCAAGAAAGGGTGGTGGGAGAGAGAGAGATGTTGATTTATCAGTATGTAACCATTGGAAACTCATCATTCTAACAAAGGTGTGTAGTTTTTCTGACAGGTGGAAGTTGCGTATTATTGTTTAATGTTTAGAGAACTACGTAAGAAACTCTCCATTCCCAACTGCTCCTCACAGCCCAGTAACCTGACGTCTGCCTCACTGTCCTTCTTGAGAGGAATCTTCAAATAGGGACGGATGCCTGGTTACAGAGTGAGCGAGTCGAAAGAGAAGTTGCAGGGAGTCGGGGGATTTGGGGGATGACAGGATCTGTTGAAAGATTCCATCAGGGCTTCAATACACTGTGCTCAGATCACGGGCTCCAGCTGGTTCCGGGCTTTTCCGTGAGCCCGTCGGGCACTCACACTGCAGCACATCCCGGGAGCGTGCAGAGGAAGCCTGTGGGGTTTCTCTTCTCACTCACCCTTGTCTGGGGTTCAGGATGGATACACAAAGCAGCGAATTTCTCATTAGAGAAGACGGCACTTCACTATCAAACAGTGGGGCTTCTTTTGGAGTTCTGTTGGTCTGTGTAGATGAATCTTTTCTCACTTTCTCAATGTCTTCCTAGTTTTTCTTTCTCACCCAGTTTCTTCTCGCCGTCTTGCACATCGATACCTCCAGCGATGGGCAGGTTTAAGCCATGTGTTCTCTGTGTCCGTCTCGCTCAGTGTTCAGTCAATGTTAATGTTACTGACTGGCTGGCGTCTGAAAACTGAGCAACAAGGAAGACGAGAGGGGAGCAGACCTGGAACATGTTGCTTTCAAGGAAATGTCATCAGTTTCCCTGGATTTTGTTTGATTTTCCTTTCTGAAGAGAGGCTGACCCTCTTGCCGCAGGGCTGTGGGGAATGTGTATGTTTAGGGGTGTGGAGGCGGGCAAATAACCAGACCCACAGCTGTGATCGCACACAGAGACCTGAGCAGCCCCCACCCAGATGAGCAGGGAGGTGGATTCAAGAAAAGAAACAGGAATGAAAACCTTTAGATCGGGGATGTCCAATCTTTTGGCTTCCCTGGGCCACATCTGAAGAAGAACTGTCTTGGGCCACACATAAAATACACTAACATTAACAATAGCTAATAAGCTAAAAAAAAAAAAAAAATCACAAAATAATCTCGTGATGTTTTAAGAAAGCTTACAAATTTGTGTTGGGCATTCAAAGCCAGCATGGGCTGCATGTGGCCCATAGGCTGCAGGTTGGACAAACTTGCTCTAGAAGCTGGTGGAGGCTGGGACCGAGGGAGGGAGCACAGGGTCAGGACTGCCGAGGGCCAGCTGCACCCGCCTTGTCGCTGCCTCCAGCCTCTTCGCAGTTTGGCCCCAGGTCCCAAGTCCTGAGCGGAATGCCCTACAGGACGAGGCTGCCGCCCAGGCTCCAGACCCCGGGGAGGCCTGAGAAACATCCATCTCTCAGTGGAGGCTTGGCCTGTCCAGGTGGGCAGGTCCGCTGGACACTGGGAGTTCAATAGGATGCAGCTCCCAGGCCTGAGTGTCTACCACCTCCGATAACATACCTTCAGAGGACAAAGCGATTGGAAAGCACCTTTAATCACAATGTCAGGAACGGGGGCTGAAACAAAAGCCTGCTTTAAGCATAAATATTGTCACTACCAAAGTAAAAAAAAAAAAAAACAGGAGAAATCATATATAATTTCCACCATTTTAAAACATAAGTATGTGTGTATGTCCATATAAAGTCTGTCACAACCTCACTCACTGCCTCCACACACGCACACACAATGCACATGAACATAAAACGCACATGTGCACACATATAAACACAAAGCACAACACTCATGAGCATACACATACACATGTACACAAATAAAACATAGGCACATGCATACACAATACATGTGTGCACATGTACAAGCACGAACATGATCATGCACACACACATACACAAACAGGCATATAAACATGTGGCACACATGCATGCATGTGTGCACATACGCAGAGACACACATGCAAATGCATATATGCATGCACATACAATATACATGTGTGATCATACTACATACAAACATGGGCATGTGTGTGCACACATGCACACAGACATGCATGCATGCACACATACACGATGCATGTGTATACATGTATACGTGCGTGTACACATACACATGCATGCATACACACAGGCACACCCCACACACATACATGCACAGACATAATCTCGTACAGACATAATCTCTCACAGACACATGCACATCCCACACACAGGCATGCACATATGCACACTTTCACAATCACATATGCACGTGTGTGCCCTCATGTACGTGCATGCACACACACATACACATGCATGCACTCTCACAAACATATGTACACATATATATATACACATGCACCTGTGTGTATGCACATTCATGGACACACCAACACATGCATGCATGTTTCCATGTATACATGCACATACATGCTCTCATTTACAAGTATGTTTGCATGCATGCACACACTCTCACACGCATGTATGTTTCTGTATATACATACACACATGCTCTCACATACATACATACAGGCACACACACACCTACACATGGATCTTTGTTTCTGCCCTTTGCCTCTGCCTCTTTATCTCCATAGCACTCTCAGCCTCTACATATGAGATTGTTTAATAAGCTCTTAATGAATAAATGAGTGACTGGATCAATGGTAATGACCCCTAAAGTGGATAGCTTGATGTACAAGGAAGAAAACGGTCACTACTGAGCGTCTGATGTGAGCTCTGCTCCTTGCTATGTGACCCTGTCAATGCTGAGAGCAGCTGAGGCTTGGGGGTCACCTATGTGCTCTGAACCGCACTGCAGGTGAGGGGCTGCTCAGAGTTCACGGTGGGCCCGGTCGGTTCTGCAGAGCCCATTTTGCCAGGAGGAAGAGTATCCTCACTCACCACACAGGGCAGCTGGCGTCTGGTTTTGTGGGTCCAGAATCAGAGGCCCCAGGAAGTGACCTAACTGTCCGAGGCTGCTGGTGGTGAGTGAACCGTCTACTGAGCGGATGCACTCTTTTCAGGCTTCCATCTTTCTCGAAAACCCAAGAGGAGTCATATCTGGCATGGGGAGCCCATGACCCACACACCCCTGTTCATCCCACTGCCCCTGAGAACCAGGGCGAGTCGCAAGGACTCCCTCTTGGTGCAGGTGTGGAGCTGTGTAACCTTCCATGCAGAGGCTTCATGTGAAAAGAAGCCCCGGGGTACACGTGGCTCAGGGGACCCCTTCTGCTTCCCACCCACAGGCCTCACCTTTGCTGTGAGTCCTGAAGGCCCCACTCCGGGAGGTCTGCTCATCCCGAATCCCATCACCCTCCCTCGGCTCTGAGCCTCTCCAACTCCTGCTGCTTCCAAAACCTGGACTGAAAAAACGTCAACATGCTTGACCTATTTCTCTAATTGTCCAAACATACCTTACTTTTCGTTTCACTTCAACATCTCTTCAATAGGATTGATCAATTTGAGTGTTGATTGTTAATTATTCTAGGGACTGAATGAAAATAAGGTGAGTCAGACCCCACCGTTCCCCTGAACGTGGCCACGGCATTTGTTTCCCACACACTTCAGTCAGACACACTGTTAGAGGAAGGAAGTGCAGCCCGCTGTGGGTCGTGCATGTACAGTTTAAAAGTCCTGATTTGTGTTCAGTTAAAGACTAAGTAAGAGTAAAAAATCAGCGCCCAGGTCATAGAAGAGGCACACACATTGTATACCCTCCAGTGACCCTCAGAAGAGATTGATTGTGTATTCTACCTGACAGTTTGCAAGGCAGTGAATTAGCTAGATAGCACGTTACTCCAATTAATACATGAAACAATTTGCTATTTTAAGCATGAATTTCAAAAACTTCGAATTTCACAGCAAGATGTGATGCTTAATCAATATTTCCGTATAGAGAACGCATGTGGTAAAACCGTACAGAATATGGTTTGAGAAATACACTTTGGAATTAAATAATAACTGCTTTAATAATAATCAAAACAACCAGAAAAATTACATGATATAAACCCAAACAAGATATATAACATCAGATTAAAATAGTAAAGCCTCCAAGAAGTCGATTACTAGAGAAAGATTTAGGTTTTTCTGAGACTTTTTGGCTAAAGAGTCATTTCTCTGTGCAATGCCTGCTGCCATTCCGAGGAGCTGGTGTCCCGTGATGCACACTTTGGGAAACCCTGAGGGGTAGACCAGGATTCTTGCATGACCAGCCTGCCTGTCTGCAAGAGACACTGTACAATGCCCTAATGCATTCTTTAAAGGAAATTTCAAGAAATCATTATTTTTCTTGTATTTCCTCAATATAACTACCATAGAAATTTGAAGTAATTTTTCTTTTAACCTTTTCTCTACTTTGCTTCTGCAGTGACAGTCTTAGGTTAGTATTGTAAACAAGGCAGTATTACTATATTGAAGCTGACATATTCGTAGCCATGGTTGGAAGAGTCAAATATATTAAAGAATGAATGAATTTCAGTATCCATTATAAGAATTTTATCATCTGTGAGTTTGCCATTAACTTCTTTGGAAAACAATATCACAGGTTGTTTTGAAAAGAAGTAATTCTAAATTATATCCAATAGGAAAAATAATTTATTTTGCATCTCACATTATTGTTTTGAGTTATATTTTTATCCTTTTACTGTATGGGGACAATGACAGAAACGAGAGAAGAGAAGATGAAAGACTGCAGGTGGCGGTTTGGAGTCCTGTTTTGCAATCTCCGGGTCTTCTCACCCACCTTGACCATCGCACAACAGCCAAGTGGTTTGCCCTCAAGGCTAGACATGGCGGCCTTGACAAGCCCTGATTCCCCAGACTCAGGTTGTTCATGTGGAAAATGAAGAGCTGAGTAGGGATTGTTGCCAAGGCCCCTTGCAGGTCAGAAACCCCAGGCTTTTACTCTCCCCGGGGCCCTCACAGCCTTCAACAATAGACAAAGCTGTTTGTTCCATAATTAGAGATAAAAGGCTTAGAGACACCTGAGGGAGTTGACTTGCGGGTGCTGATGAGTTCCCTTGTGTGTAAGTGATGATATCAAACCCTTCCTTCTGGAGAGGGAACAGTCTTCCAAAAACTCAAGGCTTCAGGACCAGCACCTGGTGGGTGGGGAGGCCCCACACAGGAGAGGCTGGACGAGGAACAGGAGTTATGAAAGCCAGCTCTGTGAGCCCAGAAGTTTGTGGATGAATAACTCTGCAAGTCTTATCAAACATGCTAACTAAAATAGTCTAACTAACATAGAACCTTGAGATCAAAAGACTTCAATTCTGTCCTGGCTGCACCTTAGCATGTACTTGGGCCGTTCTTATTCTGAGAGTCCACTGTGTTGTCATCCACGGCATTCATTCATTCATTTCATTCATTCATTTATTCCTTTACTGTTTTAGAAAAAATGTTTGTAGCCCTTCAGGAGCCAAGCAGAGAAGGTGTTTACTTTAGACAGACCTTGTTAGCAGTCCAGTTAATTATGAACGTATAAAGCATCTGACAGGTGGATGGGACCTCCAATTCCTCCCCTTCACTGGCTGTCACTACTGAATGAGGAAGCACTCCTGCTCAGTAGTGTACCAGCCTTTGCTAACATTGTATGCCTTGAGCACAAAACTGTCCCTACTGAATTTGGGACAATGGACTCAATCCTATGGACTCCCCTGCTTGTCCACCAAGGCTGAATCTAAAAGTGGGCAGAAAACAGATGCCTCCATGGACTCAAGCTCCCGGCGACGGCCTCCCCAGCTAAGCCTGTCTCCATCCCCATCAAACCACTTCCTGCCTTCTGGGTTTCTGGGGGCATTTAAACAAATACAAGGAGGAAACTCTTGCACAAATTAAACCAACATCACAGGTTTAAGAAAGCTTCATTAGTAGGAAAAAAATGCCCCACTGCGAATTTTAAATGTCCATGTGATGCTTTTAGGGGATAGCTCTGAATTCTAGCCTTTAATCCTCAGACACTGTTGATCTTGCTCCCGATGACGGAAATGTTCACTGCAGTTTCACTGCTGAACACGCAACGGGATTCAGACCTGTTCAGTAAGAAAATTCTGTTTATTGAGCCCTAAATGCATGCCAGGCACTGTGCTGTGCATCGTGAGACAGCAGCGAGCAGTGCAGACACACTTTCCTTTGAAACTTAACGTTTTTCAAAATGGTAGACATGAATCCAGTAGTCAGATACATGCATGCGCCTGCACACACACACACACACACACACACACACATTTAGAAATGGCCTAGAGGTTGAGAGAGCACAGGTAACTGAGATCAGGCAGCAGCAGCAGCTCCCCTATCTGGAGGGGACAGAAGTGGAATCAGGGCTAATATCTGAGCAAGACAGAGGGACTGCAGCTCTCTGAGTGAGATGCAGTGGGGGGGTGGCACGGGATGAACCAGGACAAGCAGCCTACCCAGCCCCAGTGAGCACACGGGGAGCCACGTGTGGCCTGAAACGATTCCAGGAGCCACAGTGAAAAGGAAAACTACGCGAAGTTGGTGTAAACAGTACATTCTATTTAACCCAGTAGACAGTAGATCCAAATGTTATCCCGACAACAGGTAGTCAGCATTAAACCTCACAGGTGCGACGTGCTGTGCATGTCATAGAATGCGTCCTAGCCTGGGGCCGGCAGTCCCCACTTGGATGGCATAGGTCCAAGCACAGAGAACAAGGACATAGACTCTGAGACACAAGAAATGAGTTCCAGGCGTAATAAACCATCGTATTCATTTTCTGGGACTGTCATAACAAAAGACCACAGACCGGGCAGCTTAACCAATGCAAAAGCATTTTCTCACCGTCCTGGAGGCTGGAAGTCCAAAGTCAAAATATGGTCAGGGTTAGTTTCTCCTAAGGCTTCTCTCCTTGGCTTGTAGAGGGCGTCTTCTCCCTGTGTCCTCACAGGGTCATCCCTCTGTGTGTGTCTGTGCCCCAGTCTCCTCTTCTCGTCAGGACCCCGGTCCTATCGGATGAAGGCCCACCTCAGCCACCTCAGTTTAACTTAATTGCCTCTTTGAAGGAGCTATGTCCAAATACAGTCCCTTCTGAGGTCCTGGGGGTTAGGGGTTCAACATGGGAATTTGGGGGGACACCATTCAGCCCATAATAGCAGAGGGTTGGGTCACCTGCGCCCAGAAGGAAAGGGGCACAGCATGGGGTTGAGGGGCAGGTGGGGCAAATCTGCCTGGTGTCATCAGAGTGCCGGGCACAGGGATAGATGCGCGTTTTGATGAGACCCGCAGTGGCCCCTGGAGAAAGCACTGTCAAGGTGCAAGAGTAGGGAGGAGGACCGGCGAGACCCGGCCGAGCCAGATGACAGTGTGCGTGCAGGCTGGGGAGGGGGCAATAGGAAGGGCCGGCCCAGAGGGATTGGATCGTGGAAGACATCCAGGCAGTGTGGTCAGCGGGCCTCGGACTTCCGTGACGTGGGCTGTGCAAAGTAGGGCAGTGCTCCACTGAGCATGGGGACAAGAAAGAGCAAGGAGGAGAGCAGGGGCTGCCTTCCTCTCCCTCCCTTCTGCCTTCCTCTCCCTCCCTTCTGCCTTCCTCTCCCTCCCTTCTGCCTTCCTCTCCCTCCCTTCTGCCTTCCTCTCCCTCCCTTCTGCCTTCCTCTCCCTCCCTTCTGCCTTCCTCTCCCTCCCTTCTGCCAGCCCTCAAGAACCCCTTGCACTGTAGAAGGACTGGCACCGAGTAACCACCTCTGGAATTCTGATGCCTGTCATTGCATCGTTACAATATTCGGAGCTCCACGGCTGTCTTCTCGGGACCCCACACTTGCCACCCTGTCTGACCAAATGCAGAGTTTTTATTTCTTAATGCAAAAGCTTTGGGTCAGCAATTCTACACCCACACACGACAACTTGTATTTAATATCCGGAAGCAGATATGTCATAAGTTGCTAACATCCAAAACGGCTTGTTCACATTTAATTAGGTATCAAAACAAGGCTTTTTCTGTTACTGTGGCTCGTGCAAGAAAATATCATTAAACTTCAGCTGAGCACGTGCTCCTACAAGCTGAGAAACAGAAGCTGCACAGCCCTGTGGCATTAGCTGCAAATTCGCAATGGAAATTAATCTCTCATTTCATTTGGCTTTTTTATAGTGGCTTTTGACCAAGAATAGCTATCACCTTAATGTGCAATGCTTTGTTTTCTTCCCATAGCAATTTCTTGATGTTAGCAAAGACTGGTGAGCAGTCTTGGCAAAACAAAAAAACAAATAAACAAAAAAGAAAACCAAAAAACCCCCATGTTTCTTTCTTTCTGAAATCATCGTTTCTTTAATAGTGGAGTCATCAATTGTATGATTTTTAAAATTCCTCAGAGATGAGAATAGAGACATCTACCTAATTGCAGAGGCGATGTTACTTGGTGAGCAATCTAACGCTATTGAAATCTGAAATCCATGTATCTCTAGCCCAAAAAGTCCATCTTAGCAAACAGCTCATATATTTGCACACATATGCATTTAGGCAGCAAATCAAATTTTGAATAAGGATGTTTACTGCAGCATTTCTTGAGAGCAAAAGCCTGCTGCGGACAGCCTGAACACCCATCAGGTTAGGCGAACTGCAGGGCGTCATGACAACAGAATATTTTACGTCCACACAAAACAATAGGCAGGTCTACGAGGTGGGATGCTCTCTAAGATGTGCTGTTGAGGGTATTGTAGTGATGTCTGTTTATTCAAATATCACATGAATACAGATGCCCCTGTGTGTGTAAAGAACCCCAGAGAGGCACACACAGACATTGTTGCCCTTGGGTCTGGGTGAAGGGGTGCTGTGGAGTCCTGATTAGGGAAAACAAGTCAGGCAGCCGGGACCAAGGAAAAGAAACAGAGGAAGCAGATAAGCTCTAAGTCTGCCTTTCTTCATGGTCCAGGGCACAGAGCCCTCCTGTGCAGGTAACTCATATAACTACAATCTTCCTGTGCCTAGTTTATTATCAAACAATTCAATGTATCATCAAACGCCTCAGCTGATAGAAAAATGCAAGTCAGCTCACTGCAACCTGGGCATTATCAGTACTGCCCTCTCCAGCACAAGCACCATCCTGTAAAATCCTCAGCAAGCCTTCATCTCCTGGCAGCCAGCTCCTCTCTTGCTGGCCTGTCCATTGCTTTCTTGCAACATATTTTCCTACTTTCTCTAACAAATCTCCCTTTCTTTACCAACACTTGTCTTGGGAAATTCTTCTTCCCCTTGCATCACCAGCTTCAGATAGTCACTGATCACCTACAAAATATACTGAGGAAGTAACATGACTTATTTTCCAATATATATAATTGTATTTTTTGTGAAAATGTTTTTTAGTTTGCAATCATTACTACTTTTTTACCTTAAAATGTTTGGAAAGAGCTCTCCATCTCTCAGCTTAGGTAACAGAAGTAGGGAAACCAGGAAGGCATATAAAAAGGCGTTGTGATGTCAGTGATGAGATAGGGTCAGGGTTGAGTCAGTGCTAACCTAAGTCATCATTCCCCTCTCAAACTGAGCCAGTACACGAGGAGTTCCCTTTACGTTTAATGAGCAATCACCCTCAGTTATTGTTTTATTTTTTGCAGGAGGGGGATGGATGGGATGTTGAGTGTGTGTGACATGACAGTTAGAAGGCCAGGTGGGGGGTGGGGAGGGACCCCGCTGGGCTGTGCTTTCCTGCCACAGTGACGTTTTCAAGTCACCAATATACTTTCCATTTCCATTGGTGCAGATCTTAGTGAGAAATGCACCTGCCCTTGGAGCCATCCCTGAGTGTTGTCTGGAGGAATGGCAGCTCAGGGTCTCCAGTCCTTCACTGCCCACCCCAAGGTCTGGAGCTCCTAGTGGGACCCACATGAATCAGGTCAGGGAACAGCAGGGAAGGTCAGGGCAGCAACGAGGATGTCCCCAACTCTGCCCACCCATGCCCAAGGCTGCAGCTCCCACTGGGGTCCCAGCCCTGGCCGAGGATGCAGCCAGGCTGAGTGCACCATGAGGTGTGAGGCTGATAATGGCACAGGGTGGTCAGAACAGCCCACAGGCTTCGCCGGGACTCAGCCCCCAGGCCCTCACTGGCGGTTTATGTCCACAAATCCCAATCAGCACAGTCGCTCCCTCACATCCTGCTGCCCAGACAATGGGACGACACGAAGGCTTCTTTTTGGTTACATTGTTTTACTTAAAATAATTGTGTTTTGAGGCATTTCTTTACCCTATATTTGAGCAGAAATGATATTATAAGCAAAATGCCATCTGCTCAGAGCCTTTAAAAGTAGGCTGTGAATCTAACGGCATATGTGACAAGCAAACATTTAAACTGCTCCATTTAGAACCGTCACTGTATACGCACTGGCAACTTTAATATTTTCCTCTTCAAACTTCATTAATCTGGAAAGGAGTGGAGGCACAGGGTGGGTAGCTTTTCCCCCCCTCAGCAAGGGCGTGACTCCTGTGGCACCTGAGCCCCCTCCTGCCCGGCCCCAAGTCCCCATCACAACTCACGGCTGAGCTGACCCCAGCCTTGGACACAGGGGTCTTTATACTCTTGGCAGAAAAATCGTTGTCCTCAATTTTTTTTGGCAGAAAAAATATGATTATTTAAATAATTTAATGCATTTGTACTACTGAAAATTTATTTTTTGAATCTAATGCATAACTTTAATCTCTTATAAAATCAATCAAAGAGAATAATGAGGCTGTCTTGGTGGTGCCAAAGTTTAGGTCTGAGAATTTAGGATCCAGCTTTATTATTATGTTAGCTTTGGGATCCAATCAAGTCCCAAAGATAGCTGTGTAAGAATATGCAAATAATGGTCATATTTACGAGATGACTCGAAATTAGGGAAACTCTTTCTTTACTTAGGCAAGGAGGAGAAGCCGCCTCTGGAGTCCCTGCAAGAGCAATGGCACGGCCGGGCACGGCGGCTCACACCTGTAATCCCCGCACTTTGGGAGGCTGAGGTGGGTGGATCACCTGAGGTCAGGAGCTTGAGACCAGCCTGGCCAACATGGTGAAACCCCATCTCTACTAAAAATCAAAAATCAGCCAGGTGTGGTGGCGGGCACCCGAATTCCAGCTACTAGTGAGGCTGAGGCAGGGCAATCGCTTGACCCCAGGAGGTGGAGCTTGCAGTGAACCAAGATCATGCCACTGCACTCCAGCCTGGGTGACACAGCGAGACTCGTCAAAAAAAAAAAAAAAAAAAAAAAGCAAAAGCGCCATGTCATAACCCATGGGAGGCAAGAGGGACTAAAGCTCGTGCTCTCAGTGTGCTGCCTGCAGCTGGGAAATAGGCCTTAGGATACAAATAGCATGTTTAAAAAAATGTAATTTCTTCATTTTAGACTTTGATCACAATTAGCTGAAACTTTCACATGTCAAAGTTCAACATATTTATTGTTTGAAATGATCACTTGCTGGAGAAATCAACAATAAACATTTGTTAATGTTACCATGATACTTATAATAGTATCCTTAATTAACATAAGTGATATCATATTATTCTTTTGCCCATCATGTAAAATGGTCTAACAGAGCCTTTGACCTTAAAGTGTATACAACTTAATTAGCAAAATAATGCTTGCACGGAGAGAGAGGCTGGGGTGCACATGGCATCAGCTAACTGTGTGTCAGAAGCCCAGCGGGTTCACGGTCCCGTACGTGTCCTTACCCATGTGACGGAACAGGAACGTCTGGCTACTCCCAGAAGATTGATGGGCTCCATCAGCACCCCACAGCCTTTGTTTCTCATGACCCAACCACCATTAGACCTTCTTCTACTTTCACGCAAATTAACTGCTCATCAGTTTCATGATTGCAAGAGCTTGCAGCAGCTGTCGCTTTCAAGGTATGCTTCCTTTAAACCTATTCAGTTCTCATTCTCGCAGCACATGATCCTCTCCTTGTTCGACTCAATTGATTCATTCCAACTAGTTTATAACCAAGCCATTCATTTCATTTAACCGTGGGTCCAGGCCACAGAGAGCCCCTGCCGAGGCCTTGGCCCATCCCCTGCCCCTGCAGATTGATGGCCCGGCTATCAGCACCGCCCTGAAATTAAAGTGCTGCTTCCTCTAACCAGCCTCCATGGGTTTCTGTTTTTGTTTTCGTAGAGACTTTTTGAAGAGGCAGGTGAAAAGCCTAATAGCCCTCAAATACCAAGATTTATTTCACTTGTAAGTGTTTATCCTCTCAGGCCTGATTCAATTTAAAAGGAAAGGAATGGGAAACAGATTAAGGGAAGCCATTCTGGGAAGGCTGAGCCACTGGAGTGGGTGTGGGAGTGTCCAAGCCAGGCAGAGTCCACACTGCAGTCCATCCATCCCGGGGAAGAGGCCACCCAGCCACGTCCGCCCTGCACACACCTGGCCTCCCCCTGGAGGACTGAAGCCCTTGTACCCCCAGCCCAGCCCCATGGGGCACAAGCGCTGGCTGCATTTTCCATGATGATCCCCATCAGGACCCTGGTTCCAGCCAGCAGAGGTCTGGGCAGGACCCTTTGGGTGTCTTCACTTCTTTAAAGACATGCTGATAAACATCTGTGAGTCTCTCCTGTGGTGCCTCCCTTTTCTCTGTTGACTTTGTGCTGTACGCAAAGTGAGAAAGGTCAGTCCACATTTTAATGTAGCAAGCAAAAACCTAACAATGGCTTTGAGTTATTGCTTATATTCCATTGTATGAGGGAATGAGAATTTATAGAATTTTGTTCCAGGGAAAATTCTAAATTTTCCCAAGGATTCAGCACTTTTACAAATATATTATTTCACTCTATGATGGATTTGGTACCTGCCTGTTATTTAGAATTCCATGTGTCAAGTGCAAGGAATGGGAAAGAGAAGAAGGGGGAAAGGCAAAGCTGTACCCATGAAATCCCATGTATGGAGTCATTCATGTTGCTCAATGCTGAGGGTTGACTTTGTCATCCATGGAGTCAAGTTGATCTTGGTGTGCTCATTCAGGTGGCTGCTGTGTGTCCTTCTTTCTCTGTCTCTCTCTATCTCCCTCACAGGCACACGTTCACACAAACTGACATACACGCTCATGCACTCACCAACACACACGCTCACACAGGCTCGCACCCCGGGCTGCAGGCTGGCAGACATGCCCTGCTCATAGAAACATAATCTGGCTTTGTTCCTTAAACTGTGTCACTGTTGGCCCTCCAGACTCGACATGATCCTCTCTGGTCTTCACCCTCCTCATCCCACAGTCCCCACCCACCCATGAGCAAGGACAAGGACCCATACTCAGAACTCACACTATCCTTGGCTTCTGGTTCCACTCTGACCACCCATTCTTGAGCACAGATGAGGCCCCACACTCGGAACTTGCACTATCCTTGGCTTCCAGGTCCTCTCTGATCTCCCACCCATGAGCACAGACCGGGATAAGAACCCACACTCAGAACTCACGCATTCCTGAGCTTCTGGGCTCACTCTGCTGCCCGTTTATGAAGCATTTCCATCACAACTTTTCAAACTGCAAAATCTTTCGGTGAAATCAACTTTTCCTGTTTGCCAGAACCTGACCTGTCTCAGTACCATTTAATAATTAAAAATAAAACAACAGTTTGGGGTTTACACAATAATCAAAATGAATGGATCAGAGTGGCTAAAAAGTGATTAAAACACTATTCCCATTTGGTGAGATGTATAAACCTTTAGTTAAGAGACAAGAGAAAAAGGAAATCTAACACTTTCTACAATCCAGTTAGACAGAAATATTTTAAGAAAAGTGCCCCACTTATTCTTTCTGTTTGAAAAGTTCCAGGAACTATTATTATGTTATTCCAGATATAGAGAATATATATGTGTGTGTGTATATTAAGAAATACATTTTTCACCACAAAGTTTTAACTTTGAATCTTATAACAAACACTTCACATTCTATGCTTCTCTGAGTTCTGAAAAAAATGTTTTTAGGTTTTCGTACAGGGCCTGGAAGTTTGAATGCATTAAGAAAACATTTAGTAGCTAAGAAAGGTGTCTTTAGTTTTTCCATCGTCTTCTCAGAAAACTTCTCTAAGAAAGAAGTCTGTTTTTCTGTCATGGATTTCAGAGGAATGTTATTTTGGACTTAACACCTTGGAGTCTATAGATGGAGTTTTCATCTGTGCTTTGGAGCATCACTCCGTAGTTTGCTTCTCCTATTTAAATTTGTTAAGATGTGCTTTTGAAACTCACTTCACTCCCTGCAGAGGGTCTTATCATTGTCTCGTTGTGATCACAGCACACAGGCATCCACACTAGTGTGGGCTCCTGGCTCTTTGGCAGTGGTGTTTCAGGCTGACCGCAGCCACCCTTTGCACAATCCTTTTGAGAGGGCACCGTTCAGTGCAGTCTCCTCTGACTCAGGGAGGTTCTGCTTACAGAGTGTGCCCCTCACATCTGGCCTCGGACTCGGCCCCACTGCCTTCTTATGTGACTCTTTTCCTTGCCTGCGTTTCTCTGCTCCTCCAAACGAAGCTATCATTTCCAAGCTACAATTTCTTCAGAAACAGTTATGATGTCTTTTTCTCTCCTTTCTATCCATCTCAGTATCTCCAAATAAGATCTGTGTGTAAGGCTAACCCACCAAACATTTGCCATGACTCGCCCTGACTCGCCGAGAGTTACCTGGTGAGTCTGGTACAAAAACACCAAATGTTTCTCCCACAGCGTCCATCCTGGGTGCAAAGACCCAGGTGGATCTGAGGGCAAACAGACCCCACTCCCTGCTTCGGACCCCTTGGCCCTGTGCATTGCAGCCTTCAAGGAGTTCGCCCAGAAACTGGGAGTTTCTGAACTTTTCATCACTGCAAAATCTTTCGAGCTCACTCCTTCTTCTGCCTTTCGAATAAATTTAGAAATTTTTCGTGGAGTTTGTTTGGTTTTCTTCTTTCCATACCCCGCTTCATCCTTCTAGAGTCATGTTCCCCCAAATGTGCTCAGTCAGGTCAGTTGGATTCCTTATGAAACACAATTTTAAAGTTCTCAGAAATAAGATTTAATTTAGAACCAAGAGATGCCTGAATCCTCGGAAAAGTGAATTGCATCTGGGGTCAGACCCATCTTGGTAGGAACGCTAGCGCTATTTGTTTCTCTTTATGTAAACTCACACAAATATCCCATTGCTCTCCTCTGTGAATGAGAAATCATGTCTATCCCATAAGAAAAGCAAAGCATGGAAAACACACAAAATGTTGTCTGTAGCAGTGTAGTCATCTCTGCTTCCACGCAAATGAAGCTGTGATGAATGGCAACGTTCGATAACCACATGCTTCTTAGCCCATCTCCACAGTGCTGTGATTACCGCCCTCCCCCCTCCCCCCGCATTCAGGCCGTGTTTAAAGAGCTGTATCATGTGTTGGCCTCGTGGGCTTTGTGGCCTTTCACTCTCTCATCTGCAGCCCTTGCCACAGTGATTCTGAATGCCATAAGAACCCATCTGCTCCTGGCCGTCTTCGTTACGTACCGATTTGAATATTATTCTGTTTCTGTCAATACATGCAATTTAAATTTCTTACAGTCACCATAATGTTCTCAACCACTTCTCAGGATACACCTGGCAATGGTGTTGGGGGACCCCTTTGCTCTCTGGTCTTGCTAACAGAGGCTGTGAGGGACACAGAATGTGTTTGAACCCTGAGAAGCAGTTGAGTGAAGTTAACTGCAGTTGGAGATGGAGTTGACATTCAGAAATTATACCCCAAACCCGGCTTAATCCCAGGTTGCACAGAGAAGAATGGCCAACCGCGGGGAGGAAGCAAAAAGACTACTCTATTCCCGTGGTCCTTTCGGGTCTCTGGTTTGAGGTCAGTTTTGTTTGGTTGGTTGGTTTCTAAGACCGACTTTCAGGGGATACTGATGTCCTAAAAGTGCAAATGGCTTCCCAGGCTGCTGTCTTCATTTGGCGAATTATCTGGCTGCCATTCCTCTAGGTGAGGCCCTTGGTGACTCCGCAGAAGCACGGGAGGAAACCCGGGTGGGAAGGCAGGGACACTGGTCCTTCCTTCGCGTCTGAGCTTGTGGATGAGCTGCTGGCTTTGTGCTGAGGCCTCTGGGTCTTTGACACCCAGTGCTCTCTTGTTCCTCCATGTTCTTCCATCTTTGTGGAGCTCTTGTCCACATTTTTTGCACCTGACTGACTGCAACTCTTCTTTCATGAGTGAGGTTAAATGATTCTCTTTGAGAAAACAGATTTCAAAGCGATTTTAAATATCTCTGTATGGCAGCACCCAGGGTCTGCATGGCACATAAATATGTGTCTGTTAAGGAACAAATGTTGTATTCTGGCTGACAGCACCGAAGCTCGGGAATTTCATTTTGCCGTCCCCTGCTGTTGCCCCACCTGTCTGCCCTCGGGTGCCCTCCCTCGCTGCATAGATGCGCCTCACACCCTTGAGTCTCTGCGGAGTGCGCTGCTCTTTCACCTGCGACTCTGTGGCTGGGAGGATTGTTCACAGGGAGCCACACCAAAAACCCGGGCCTCGCTGGGTGATAGTATTTGATTGCATGTAAGATGCATGTTGTCAGGCCCCATTGTGAAGCTGGACTGGGCTGCTTGAGAGTAGCAGAAGCCTTGTGTGCAGCCACGGGGTCTCTGAGAGCTCTGCTCACTGGAGGATTGCAGAACAGTGGAGCTCTTAGAAGCCACAGGACCATGCCCTGTGATCACCTCATTTTACAGGTGGGAAAACCATGACCCCGAGGCCAAACAATTTGCCAGAGTCACACAGATAATTCATTGCAGAGCCAGGACTAGAATCTAGGTGGCCTAATTCCTGGTTTCGGGTTTTTGTATTCTTTTTTAAGCTCTATTAGTTTGCCTCTTAAAGTTCTGGACTTTCCCGTCAGAGGAAGAAATGGAATCATAACAGGCATAACAATATTTTCTTTGAGAATTTTCTTCCACAAGTTGTTGGGGAAAAGGACATTAAGAACCATAACACATGTGTTCTGGTTTAAAATAGACTGCTTTGAGGAAATGAATTTGAGAGAAATGCATTCTGGTCTGCATGACTTGGACATAAAAATTATTTCATTGCTACTACAAGGTAAACTTTTTCTCCCTGAGCAAAATAAATCAGCTGAAAACAAGTTGGAGACGTGTCTGCAGGCGGAGGTGGCTTCTATAACGAGAAGACTGCCCTTCATTCCTGAGATGAGGCTACTGCGTCCTTACATTATTCCTGTCCGCGGGCTGCCTTCAGACCTGACGCTTCCCACTTCTCTCAGCCCCATTTAAGTTATGACTCCAGGGGTCCTTAAACCCTTGTTCATAGACACACACCCATCACTATTGGTGAGAATACTGTGTTCTACCACGGAGTTGCCAATTTCTGGCCAAAACAAGTAAGATTATTATAGGATCTGATAAGGATGCAGTTCCCCGCTGCAGGCTTCGTAGACTATGAAAGGATAGTGTTTATTTTTGAAGTGTGTGTGTGTCCTGAAAACTCACCCCAGGACCTGACATGACCCGAACATGCTTGCTACATTGAGTTACCTCTAGCCAGAAGCCAGCATCAGACGTTTCCTCCCAGCACACTCACAGTGAATTATTAAAGCAACACTGTCCTGAAGATTTGGGAGGAGGTAATAAATGACGGATGAGCCTTTCTCTAATAAAGCTGTAAATCTCTTCACTCGCTCTTTCAGTCCCGCAGTGGATGCCCTGTTCTTGGGAATCTTTGGTGGAGAACGCTGTGGGAAAAATACCCTAGGCTCTGTCTTCACTTCCAAAAGTGCACACACACACATAGTGCAGTGTGTGGGAAGTGCATGGCCAGGGAGTCCTGGCAGGTGATGGGGACCAGCCCTGGCTGAGACGATCTGCACAGTCTTTACAGAGGACCCTGTACTGGCCCCTGTATGTGTGTGTGTGGAGAAGGGTGTTGATGGGCAAAGATGGAAGCAGATGAGGGAGGAAACAAAGGTTATTCCAAGCAGGAGAGGAAATGGAGGAGCTCAGGAACAGAGTATGGACGATGCGAGAATGTTCCAGAAGTGACCAGAACACCAAGCAGTTTGTATGAATGGCGGATTGCACAGGAAAGAATATGTAGGGAAATGAGTGCTCAGCAAACAGGCTGGGGAGGCCTGGGGGAGTGGGGTTGCCGGCCACAGCATTGGAGCCCTGCCTGCTCTGGGGAGGCCTGGGGGAGTGGGGTCGCCGGCCACAGCATTGGAGCCCTGCCTGCTCTGCCAGTCAGGTTAAGTGGCTAAGGTTGCTCTGGGCCTGCTGTTGACTGGAGTCTGTGGGAAGGGAGTTTCCTGCCTTTGAACATTTCTAAGTGGGAGAAAGTGCAGCATGCCAAAGACATGTCAATAAATGTTGAGAGTGACAACCCACAGCCTAAGGAGGAACGGTTATCCAGTCGTCCAGGCAGCAGCATCCCCTGCACTCAGTTTCCGTGTTGAGCCCAAGTGATCCGGTCGTTGGAACATTTCCTCATTCAACGACCGATCGTGGCACAGTGGCTTAGACAGATTGTGGCACAGTGGCTTAGACAGATCATGGCCCAGTGGCTTAGATCGTGGCCCAGTGGCTTAGACAGATCGTGGCACAGTGGCTTAGACAGATCGTGGCACAGTGGCTTAGATGCCGTGTGTGCGTCAGAACAGTCTGCAGCTCTAGGCTCTGGAAACTGGAGTGCTCCCAGCAGACAGTGCTCTTCATCCTGTAACTGAAGCTCTTCCCACCATGGCCATAATGAGGCATTAACATAAAAACACCTCAATTAACCAGGTCACACGAAATGAGATTTTAAGGGCCCAGGAGTTGCACCGAGTGGCACCCGATCACCTTGACTGAAATCAGCCATTTGGTCCAGGACAGATTTCAAGCCAAACTAATAGCACAAGGGTAAATCTCTCATTACTAATTCCATTTATGCAAAATTCTAATGAGCTCTGCTTGGAAAGATATGTGTCTGATGAGACAATACAGGGAGGGAAACAGAGACTCCTTGGCTATTGTGGCGCCTGGCACAGATCTCCTCTAAACAGGGTGCCCACATCATTTATCACCCAAACCAAGACACTCTGAAAAGTGAGACGGCGCTGTTAATAATGAGGCCAGGACGGTCCCCAGCTGCTGGAATGTGTGGTCGCCCCTCCAAGGATGAAGGAGAGGGCAGCTTCTCGATGGCTTTTCTCTCTCCACGGCTGGGTTATCTTCAGAAAGATAAAACACCAACTGCCCCCTATTTGGTGTTCAAAGCTGCCTTTCCAGAAACGGAGCCCAGGGCCTGCGCTTCTTATTGTGAGAATTGCCCCAAATCGTGACTGATGGAAGCTGATGGGAAAGAACAGGAGAACTCACTCGCTCATGTCCGCACCCAGTGGGCACTGGCCTGAATGCCTGTGTGGGAGCCAGCCCCACCTCCAGCCACGTGGGCACCTGTGCGCTCTCCTCCTCCGTGCTAGGATGGGTCTTACCCAGTGGGTAAGACAACCCTGGGCACCAGGGTCCAGGCGGGATGTTAGACACAGGACACTAGCAAGTGGCCACAGGGAAGCGGGGAGCAGGTGGCCACGGGGAAGCGGGGAGCAAGTGCCTGGGAGAGGGCGCTTGGTGGAGAAACGAAAGCAGCTTCCCAGTGTTGGAACAGCCAAGATGCGGAAGGAAAGGGGCCGCACTCACCGCCCAGCCGCACCTCGGGCAAACTCCACAGAAGAGTTACCTGCAAGCAAAGGTGCCCTCCTAAAAGGACCTGAGCCCCTGGCTGTGAACTACGCCGACTTGCTAACCGTACCAGACACGTAAAAGGGACTCCAGGGAGGGTAGAGCACCCCCAAGTCTTTTCAAGCTCTGAGCTTTCAAGATATTGTAGAGGATTAAAAGGGACTTGAAAAGGAGAAAGCCAACAGGTGAGAGGGAGATGCAAGCCCAGGCAGGCCCCCGCCCGCCTAGAGGTTCTCTGCGACCTTGAGTGTGACCCTGTGCTCGTTACTGTCCTGCGTGCTGAAAGGGAAGATGCACAGATGCTCACCCTGAGGACGCTCACCCCAAGGATGCTCACCCCGATGTCACTCACCCTAAGGTCGCTCACCCCAAGGACGCTCACCCCGAGGATGCTCACCCCGAGGACGCTCACCCCCAAGGACCCTCAACCCGAGATCGCTTACCCCGAGGTCACTCACCCTGAGGTCACTAACCCCGAGGACACTAAACCTGAGGACGCTAACCCCAATGTCACTCACCCTGAGGTCGCTAACCCCGAGGACACTAACCCTGAGGACGCTAACCCTGAGGATGCTCACCCCGAGTTCCCTCACCCTGAGGTTGCTCACCCTGAGGTCACTTACCCCGAGGACGCTCACCCCAAGGACGCTCACCCCAAGGACGCTCACCCCAAAGACGCTAACCCTGAGGATGCTAACCATGAGGATGCTCACCCCGAGGTCCCTCACCCTGAAGTCACACACCCTGATGTCCTGTGGCATTGCCCTGGGCATTTGCTGGGTGACCGGCCCCTCAGTCAAGCCCCTGCCATCTGCACTCACCCATTCCTTCGGAATTTGAAGCCATAGAAATTGGCCTTTAAAGCCACTAGGCCTGTGCTGTAGTTCCAATTATCCAGTTTGTTCCCTTGTGTCTCCTGGATGTCAGAATCCAAGTTTACAGGGAAGAATTGGAGGAAAAGTGTGCTTGTAACCGTATGGCTGTTCTCTGCTGTCTGTGAAAAGACATAAAGCCTTGTTTACCGCATAAAAAATACATGCTAAAAGAGCGTCTGACCTGGCTTCCTAGGGAGACCCAGGGAAGCCTGGCCTATCGGTTGCCCCTCAGCAGGAGGTGGGACGGAGCCTGGATCTGCAGAGGCAGAGCAGCCTCGCCGAGTTCATCCTGTGTGTGCTGCGTCCAGGGCAGGTGCAGGAGCCGTGGGCATAACTGCTCCCCACTGTGACAGCCAAAGCTGACTTACACAAATACATAGCTGTAGTGGGGATTTTAAACGGTGAAAAGTGAATCCAACAGCAAGTAGACAGCCACCTTCTTGAGCTCCAAATCCATGAGGCACCAGCAGGCCAGAAGGAGCTCCACCTGGGGGGAATGTGGCTTTGGGTCCTGGCTAGGACACTCCTGCCTTCTTCCCAGCAGGTCCCGTTGTTGCCCGTCCCCAGGGCTCCTGTGGTCTGGGACCCCCTTCAGTGTGGCTGACAGCCCTGCACACGCCTCCCTGGGCAGATGTTCACCTCCTCACAACCAGGCAGCACCAGCCCAGCCCCGCCCAGTACCAGCATGTTCTATCGTTTGGGGGAGGCTCCCTTTAAACATGTCAGACTCCCTTTAAACAAATCTTTTGCACCTGTTTCCATCTTGCAAGCCTAAAACGAGTCCTACTGTTGAAGCATGGAGTGGTCCATGTCGGCAACTTCTGTTTAAGGACTCTGGTGACAAATTCCTCCAAAGACACCAAACCAACACAGCTACAAACAGAAATTGAGCCTTCGGCAGGAAACAGTCATTTTGGTCTGAACCTTCATGTGCAGGTTTTCAGTCCAAACCTCCTCCTTTGTTTATTATCTTATTCTTTAAATTAAAAATAAGCATGTTGATGAAATGGTCTCAGGCCCTGAGCCTTGCTCCTTAGCGCTGGGATGAAGGGGAGGTGTCAGCCACCTGACGAGTGTGAAGGTTCCTTGTTTTCCAGAGCAGGCAGGTCAGGGGGTCTCCTCCACAGATAGAGGGACTCCCTGAGAACAGGATTGATGCCAAAGAAATGTGCGGGCCCTCCACTCCACAGCAACCCATGAGGTCTGAGTTTGTGAGCACTCATTGGGCCTCACCCACACTCTCTCCATCTTCTTCATGGCTGCCCTGTGACCATCACTTCACTTCCTTGAAACACTCTTTTCATCTTAAAAAAAATTAAAATGAGTAATAGGAGTGTCTGTGGAAGTAGGGCTTTGCAAGTTTTTAAACAATCACCTTGTTTCTAAGACTCTCTTGTTTCATTCCCATTAAACTTCTAAACAATTGAGATAAAAATGACAGGGAAGCCAGGCATGGTGGTGCCTGTAGTCCCAGCTACTCCAGAGGCCAAGGTAGGAGGATGGCTTGAGCCCAGAGGTCCCCAGCCTGGAGAAGATTGCAAGACCCTATCTCAAAAATAAAAACGAAGGGGGGAAATTCCAGGCCATTTAACAGATAATATGGTTATGCTTATGTCATTCTCAGGTGCACCGTTAAAACTATTTTTCTTTAAGAGGAATGTCTAAATGTGCTTCAAACATCGTGCCTTAACATATTCATGAACTTTAAAAAAAAAAGTTTAAATGCCTAAGTCTATACAAGTCAACCGCTCACGAGCCAGGACTGTCTAAGGAAGCCTTGACCATGCACTCAGCAGTTCTAGGTGGGGGTGTCTAGGGGCCCTTGGGTCTGAGAGCTGCACTCACAGAAGGTTTCAGACAGATCTGAGAAAATAGGGACTCTTCTTGTCTTCGGAGGCAGAAGTGGGATTTTGAGCCTCTCTAATAATTCCCCAACTACCTATTAACTCACTTAATTCGATATTGCACATTTGCCAAGACCCCGAATGGCAATTTTGTCCTAACATGCCTGCAAACCTTCAGGCCTGGATCCTGGAGCCCAGAAGCATCTGTGCACAAGGGCTCAGGTCAAGAGTTAGAAACCCGCCCTGACTCACAGCCTCTTACCAAAGTCAGGGGTGGGTAGGATGCAGCCCTTACTCCACATCTTCATCTAACTGGGCTCCAAGTCTGAGCAGATTCAACTCTGACCCACATGGAACTCTGCAGCCCCTTCCTCTGAGCTGCCATTCAGAGCTGAGGCTGGCCTCTGCCTTCCTGCAGGGATCAGAGACATGGCTTCCCTTCACTCCCTGCAGAGGCCTCCCTCGTTGCCAGACGTGTTCACCTTTCTCATTTAAGGAGCCCCTACTAAGTGCATTTCATGACGTTCTGTCATGCATGGCACCGTGGGTGCTGGACAGAGTCCTTTGAAAGTGGTGTTATCTCAGCTGTTAAAGATGAGACACCACCAGCTCAGAGACTGAGTAACTAACCCTAGGCCTCCAGGCTGTCAGCCAGAACATCCATGTATCCCCGAATCCAAACCTCCAGCACATCCATGTACCCCCAACCCAAACCTCCAGCACATCCATGTACCCCAGGCCCAGGCCTCTGGAACGTCCGTGCTGGCCCAGGCCTCCGGCGCGTCCGTACTTTGGCCCAAGGCCCCATCCCGGCACGTCCGTGGCCTTTGGCCCAGACCTCCCGGCGTCAGCCTTTTGGCCCAGGCCTCCTGGACGTCCGTGCTGGCCCAGGCCCACTCAGAACGTCCTTTGACCCAGACCTCCCGGCGCGTCCATGGCCTTTGTTGGGCCTCGGCGCGTCCGTGTGTCACCCAGGCCCAGGCCTCTGGAACGTCCGTGTGCCCCAGTCCAGGAGCCCATCCCGGCCTGACCGTGGCCTGGCCCAGGCCTCCCGGAACGTCCGTGTGCCTGGCCCAGACCTCCGGCGTCATGGCCTTTATTTAGACTATCCTGGACGTCCGTGGCCTTTTATTGGCCTCCGGGCGCACGTCAAAGTGACCTTTTGTGGCCTCCAGCGTCGTGGTACTCCCCCAGCAAACCTCAGAACATCCATGTACCCCCAACCCAAATCTCTAGAACATCCCTGTGCAGCTTAAACCTCCAGCACATCCTGTACTTTTAAACCCCAAACCTCTGAACCAAGGCCCTTTAGCTACAGTCACGAACCTTGAAAAGATTCAGGAGCTTTCCATGAATGATTTAAACTTTTAGTTTTTATTTTGGTGTTGGACTTCCCTATGACAATTTTCACCTCTTTTACTCACTTACAGTTGATGAGTGAGTGGAATGTGACCTCCGGGACCGGTCAAGTAGAGGAGATGCATCACGCTGTGATCTAAAGGCCAGAAATCAAAACCGGGATGGACTCTGTGACCTCCCAACCGCAACACAGCCAAAGGGCTTGACACAAATAACTTGAGGTTTTTGGCCAACGATATTTGCACAGTTTATCACGATTGTGACTATTTCATGCTAGGCTGTATAAGCTTTTTATTCTGACTTTTTACTACAAGCCAGATCCATATTGGTCAAGCCCATATTATAACAAATAGCTCCTACTGAAAATCTTAGTGCCACCAAAGCTTCCAAAATGCCGACCAAGGAAGTCCAGGAAGCCAAGTGCAGCCAGTGCAGACAGATGCAGCCATTCATCGAAATCCAGCATAAAACTCCCTCCCAAGTCACACACGTAGGACGGGTAAATCTGAGGCTGCTGGGGCCCTAACACTTGCCGATTTGTTCACAAGGGGGTTGGAGGCTTTGAAAAATGGATCTTTCGAAGAATGTATTTTTCCGAAGTAGAGAAGGCGCACACATTATGGAACGCACTCACCTCGCAGGGCTGGTTCCTGGGCCGTTTCCAGAGGCCTCCCTGCAGCCCTCAGGTCTGATGTCGACTTCAGGAGATTGCAGCAGCTAAATGTTCTCTTATAGAAACTCGCTCTGATTACTCACACATTATTTGGCTGTTATTCTTAGTTTTGCACGTTTAACACATATTTATGTTCACTGTTCTAACATCCTCCCAATAACCTTTCTTTAATATGAAGCAGATATGATTGTTGCTTTTATTTTATGAATGAGAGGATGAAGGCAGGAAGAAGTCAGTAACCCGCCTAGGATCCCATCCCGCAAGTGGCTGAGCGGGGACACAGCCCAGCTGCCCCCTCCTGGGATGCCCAGCAAGGCCTGCCTGGCAGTGAGCAGCGGCAGTGGCTGCTCGGCCTCAGCCCTGAAGGTTCCTGTTCCCCCTCCTGAGCCCCGTCCCTGCAGCACACTCCATCGGAGGGATGCACCGTTTCCTTCATCATCTTTATGACCCGACGTCCCCATAGTGTTCAGTGTTCATTTTTCACATTTTCATCCTGCCATGTGTCTTTCCTGGAATAATCAAGTGTCTCCGACGCAGCTACTTCAATAAGGTATAAGTGACACGTTTCTTTGTTTCTGTGACTACTACCAGAAAGTAAAGAAATCGTTTTGCAACATTTATCATTACCAACTTTTTGTTTCAACCAGTGGGTTTCATCAATATTTCCCCTAAGAAAAAAAATTATGATCGTTCATTTAGGATATTTTAAGTCCTAGATTTTGACCGTAAGTTGCCCACTTACAAAGTGCCTCTAAATACACACACACACACACAATGAAATCAACAAATCACTTGTTATGCATCTGAAATATATATGATCTATTATACATATACACGTCCATGTGTATTCACCAAACAATATTTACTTTTTATCATAATAAAATTCATGTTTTTACAATGTGAGTTGCAGGTCTTCCCAACGCCAGAGTAACAGACTTTCCAAGTTATCCATCAACTCTCAGGTCAGTATTGCTGGCCCAGCCTGGGAGAGGCTGCACCAAAAGGAATGAGGTGAAGCCCGTTCGGTCCAGCCGACAACTGTGTGTCTGAGGCAGGAGCAGACGTCTCAGTCCATCCCCCTGGCCCTCCCTGGGCGGTCAGTGTCTCTGGAAAATAAGTACGGAGGCATCTGAGGCGCCCTGGATGAAACCCGGAGGTTAAAAGCATGTTCCCCTCCCACGGATTTGTGCAGTACCCTGAGTGATTACTCTCCATTTCTAGCTCTTAGTTGTCTCATTTGGAAAATGATTTGTCCTCAGTAACTTACTCCATCAGGAAAACTAGACGTAGGGGTTGCTGGATATGTGTTAGCGGGCGGGAGGGGGGGAAGGGGAAGCGCGTGCGTGGAGGGAGGCAGGAGCCTTTCGGTGCGTGGAGGGAGGCAGAGCCTTTCAGTGGGTGCGTGGAGGGAGGCAGGAGCCTTTCGGTGCGTGGAGGGAAGCCGGATCCTCCGGCGCGTACAGCGCGGATGATGCATCCGCTGGATGGAATATGATCCCCAGCGGGCGCGGATGATGCCATATAACCGCGCGATGATGCCATGATCCCCGGCGGCGGATGATGCTGGCATGCAACCGGATGAAATGGTCGCCACGCCGATGATATGATCCAGCGGCGCTGATGTGATGCGTAACCAGCGCGGATGGTTCATGGTCTCCAGCGTAATGCGCGGATGATGCTGGCAATCACGCGGATGATGTTAGCGATCTCCGCGCGCGGATGATGCTGATCTCACGCGATGATACGAGTTCCAGCGGCGCGCGATGATGCCATCCGCGCCGGATGATGCCATGATCCAGCGGCGCGCGATGATATAACCGCTACGTGGGAGGGAGGCAGAGCCTTCCAGGCAAAGTGGAGGGAGGCAGAGCCTTTCAGTGGTGCGTGGAGGGAGGCAGGAGCCTTTCGGTGCGTGGAGGGAGGCAGGAGCCTTTCCGTGCGTGGAGCGGCAGGCCGGCGCGGGGCCTGGAGGGAGGAAGGGGAAGCGCGTGCGCGGAGGGAGGCAGAGCCTTGCGGCGCCTGCAGGGAGGCGAGGCGGGGCTCTCGGAGAAGCGCAGTGGAGGCTGCATCCACCGGGGCAGACCTTCCTGGCGGAGGGGTTTTGTTTTCCTTTTCCGTGCGTGCGCTCGGAGGAATGTCTGTAGTTCAACCGCAGGTTGTTGGTAATGTCAGGGAATCAGCAGCGGTCATTCAAGAAGGATTAATTACGAGCCTGCGAGCCGTTTAGGGTGGCCAGGGTGCTGGACACCCCAGAGCCCTTCCCAGGAACCCACAGGACATCCCTTGGCAGCCCGCAGGCCACAGCAGCCCCAAGCCGCAAAGGAGGCTGAAAGACCGAGCGTTGGCAGTGCCCATGGAGACACTGAGAGGGAGAGGAAAACGATGGAGGCTGTCCACACCCGCTGTCCACACCCGCTGTCCACACCCGCCTCACATACTGACTCTCGGGGATGGTGTGGGGCTCTGGCTGCCCTCCCCCCCCGACAAGTGGGCATGAACAGGGGCATGTGAACCAAGAGCAAGTATGTTGCGGAAAGACATCCAGTGAGAAAGGGCTTTTAGGTACAGACACCCCACTCCCCCCAGTGCAAGTGAGAAGGGAAAAGGGAAGCAGTGATGTCTCCTTACACTCCTGATTTCCAGATGCCTGGGCATCTCAGTGCAACGTGGTGTCAGTGTCTGTGGCAGATTCGCTGCATGTTCCTCAATTTGAAACAGTGTTATGGAGCGTCTCTTAATTGCAGGTTACTGCATGTGGTACACAGGGCACACTGTCGCAGCTCGAAAGGTGGCACCGATGCTCTGGGAATGCAATGTTATAAGCGCAGAACTGAGGATACAAATTGTCTGCCCATTCCCAGGACTGGAACAGGTGACAGAATCCAGAGAGGCACAAGGGAGATGCCACCCCCATGGGCAAGTTGGCTCTGTCCCGATTCTACGTCACATCTCCTTCCACATGCCCTGAGTCTGCAGGCAAATGCATGTTACCAGAAGGAGCAAAGAGGGGTGTGGTGGGTGGTGGTGGCTGTCTCCTTCCGAACATCTCCAGGTTGATAGCAGACTTGACCTCTGCATCATCTGGGCTAGAGTTAAACAATATGATGAGTTTTGTAAACAACAAAAAAGCACAGCAAAACCACACATGCATCCTTTACTGGGGCAAGCATGGTGAGGTGCTCTGGTGGGATGTAATGAATAGAAAGTTCTGATGAGGAAGAGAAATAGAGCACAGAACTCTTGGGGCTCAACGCGGGTGGGGGCGAGATCACGAGAGCAGACGCTGTGGCTTGCTGAGGCCCAGCACCCCCACCCCGGCTGGGTCCCTGGGAAGAGGAGAAGTAACCGGCAGTTGTAAGAACAGGCAGCGAGCTGGAAGATTGTATTTGAAATGTGCATGCGCAGCACGGAGATGAAATTACCTGTATTTGACCTTTCCTTTTCTTTTCATAGAAAGAATTTGAAATTCCATTTAAAAATCAGAATCAGGAAAAGGCTTGAGGTGTGCAGCCGACTCACTCAATAGATTATAATAAGCATGATTCACATTTGTCTGTGGCGCTGACGTTCTGCCCCCATCCCTTCCAGACGTCTGAGTTTCCCATTGTCTGGAAGCGTTTTCGCCAGGGCTCCTGCGCAGACATCCTAATCACCTGCTCCTGCTCCTGCTCCTGCTCTTACAGAACCAGGCAGGGCTGCGTTGAGAAGCAGAAACCTGCCGGACAGCTCAGGAAGCCTGAGTGTTGGCCCCGCTGCGTGCCCGGGCTCTGTGGGGTGTTTAAGTCACAGCCTTTCTGAGCCTTGGGGCCCTGAGCAACAGTGAGTGTTGAGCTTCAGTGGGGTTGCACACTCGTGTGTCCAGGTCCGTGGGGTTGAACACTCGTGTGTCCAGGTCAGTGGGGTTGCACACTCGTGTGTCTAGGTCAGTGGGGTTGCACACTCCTGTGTCCAGGCACCAGGTTCCTTCTAGGAATGAGTCAAGTGTGGCAGGGCTGGCATGCGTGGCAGGGCCGGGGCCACTGGGAGAGGAGTGGCTGCTGGTCAGTGTCTGACAACAGCTCACGGCGGTGACTCAGGTTCGAGGAAGCATGAGCTCCTGGTGTTTCAAGGGAAGCCAATAGCCAAAATCTTACTGGAACAAATCTTGGTTTATAAGCTGATGAATCATTTGAATGCTTTGAAATAACGTGTCCTAAGTAAAATCCATCGGCTGCTTGGTTCAGCCCTCTAAGGACCCCTGTTCACACTCTGGGAAATAGAATAAATGTTATTTCTGAAATTCCATGTGCTAGGAAGGAAATGTTGATGCAAAACCTTCCAAATACTACCTTTTAACTTACTATGATACAAATTAGTATGAAAATTATACCCAAACATATTGGCTGTTAACAGAAGAAAAACGAAGGTCTGATATAGGCTGGATTATAAAGATATCTTTCCAAATATTCAAAATGTTTAGTGTAGGGTTCCACAGGGCTGTGCCTTCCCCTGGAACCCGGGAGGCTTCACAAAGGCCTGAGACTCCAGACAGGGGACATGGTCAAGCATGAGACTCACAGACACCCCGTATCCACACGCGAATGGTTTCTTCCTGCGTGCGAGTCTGCATGTGTCTGTGCTTGTCTCTGTGAGTGTGTGTGTGTTTCTGTGTGTGTCTAGGCATGTCTCCCTGTGAGCGCTTGTGTGTCTGCATGTGTCTATGTGTGTTTGTGTTTGTGTGTCTGTGTCTTCATGTGTCTGTGTCTCTATGTGTTATGTGTGTGTTTGTGTCTGTGTGTCTGTGTCTGCATGTGTCTGTGTGTGTGTGTCTCTATGTACTACGTGTGTGTGTTTGTGTCTGTGCGTCGGTGTCTGCATGTGTCTGTGCGTGTGTCCATGTGTGTCTCTATGTGTCATGTGTGTGTGCTTCTTTCACACAAGGTGGGTGGGTGGTGGAAACTTCCAGGGAACCCGACTTTCAAGTCCTCGGGATCGGCTGATTCTGAGACCTCTGTTCCCTTCTAGGGGTTGACGCCAACCCCACTGGGGGACATGCCTGGCATCATCTCCTCAGGCCTCACTAGCCCTGCACAGCTCTCCGTGGAGCTGAGGGATCTTGGTGAAGCCCTGATGAGGACTCTCACCTGTAGGACACCTGGGAGGTGCCACCTCACCCTGCAGACCTGGGCTCCTCGTCTCACTGTAGCATGAGGCAGGCAGCAGGCTAGGGCTGGGCTTGCTGCACAAAATGTCCTCTCCATTCGTAATTCCCCAGTGTTATCTTCAGGTCAACCCCAGGGGCCAAGGGGAGACAGTCATGGCCAACCAGCCCAAGGTGCACTGGTCCTTCCTACAGGGCCGGTGCCACCTGACCAGGCTCTATCAGACATCATAAGACCTTTGCCACCAGGAGCTCGCAGAAGATGGTCCTCCCGAATGTAACAGAAGCAGCCTGTAAGCAGCACAACGGGAGGACTGTTTTATTTAGGAAGAACGCTCTGGAAAAGATTAGAATGCCTTTCTCCTTCCATTAATAAATATGTGAAATATAAATCAATCTTTCCTCGGGGACCAGGGCTTATCATTATGAAAATTGGTTCTCATAAAGTGCCGCAGAACGGTGCACACGGGGCCTCTTGAGATGGTGACAGTGTTGGTCCCTTCAGTGTTCAGCCCTAATTGCTATTTGCTGTTTGAGTTCTTGACCTGAACGTGGGTGATTCACACCACTTTTCCCGACCTCCAGTGAGCCCATCAGCCCCACCACTGCTGCTAATTGGCTCATTTGCATGCACTGGGACTTGGGAAACCACGCAGGAATCCAAGCTTTGTAGATGCCTATCTAAAATATTGGTAAACGGTCTCTGAGTCATATCTGAGGGGCTTTCCACTGCACTAACAGCACACGTATCAGTGCCTAAAGTTTGAGAAGTGTACTTTGACTGTTCCCATGTCCTTTGTGCTCATTCCTGGAGGAGACGTGTCACATGACTGGGCTCTAGTAACACATGCCAAAGAAAAATTCAGGACAGCAGTTAAGCAGAGAAGGAAGACTTCACTCAAGACTACTGCAATGGGAGAAAGAGACTGAACCCGCGTCCAAATGCACCGGCAGCCAGTGGGGATGGCAGCCAAGTGGCGGGGCGAGGGCTTGGAGGGGAAATCACAGACGGCTTCGGTTAATATCGTTAAGGGTGAGGGCACCAGCGGCCAGTGGGGATGGCAGCCGAGTGGCGGGGCAAGGCTATGGAGGGGAAAATCACAGAGGGCCTCGGTTAATATCATTAAGGGTGAGGGCACCAGCGGCCAGTGGGGATGGCAGCTGAGTAGTGGGGCAAGGCCATGGAGGGGAAAATCACAGAGGACCTCGTTAATATCGTTAAGGGTGAGGGCACCAGCGGCCAGTGGGGATGGCAGCTGAGTGGCGGGGCAAGGCCATGGAGGGGAAAATCACAGAGGCCTCGGTTAATATCATTAAAGGTGAGGGTGAGCCTCCAGCCCACTGGCTCAGCGGGATTCCCGCTAACGCTTCATCCAGGGAGGGCTCACAGGACCCAACCAGCCTTTAGCCAAGGAGGGTGTCTTTGTCACAGAAAGAACTGTCCTAATGTTCTCACCCAACATGTTCCACCCGAGGCCCCACCTGATCCATTTTCTTGTGTTTCAGGTTAATATCTACAGTTAGGATTTTTTTTTTTCAGAAAGGTTATTAAGCTTGAAAGATAGTGCTCGTAAAGTTCACAAAGAGAATTAATACAAATGGAAATCAGAATTTTACCATTGCATTCAGAAATCACTATGAGTAACCCAAAATGCCTCTAATTTGTGGCTTTTTAGGACAGTTGAGCAGCATTCTTGCTTGTTTACCGAAGGGCTTGCAACAAATAATTCAGGACCTATTTTGAAGCCTGCTAAGTGTGGGCTGCATAAACTGTCAAGCATCCTCCAATTATGGTAAACACCCCTTTGAATATTCAGCTGTGAAAACAAGGACCTCTCAGTTCCACTGGAGATGGAAAAATTGCCTAGTCCACATCTTTTAAGCAACTGCTGTTTGTAAATGGATGTTTTATTTTCCTGGTATAATCTATGAAATTAAAATGTTTTCATTAGCAAAAATGTTTACAGAGAACCCCATTTGCAATTTCGTATGCAATTGTACATGCAATTTTACATATACTATATGTGAGTTCAACTTAAATACACCAAATTTGAGTGTCTCTATAGTCCTTAAAAAATAACTAAATCAGAGGTTTGCATGTTTTATAGGCCTCAAAAAACATATGATTCAGTCCTGATGCCTAAAGAAAAAAGACAGAGAGAGAATCAGAAAGATCCTAGGTGTAAACTCGCAATATCTGAATAATTATCATGTGACATTTAACTTAATGTTTGATTCATCATTCTCGGCTTTTCATGAGCAAGATCATAAAATCTATGGTTTTAGATTAATTCTATTTGGGACAATCTATGCAAATAATTTCTCATACAAATGTGCTTACTGTAAGTGCAAAGACATTTCCTTAAGTCAGCTGCCATTACAGATGTTAATTACATAACAATAACTAAAAAACCTTCTATGCTTTTAGTAGATTACATTGGGAGTCCTTGCAGAGTGTACACAAATTCTAAAAGTACGTCAACATACATGTTTGCCAAAAGTTCCTATGTTAGCCTGAGCAAATGGGTCTACAAAACCCTTGGTCAACTTGGATGGGTTGAACTGTGCTGGTCAAAGCTGATGCCATTAAATACTAGCCATCTTGACTCTCAGAGTCTTTCAAATATGAGTTTAAAATGTCAGAGCTTATGGGTAGATGACAGCTGTGTGTGGGTTCCTGCATTTCCAATGCCCAGATGCCCTCACCCCTCAAAACAATGAAGCTAAAAATCAGGGTTGGAACCAACGTTAGGAAATTGAATGTTGATGAGACGGTTTCCAGCACAACATTCAGAATTCCCCCTCGGCTGCAGGAGGACGCTGGATACCCCAGATGGGGCAGACCACGGGAAGCAGGGAAAGCTAATGGGCTGGCAGCGGCGTGTGCCCGACAGAAACCCTCGGGCAGCTTTCCTGTGGGAACGTGATTGGGGGAACACAGTCTGAGCTGTCTTGTAGCAATGCCGCGTCTGGTCATGAGGATCACCTGGACGAGAGAGGCTGGGACGTGTGCCACAGCCCCCTTCGGAGGCTCTGGTTCACGGATGAGCTGCAGCCCAGGAGAATGTGGATTCAGACGCTCACCCTGGCAGGGCAGGCAGGGAGGGTTGTCCTCAGTGCCCTGCCAGCTCTCGGGGCTGCGCTGTCTCAGAAAGGCCTCTGGCTGCTGTCACCCCGGCACTTGCTCCAGCAAAGCCTTCCTCTCCTCCCAGTTCTACACAGCCCTGAACCCTCGTGCCCTCCTCTCTTGGAATTTTATAGCGGTGCCACCTCCTCTACTCCTGGGTTCTTGGCACCTAAATAATCCCTGCCCACCCTATCCAATGCTGGTCTCAGCCTGGAGCCTCCACGCCCGGTCCTTCCACCCAGCAGGACTGTGGCTGGGCCCCGGCTCCCTGCGGACCACGCCGTGGGTCCCCGAATGTCAGGCTGAGCCCTTGGAGTGCTTCGTTCCCGTGTTGTCCTTGTCCATCCTCTGACACCACCGTGCAGCACCCTCATTTACTGTGGGCCTGGAGGCCTCAGGCCAGCCCTGAGATGCTGCAAACCCAAGGAGACCTCGGAGCATCCACGCCGCTGGCCTGAGGCCTCCTTTGGGGGACACAAGGCCCCCAGGGAAGTGTCATCTCCAGGGACTTCGCAGAGAAATGCCCCTCCCTGCCCCTCAACCCCGGCCTGTGCCGTCTTTCTCTTGATGTCCTCAGGAGGGAGGAGTTGGATTTCCCTGAGCTGCCTCAGAGTGGCTGACATTTCCGCTCCCAGTGGATGATCCCTCCTTGGTATGGGGCACAGGCCATGACCCTGGGCTGGACCCCCACGAGCAGGGCCTAGCACTGCCCATGCACCACCTGGATGGGGGGCCTGGGGATTCCCTCCCTGGGCCTCGGGTGCCCCTCGTGCAGAAGGCATTCGAGGAGGTCCTCTCGGGGGTGGGCCTGGTGCTCCTGCGCTGGCAGTGGGGGAAGATGTGTGCTGTTCCCTGGGTGGACGCAAGTTCCCCACGTCCTGATGCATCCTCCATTTCCATGGCATCTCCCCCAGCCACGCTCTGTGTCTGCACACGATGCCTACTCATGTGCTTTTCCAATGAGCTGGGAACAGTGGTGAAGGCTTTATATTAATTGCCATGTGAAGTCTTAAATATTAAGGAAAGATCTAGGGCAATAAGCCAGGGAGCCCGGGGAAATAACTAAAATTAAAGATGTTGAAGTTGGAAGTTAGCAGTGACCTAAGCTTTTTTTTTTTTTTTTTCTTTAATTATGGTTCCAGTACTTCCTGTGGGAAAAGTGAAACTTAATACAAGAAGTTCCGGCAGCTCTGGAGATTTTAATGACAAAGTATGGGGGGCTCCTTCCCTCTTGCCCTGGTCAAGGTGTCCACATGACACACCTTGAATCTCACGGGTCCCTGGTGTTCTGTCTTTCGGTTCTGTGGCCTCCCAAGTGCCATCTATTTTCTGTATTTCCCTTCTCCAAATTTCTTCTGCCATCTCGTTCTAAGCAGTTAAGCCCACGCAACTCAGTGGGGCACGGAAGAACACCGGCAGTCTCAAGGAGCCTTTTGGGAACAGAGCGATGAGGACGCAGCACACAGTACCCTAGGGTGGGGACGGCAGCCGGGGTCAGCCGCACGGGATTCCCACGTTCCTCTTGCCGCCTGCTGACTGTGATCTTTGAGAAGTTACTTCACCTCCCCAGTCTTCAGCTACTTGTCAGAAGTCGAGGGAGGCTAGTGCACTCCCACCAGACCACCGGGACAATGAAACGAGATGATGAACACAAGAGATGCCCAGCACATAGCCTGCTTGCCATAAACAGCAACTCTTCTTACCAACTCCTCAAGGCCGTTAGTGAAATGCAGTTCTCTGGACTGTGAAGCCTTTTAGAAAGAAGCCGTGACAGCAGCGTTTGTGGGTCATTAGGTCAGGTCTTTGAAGGATGTGGAGCAACAGGAACTCTCATTCATGGCTGGTGGGAGTGCAGGATGGTGCAGCCACTGTGGAGGGTGGTCTGGAAGTTTCCTGCAAGCCAAACACACTCTGATCATATGATCTAGCAAGTGCCTTGATACTGACCCACAGGCATGGAAACACAGGCACACAGGAAACCCTTTACTAGCACAGAGGCGTGGAAACAGGGCACCTGCAGAAACCCTTTTGACCCACAGGCATGGAAACACAGGCACTCAGAAACCCGCTCACTAACCCACAGGCATGGAAACACGGGCACATAGAAACCCACACACTAACCACAGGCGTGGAAACGGGCACATAGAAACCCACACACTAACCCACAGGCGTGGAAACACAGGCACATAGAAACCCGCACACTGACCCACAGGCGTGGAAACGGGCACACAGAAACCCGCACACTAACCCACAGGTGTGGAAACACGAGCACATAGAAACCCGCACACTGACCCACAGGCGTGGAAACACGGGCACACAGAAACAACTGTTTATCATTGCCGAAACCCGGCAGCAGCCAGATGTCCTTCAGTGGGTGAATGGATAAACAGTAGTACATCCGGACCAGGGAATGGTATTTCATGCTAAAAAGAAATGAGCTGGCCAGGCGTGGTGACTCATGCCTGTAATCTCAGCACTTTGGGAGGCCGAGGCAGGCGTATGAGACCAGCCTGGTCAAGATGGCGAAACCCTGTCTACTAAAAATACGGAAATTAGCCAGGCATGGTAGCACCTGCCTGTAATCCCGGCTACTCGTAATCCCGGCTACTCAGGAGGCTGAGGCAGGAGAATCACTTGAATCCGGGAGGCAGAGATTGCAGTGAGCTGAGATCACATCACTGCACTCCAGCCTGGGTGACAGAGCAAGAGTTTGTCTCAAAAAAAAAAAAAAAAAAATTCATCTATCAAGCCACGAAGAGACACAGAGGAAGCTTAAAGGCACATTATTTAGTGGAAGAAGCCCATCTGAAAAGGCTACAAACTGTGTGATTTCAACTCCATGACGTTCTGAAAAGAGCAAAACTACAGAGACAGTAAAAAGATTCATGGTTGCCAGGGGTTGCTGGGAGGGAGAGATGAGCAGGTGGAGCACAGAGGGCGTTTTGGGAGTGGCCGTGCTCTGTAGGAGCCACAGCCGAGACATGCACCTGCCGAAATCCTCAGAGCCGCACAATGCAGAGTCACCCAGATGTAAATGTAGCCAATAATAATGCATCAAAATTGCTTCGTCCATCGTAATCAATGCGCACACGGACACGAGATGTTAATAGTAGGACGGACTGTGTACAAGGAGGTGGCGTGTGTGGGAAGTCTCTGTACTTTCTGCTCAACTTTTCCGTAAACCGAAAACTGCTCTAAAATGGTCGATCGCTTTTCAAGTACTTTAATTGCGCACTGTAAAATGTATTGAACTTATAAAATTTATTAACTGAATTTACCAAATAATTCAATTGAACATTGCAGCTAATCACATCCACTGGACTTAAATGTAGCTTTGTCCTGTGTCTCCCTGGTGACATCGTGTTCTGCGTCTGGTTTACCAGCAGTTCTCTGGGTCACACCCTGGCATTTTGCTGATGCTTCCAGGCCACATGTGTACAAATGTCTGATCCATAGAAACCAGAGCAGAGATGGCCACTGCCCGTCAGGAGCCAGTGCTCCTTCCCCTAGAGGGGTGCTGCCGGGAGACGTCGCCCCAACTGTCTGCAAAGCACCCTGGGCACCCGGAGTGGTCACAGCAGGAGTAGAAGTGACTGGAATCATGGCCAGAGCCTGCAGACTCCTCCCTGCTGTCCTCTGCTCTGGCCTGCTGGAAGCCATGGGTTTCGAGGGGCTGTAGTTCACTGCAGACCCTAGCCTCACCCAGATTTGACAGTTCTGGAACAAGAAATAAACTCGTTCTAGTTTTTAATAGCTGTGGTAAAATTACCACAAACTTAGCAGCATAAAACCACGCCATTTGTTACCTTATGGTTCTGTGGGTCAGAAATCTGGACCTGCATAGCTGCACCAAGTCCTCTGAACAAACTTTGCAAGGCCGGAGCCAAGGGCAGACAGGCCAGGCTCTGGTGGGGGGACGGGATCCATGGGGAAGCTCTGCAGGGGGCTCCAAGGGCCCTGCCCCAGTTGGCTGGCAGGGCGCTGGCTGAATTCAGTTCCTGAGGCTGAGGACAGAGGCCCGTCTCGTCTCCTCTCCTCTCCTCTCAGCTGGGGCCAGCCTGGGCTCCTGGAGGCCGCCTGGATGAATTCCTCCTCAAACCCGTGGGCTGGGCTCCCCTCGTCCCCAAACCTCTCTGATTTTAGTGGGAGACAGTTCTCTGCTTTGAAGGGTTATTGGATTGGGCCAAGGACAGTCTGGGATATCCTCCTACTGCAGGGTCAGTAACCTCAATCACATCCTCAAAGCTCCTTCAACCCTGAAAAGTAACATGTCTGGGCCCGGGCTCAGGGTGTGGACCTGCCCGGGGACTCCTGGGCTTGCTGCACGTGCCCTGAGAGGAGCGGCTGCAGTGCGGGTTCGTCTGTCAGAGCGTCTGCCGCTGCCTCAGTGCCTGCATTTCCCTTTCTTCAGCCTGATTTATAGCTCCTAGCCCCCTTTCCTCCCCAGCGGCAGTGCGGTTCCGCGGAGGGAAGACGGTGAAGCTGCCGAGAGACTTCAGTGCCTGGTTCTCCCCATCCCTTTGCACTTGGGAGATTTGGGCACCTGTGTGAAGTCAGTGTCTGAAGTATCTGTCTGTGCAATGGGAGTGACTGTGACATCTGACGCAGGTTTGGAAGAGGATCCTGGGCACCGCGTCTGCTGGTTCCTGTCTGCTCTGTGAATGCCGACCCTCACGTGGCACCCTCCCTCTGTCTCTACTCTGGGCTGGTTCTGTACTCCTGACCCTGGCTCTGCTTCCCCTGCTAAGGCCCACCCTCTGCTTCACTTGTCTGCACTCTAGGTGTTTGCCGGGGCCCTCCCCCAGCCCCTGCAGCCCCTTCAGACAGGACAACTTCCAAGGCACCCCATAAGATGAAGACCATGAAAAAAAGAAACTTGGCCCAAGGCAGTAAATCCTTCTAATTCTTTTTCTCCTCTCCTGGGTGATGAGATGAGAGGATGTTAGGGTGGGGAAGAAAGGGATTACCTATGAGACATGGGCCATCTGTGACTCAAGAAACAGTGGAAACCCATCCTCCCTCTCGCTAAGGTACGCGACACCATGGGGAATGTGCCCAATTACGACCCAGAGAAAGTGACGGGGACAGGGCCTGTGGAATGTGTCAGAGTTAAGAGAGAAGGAAGGAAACACGAAAAGTGGCTTAAAGACAGGTTTATTTTGGAGAATAAACCTGAAAGGGGCTTCTGGCTGATTTCAGTCAGGAGCATTCACTTACAGACTAAGGGTATTTAAGGGTTTAGGGAGGGAAGCTTATCACAGGTTCAGAAAGTTTCTGTGTGGGGGAAAGTTTATTGCAGGTTCGAATGTCTCTGGAGACGAGATTAGCTCAGAGTTAGCAAGTTTCTGGTCAGAGGGGGGTTTATCTCAGGGTTGGAATGTTTCTCGTCATGCTGATATTCTGGTCAGGCTGATGTTTTGGGGCTAGATTTAGGCAGTTTTTAATCAAGGAGACCTGAAAACGGTGGTGTTTGTCCAAGAGGGCGATGCTCCCGCTCTCTCAGAATGTGGTCAAACACGCAGAGGAATGAAGGCGAGGCCAGACGTGTACTGACAGGTGTGGATCAAAAGTTCAGAGACTTTGGGGCCAAGGTGCAGGGCTGGGGGTGGGCAGGTGTCCACGGATACCATGACACCAGATCCAACTCCACTCCCACTCACCTGATACACTGGCTTCCAACAGTGGCTCCAGGAAGCATCAGAGGGACACAATTATAAGACAAATCCACCCTTTTTCTGGCGTCTTAGGCCTTAGGAGTTCTGGACGACGGGGTGAAATCCTAGGGCCTCTGGAGCCCCAGACACGAGCTGTTCGTTCCCTCTTTACCCCTCATTACATGCAGTTACCTGTGGCTGACGTGACCAGCCACCACTCCACCCCAGTTTAATCCAACATGCATAGTCATGCTTGTCTGTAAACTTCCCAAAGGTGGGACCTTACGACCGACTTTGTTTCCCTCACGTGACTATATTAATAATTAATAATTCCTGGCACAGAGTGAAATGCTCAATAAATGTTTGTTGAACCAAACTAAACAACACCCAAGTGCTGTTAATGCACCTGCGGTAGGAGATTGACAACTTTCTGAGCACAGGCTCGGTCACAGGGAGCTTCTACTCTGCATCCTCCACTCCCAAGGCTGGAAGGGGGCGATGGAGGAGGAGGGTGGAGGTAGCCACAATGCCCAGAGGCTCACAGGACACTGGGGGAGAGGAAGGCAGGCAGGCGGTGAAGCAGGAAGCAGCATAGCGAGTCGCCCAGGAGGGGTAGGGCCCAGCAGGAGCGCCCCCTGCAGATGTGGGCGTGGGCGAGTTCACCAGGCTCTGAAAGTTGGGCTGGGATTGCCCGGATCTTAGACAAACGCGTCATGTTCCAGCCTCCTCGTTCCACAGCAGGAGACGCACTGAGAATTCAGACTAAAGTGACCAGGGCCGGCACTGGGGCTCCAAGCTCCTCCCAGGGAAGAGGGATCATTCCACTGTCTGAATCGTGTTTCGGTGCGTGTGTTAGTCAGTTTTGTTTTTTCGTTTTTTAGATGTCGCGTGGGGACCCCCATTTTCTGTCCCTGTGCCTGGCTCCAGCCTTCCCTCAGCTCTCAGACAGGACGGGGATGTGAGCAGCAGAGGAGCCCCGGGCAAGCCAGGAAGGACTCCCCTCCCCGTTTATTTAGCAGATGTGGAATGATTCGGTCTTTTTATTGTAATGCAGATTTACAGTGCAATAGGCAATCTATTTTTCAATTTGGGATACCGCGGCTGATAAATTAACAGATGTCGATTGACTTTTTCCCTCCAGTCCCCTGTTTATACCTGACAGGCCTGCTTTATAGCTGAGCAGTTATTTGAAGTTATAAACATTATAATTAGCAATTTTTTAATTAGGCTGACAATTAACAGGAGATTTGCAAAGCTGCTAATTTGACACGTCGTACTCTCCATAGTGCTTATGTTAACCACAACTTGAGTGAATTCAATTGAACAGAACCACAGTGTCTGGGAAAAAATCAATCTCAGAAGAACCCTTTCTCCCCACTTGGATGGCTTCATGGCACTTGGACAGAGAAGTGGAAACTCAGAGATTTTGCAGGATAACAATACTGACAGCTGAACCCCAAACAATAGCGGCCTCCGTGAGATTGGCTCAGAGCACACAGCACAAAGGCAGGTCCTGCTAATTGCATCTGAGGCTCTTGCTTCAAAGTCTTGCCAACCTAAGGCAGGTTGGAGGCTCCATTCTGATGCCAGTTGCTCCTTAGACCTCATTGCCAAGGAGACCTCCTAATGCAGATGCCAGCAAGGGCTGTCGTGACAGAGGCTTGTCCTGTATTGCTGGGAGCTTCCCCAGCACTACTGGGTCCTGTGCTGATGTCAATGGAGTGGTAGAGAGATAGAAAGAGAGACAGAGAGAATCAGATAGAGACAGAGAGAGAGACAGAGAGAATCAAATAGAGACAGAGAGACAAGAGATACACAGAGAGAGAAAAACAGAGAATCAGACAGAGACAGAGAGAATCAGATAGATACAGAGAGAGACAGAGAAAAACAGAGAAACAGACAGAGAGACACACAGAGAGAGACAGAGAGAATCAGATACAGACAGACAGCGAGAGACAGCATCCGACAGAATCAGATAGAGACAGAGACAGAGAATCAGAGAGACACACAGAGAGACAGCTAGAGACAGAAGAGATACACAGAGAGAGAGAATCAGATAGAGACAGAGAGACACAGAAAGAGAAAAAGACTGAGAGACAGAGAGAGAGACTGAGGCAGACACATGCAGACAGAGAATCAGAAGAAGAGAGACACAGGGGGGGAGAAAGAGAATCAGAGATTAACTGAGAGCAGAGAGAAAGAGAGGGAATCAGAGACAGAGATAGAGAGGGAGAGAGAGACGGGAGAGAGACACTGGGAGGGAGGCTGCCCTTCCGCTTCCAGGGGGTTCATCCCATCCGTGCCTCCCAGCAAAGGAAGCTCTCGCCATGGCGGCCTGGCACTGGGATTCCAGCACCCTGCCCTCGGCTAAGAGGACACACTGCATTTGCATCCTTGGAAGGCTTCTGAGGTCTGTTACTTGGTAACCGCCTGCAGCACAGGAGATGCCACCTTCTGTTGAACGCCTCGAGAGACTCCAGAAATGGGCGACGTTCGGGAAACCATGGCTTCAGAGGGGAGAGAGAGGGTGGGTGCATTATCCCCACAATCTGTCTGAGGCCAAGAGAGGAGGAAAGACGGAATTATTTGAAAATTTCCAGTAAGAGGAAGAGAAAGTGTTACATTTTCACTGCTTTTAAAAAGAAGGAATTTCAAACATAAAAAATATGATTTATCAAATTCCATGAGTTACTCCTTGCTTTCTTTTCCCAAGGCTAAATCTCACTTCCTGTGTGCAATGAGCAAGCCATTAATTAGAATTTGCAGTACTACCAGAAGCAACTTATTGAAGTTGAGCTGTGCCATTGAGCTTTGATTAATAACTTTTTGCTGCTTTCAGACTTCTTTGAAAATCTAGATCAGAAGAAATTGGCCACCTGGAGACACTGAATCTGAAGACCTCTTTTTGAACTTTTCACAAGACTGCATGCTTTCTATGACGTACATTGCAAAAAAAAACAAAATTGTAGAATTTGGCATCACTGAGTTAATCAGAAACCCTAAGCTTCATGAGCACTTTTGTTAAAAACAAACAAACAAAAAAACCCCACAAAACACTAGATGGGTACCACTACTTTAGGAAGAGAGAGTTCCTTGATTTTTCTACTTAAAGTATCTTATCTTTGAAGGAATTTTCTTTGTTTTTTTTTCTGGCCCATCCTAATGCCTCTACTTCATGGCATGGGAAAAAAATCCACAGCATTCTCTGGGCAACAGGATAAATAAGCCTTAAGGATAATTTTAATTTTAAGATAATCTTCCCATATATAATAGGCACATTAAAAAGATTAATTACCATCATTATCACTGATTTGATGCCAGTGAGCACATTGGCCTAAAGAAGTCAGTTCTAGTCACAGAGTCAAAGTCGGTGCATCCCACATGAAGAAGAGTGAGGTTCCCAAATCTCAAGTCATAGCCAACACCCCAATATGAAGAGAAAGGCCTTTTATGCAACAAGAGTGCATCATTCACAAGGACCACACACTGGAGGAATACAGTTGTATGTCATTAGCCGCTCTGTCTCTCTCTCTCTCTCTCTCTCTCTCTCTCTCTCTCTCTCTCTCTCTCTCTCTCTCTCTCTCTCTCCCCCTCTCTCTCTCTCTCTCCCCCTCCCTCTCTCTCTCTCTCCCCCTCCCTCTCTCTCTTTCCCCCAGCCTCTCAACCAGTATGAAAGTGAAGCAATCTAATACCACCCCAAAAATACCAGATGTTGTAAAATTAGCACAATATGAGATTGCAAAGAAGTGTTTGTCCTTGGGCTAGGAGTCATGGAGAAAGAGAAAAGTAGAATTACACATGGACCCTGGGAGGCTGGCAGGGATTCCTGGTGGCGGAGACGCCATGAGTCCCTGGGCCTGACGTCATCCGCGGCCCCAGATGAGCATACATTGTTCTACTAACACAAGGGGGATTCTTTCAAAGTTACTTTCCAAGGTTTTAATTGATGCCCCTTTTGGTGATGAAGTACCTTAAAAAGGTTTCATTATGATGTCGTTTCTGTTTTAAAAAGCAGAGGGAGTAAGCAAAATACCCCGGAAATGCCTTAATAAAAGTGCTTCCAATTTTATGAAGACTTTACTCTCAGACAAGCTTTATTTCAGTTATCTGAAAAATTAAACGTGAGCATTGTTCTGTCTGGATGGAGCTAGATAAACGAGATACGTGTGTGGGCACACCTCACACCTCGCAAGACCCACAGCTTACTTCAAAACAATGTTGAGTGAAACCCACTAATTTATAAGCTCTTTGGTAACGTAAACATGAAAATAGATATTATTCCTCCTTCCAAGAGGTAGTTTGATCTCCACAAGATAAACTTCGAACGAGGATGCTACTGAAAGTACTGGAAACCTCGCCTGCTCCACTGCTGACATGTAAAGGGACCCACCACAAGTGCACTCTTGAAAGCCAGCCGTGCCCGTGAGGTTGTTTCCTAAGAAAAAGGCATTTCTAATAAAAAGGCACTTTTTAAAAATTCCACGTTTTCTAATACGGTTTTCCATCTTCTCTCTAGAGTCAATAAAAATGCTGAACTTTGACCTAGAGCATAGAAGGTTTGAAAATGCAGAGGGTGGCAGCACTCCTTTATTTTGATGGTTAAACACACAGGATAGTTTTACAGTGGTTCTATTAGAATAAATGGTTAATCAATAGCACATTAGGTATAATTAAGTGTACGCTGCAGAGTTTTTACCTCTGACGGACCCGACGAGCCTTGCAGAAAACTCAGCCTGGAAAAGATGCCCGGACGGCAATGTGGGAACCTGGTGGTTTGTCCCTTCTCTTCTGCACTAGTGAAACCTGCCAGGTCCCCTTAAACCCGGGGTGTTGAGTGGGCACCTGCTTTCCACAGCACAGGGTTTGGCTTTAGTTATCAACACCCCCACTGTTCTAGTGCCTTATTGTCCAGGACGATGAACTGTCACAGCTCAGGAAGGTTCAGCAGCCGGTGGGTGCGGCCTTAGGGCTCAGGGGACACCCTACAGAGAAACCTCAAGGAAAGGCCCCATGCAGGGACAACCCTATTCCTGCTGGAACCTCACCTCCCAGTCCTCACCCCGTGTCCCCCACGTCTCTCCCAAGGGTCTCCAGGGGAAGTGAGATTCCTCCCGACCACCTCCTCACCCTCGCGCCTGCCCCCTGCGCTGATCGCGCCACCTTGTAACCGAGCCTGACTCTGGCGTTCCAGCTCTGGTGGGCTGGCCCGCACCTTCACGAGCTGAGCGTTTCGTCACAGGTGCCTGGCATGGCCCCACATGCATCACCTTGGGCCTGCTGTGTGGCTGGGAAGGGGCCGCGGTGGCCGGCAGCCCTGAGCCAGGCTCACCTGCACACGGAAGCACGCAGGGCCAACCCGGTAGAGTCGTCAGGAAGAGGCAACCTGGCTGCCGTTACCAAGCAGCCCCCATAGACGCCCATTCCACCCTCTAAGGGACTGCACTTCAGGACTGGTCCGTGCTGGGATCTGACAGAACCGAAGGAAACAGGAAAGCCCTGCCTTGGCAGAACCTCTGTCTAGAGGGGTAGGCGGCCCGCGAGTGGGAAACCAGGGGGTGAGCCCTGAACTGCCGCCCCGCGGGGAAGCCAGAACACACGGCACAGGCGGGAAGAGGGGTCCTGGGTGGGGGTGCACAGGGGCGGCACCACCACGCAGGAAGGGGATTTCAGAGCTTAGACAGAAGCAGGTGACATTGGAGGGTCTAGGTGGTCTCCAAGAACAGCGCTGTCTCAGCACCCCTGGGGTAGCCAGTGCCGTGGGGTGGCCCCCAGGAAACGTGGCCCTCACGCTGCAGCCCTAGCCGAGCTAAGGCCTTTGGGGGAGGCGTGTGGTTCCCGTCCCCATGGCCACTGGAACCTGTTAAAGCTGAGCCTGAAATGCAAGCCTCAGGCAACCCGAAAACTACATGATCGCCTCAGGTTGCTACTGACTGATTCAGGTCTTGGTAGATTCATTTCACCCCATTTCAAGTGGATTTGATGTGGCTTACAACACATGCACTGGCCACAGAGACCAGGCGATGGGGAAGGAGCAGGCGTGGAGAGGAGATGCAGAGGCGGGCAGGAGCAATGGATGCTGAAGGCACCTCTGATCCTCCCCCTCCACAGAGCCAGCCCCCAGGACCCCCAAACCCCCGGGACCCCCGGGGCAGCTGTGGGGCGGCTCCCTGCGATTGTATGCTCATTCTGTTACTCCCCTCCCCCAGCCACACGGAGCCTCCCTCCTGGGGATCCGGACTTACTTCCTCTTTGTCCCCTGGGGCAAGGAGGCCTTTCCATTGCAGGCCGCTGAAAACCCCATTAATAAAAACCCTGCTAGGGAGGGTTGACAGGAAAAAAAAGTTAATTCTTCACCATCAATTTGATTACCCATTTATTGAGGGTCTACTCTGTCCATGGCATTGTGCCTGGTCCTAAATTCAGGGAAAATTAACGGGATTTGTGAGGAGATGAGACCAAACATGTGGTACCTCAAAACCCAGACCCTGAGGCTCTGCAGGCACAGAAGGCGTCGGGTGGAGGGCATTGACCAAGATCAAATGTGGGCACATTCCTGGGCCCCCCACAGAGCCTACAGCAGCCTTGAACCCCAGTCTCCTCACGCCCCTGGCCTGTCATCAATACCCTCTGCCGGACACCAGCGAGAGAGGTTCCTTCTGTGTCTCAGGAGCAGCTCAGAGCAGGAGTTCCTGTTCCCTGCTGTCTCCCCAAGTCCTTCTGCCGTGACTGGGACCGCAGGCCAGCCAGCACCCGGGCACTGGTCTCCCTCCACACCATCTCCCGTCTGTCTCCAGGCTCTGGCAGCAGCCCTGTATTTCCCCTGGACACTGATCCCCTCGAGGAAGTCACCTCCGCAGGAAGGTGGCCCTCGGAGACGACAACAGCCTCACATTGGGATCAGCCGCCCTTTCGCAGGGAAGCTCTAAGTGGCCATTTCCAAGCACTCTGTGATTGGGTGCCTGGGACCATTGTCGTCGGGATCCTAGGTGTAGGAGGACTTCGTCATCTGAGGGTCATCCTGGGAGGAGGAGGTCTCCGTCGTCACCGGGATCCCAGGGGGAAGAGGCCTCCGTCGTCTGAGGGGCTCGGCATCTCAGGGAGGACACTGGCCTTGGCAGATGGCCACAAGCGGGGCAGAGCAGAGAGGGCGTGCGTGCCCCCCACTCTGCACACACACACCCTTCCGTCCTCACTGTCAGGAATCGGCTGGTTTGTTTATCAGTCCTCGGCCAGGACTAAGACTAGAGGGGGCGATAAGAGGGCATCTCTCGGAGTGAAAGCACACAGTCAAGTTCAGCACCATCTAACTGCTTTAAAAATGGGTAAGGAGCCTCCCTTGCTGGTGCTGACCCATGCGAAAAGGCCCGCCTCAGGACGGCTTGTTTTCATGGGGGCTGAAAAGGTCGAAACAAAACCAAGAACAACAATATGCTGCCCGGTAGCGAAAGGAAATTAATGAATAAGGAAAAATCAGAGCAACAATTCTAGCAAGCAACGACTTTCTTTTGCACAAATTAGCTATTTCTAATTAGCCCCAAGGAAGTTCCTCGTCCTCCCCTGAGAGCAGATGTCAGTGGTGGGAGGACAGAATCCAACAGGCGGGCCCTGAGCTCCGGAAAGGAAGTGGGGTGCTCCCGGCCCTGAGAGCAGATGTCAGCGGTGGGAGGACAGAATCCAACAGGCGAGCCCTGAGCTCTGGAAAGGAAGTGGGGTGCTCCCGGCCCTGAGAGCAGATGTCAGCGGTGGGAGGACGGAATCCAACAGGCGGGCCCTGAGCTCTGGAAAGGAAGTGGGGTGCTCCCGGGAGGGGCACAGATGGCCTGGTCTTCCCGGGAGCTGGCAGCAGCCTGAGATTACACGGAATGAATGAAGCCCAGTAGGGGCCTTGGCAGTCCCGGTCAATGCTACGTCCCTCGCGGGGCTGGTGCACGGTGGGTGCTCAGGAGCATTTGCGGAACAGATGCCCCAGTTAAAAGCTGAGACTGGGCAGCCATGCTGAGCTGTCACTGGCCTGGGCTGTGCTGCAGGGCGTGAGGTGGCCCCTCCCCATAGAAGCAAGCAGGGGACAGACCCGCTTTGGTTTTTGTAGTGCGTGACCTCCTAAAACATCAAAGATACTGGATGGCCAATCAGAGTTCACCCAAATTACTGGACTGCAGTGACCGTAATCACAAAGAGAAAGGCGCAGCCCCATCCCCAAGGATCTCAGCAGGGCTGACGGGTCCCAGCTCTCTGTATTGAAGACCATTTTATTTATAGTCGTTTTTCTCAAGAACTGATGGTTTTCGAGGGATCTTTATGTAAGCCGGGGCAGTGGCGACAGCGACCTCTCCCAGGCAGGCTCTGCTCCCACTGGAAACCAACCCTGGGTCATGTGGGGTGAGAAGAGCCCAGAGGGGGCCCTGGGCCTGTGTGATGGTCACCTTCACAGGCAGAGAGAAAGCAGCACCCATAGGCGGGCAGCCCCTGCTCCCGCCGAGAGCCGTGCCCACCACTCTGCGGCAGCAAGGACCCGCTTCTCTGTCTGCTGTCTTCATTTATTCTGCACGAAATGTACCCTGTGCTCGGCAACAATTATAAATGACGAACAGCACAGGCCTGAAATTTCTGTATGTGGGAGCGACAGCTGGCAAGGGACTAGCATGCTAAGGTCAGGGGCTGGTTCTGGAAGTTCCAGCCAGTCAAGCAATGTGGTTGTCTAGGCGTGCACAAGCAAAGGGGCGCGGCTGGTGGAGAACGCTGCCCTGGCTGTGGCAGGTGGGGGTGCTGCCCCCTCTCTCACATCACCCACTGCGGTGAGGCTTGTGGGACCCTGAGAACCAGGGAGGGCGACCTGCCCCAGTCACCCCGACACCCCCCAGGGCTCACCAGGGCTGACCCTGGAGACCTTGTCCGGAGGGGGCCTTCGCCGAGCCAGGGCTCGATGGAGAGACGCTTTATTCTGAGCTGTTTATTTAAGCACAGGGGGGTTCCTAATGGAGCCGTCAGACCTTGCTCATTGGCTAATAGTTTAATTGGGCCCATCTGGAGGACACTGTGGTGAGAACTGTCCCTGCTCTGATATTGGCAGAGAGGCAATTTGTCATTCTGTGGCCAGTGACTGGCACTCCTGTCCCCAAAGCCACACAGAAGCCGGGCCGTCTGTCTCACGAGGGGAGAGCGGAACATCTGAAGCATTGTGTGCTCACCTTGGCACAGAAGGAGAAACACGGTTCTCCGGTGTCCTTCAGATAACCTCGGCTTGGGAGACCGAGCTGCTGAAGTCAGCCTGGCAGTGTGTGCACGTGAGCCGGGAAAAGCGCAAGCCGCTGGGACGGGCGTGAGCGAGGAAAAGCTGCTCCACCATCCCGGACACGCGGACGTGAGCCGGGAAAAGCTGCTCCACCATCCCGGACCGCAGCGGGGCGTGAGCGGGCGCTGCTCCACCATCCCGGACACGCGGACGTGAGCCGGGAAAAGCTGCTCCACCATCCCGGACACGTGGAGTTTAGCTGACCATGGGACATCAGCCTCAGCGTTTGCCAGTGGCACCCAACACTCTGCTAGGGGCAGATGTCCCACGACTGGGAAACTCCATGCACGCACATCTTCCTCAAGTGTCATTAAATGTCAGGCCTTCTTACTCCCCTGTCTGGGACTGCAGTGGGTGGACAGAGAATTAAAGCTTCACTCCAGGAAAGACCTTGTGGACGGTCAGTGGAGTCATGTGCCCGTTTAATTTAAGATAGTAAGGGGCAGATTAAATTAGACCTCTCGTGGACCGACAGCAAGGACTTCTGATGCGGTTAGATCAGTATCCGGCACTTTTCTATAGGAAGGTGCTGTGAAGTTTGCGAAGACTGGTGGAGGTGCGTTTCCCTGCTCTGTGGTCTTGTCTAGGCTGCAGCCCTACCAGCCCCACATTATTTATGAGCTGCCTCCATTCTCCATCCCCTTCAGTATCACGGCCCCTCGCGTGCTTAGCTTGTGAAAGGTCCTAGTGAAGTGTTTTTACCATCTCGTAATGTGGATGCTGACCTACTCAAAACACCAGGAGGCTCCCCTTGCAAACGCAGCATTTTCTTCCCCTTTAAGTGACATCTACCAAGGGTAAGTAGCTTCTAGAAACACTGAAGAATTTCTTACCCCCAAAAAACATAAACTAGGCTATAAATCTCACTCTTTGCAGAGCTGTCATTTAACTCCATGCTTCACAAAAGAATATGAGAGCAGTTGTGAACATGGCCAGTCTTACAGACACCACCACCATATTTATGGCAGGTGTCCACCATGGGGTACAACAGCAAGAGCAAATACAGTCTAATTCTTCATGGATATTTCACCTTGGGAAGACCTTCAGGGAGGGTTTGTAGTTATGAAAAGGTACAATACGCAGCCCAGCCAGTGACAGAAGCAGGACCTCCAGGTCCTCCTGGGTTCGTGTAATCACCCCCCCTCAGGAAGCCACTCCCTCGTGATTTCAGAAATTGTCTCAGGTAATTTTAAGAGTGATTATGTGTGCATCACAGATCCAAGATCTCTAGTGGAGCTGGAGAGACCACTTCCTCTGCCTGAATAGATACAGCACTCTTACTGATGATACAGCTGAAACCCAGAAAGTCAGCAGCTCCGTGAACTCATGACTGGGGTGTCCAGCACCGCCTCTTGTGGCTGTCTGGTTGAGATACACCCTGGCCCGCCCAGGGGCACATCCCGCCGACTGGAGCACACTCTGGCCCATCTGGCAATCTGGCCCAGGTTATAGGGTCATTTCTGGCAAAGTCAATTAGAATTTTATATATGTGCCTAAACATTTGAGACACCCATACCTCGTGTAAAGAAGCTAGCTGTTAAAACAGAAAAGCGGACACAGGTTAGCTTTGAAATAAGCCATAGAGAAAATAAAAGGGAGACGTTATCATAGGGCAGAATGGTCAGGAAAGATGAACTGTGGTTGAAGGGCAGGACAGAGGCCCAGGTCGTGATAGAAAAGGGTATGCCCTGTGGAAATCATTCTTTTTTTCTAAATTTCATTCCATACAAGCAAATTAGGCTGATTCAACCAAACATAAATGGAAAGATGGACGTGAATGTGTTGAGTTTGCCTCTGAGCCCCGTGCCTGTGCACCCCGGGTGCCCCACACAGCCTCTCCGAGCTGCACCGGAGCAGCCACTTTTTCAAGATTTCTGTACCAAGCATGGTAGCATCCTCTGGAAAGTGCCTTTTTATCCCTAAACTATGGAGGGGCCTCCCCTGGTGCTGAGTAGGCCCGGCGCCACCTACTGGCCAGCGGCTGGCATTGCACCAGTTGTTCAATCTCAGTGGGCCTCAGTTTCCCCTGTAAGATGAGGGGCTCGAGACTGCCCCTCGAGAACAGTGGTGCCGACTCCATGGCCCACCCCATGGAAGATACTTTCTAACGCAGACGGCGTCTAAAACACGCTTAGTAACCAACCATCACTTCTGCTGCTGAGACACCGCTATGGCTGGACTAGACTTCATTAGTCGGCGTAACGGCAGATTCATCTTCCGAACATGCATTAAAACGGAAAGGCAGCTCAAAGTGTGCCAGAGCTGGATTGCGTGAAAACCTGTTTCCGCGGGGGCCAGGATCTCTTGATCGAACATACACATGGACCAATGCTTACCCACGTGTTTATCTTCTAGGTGAACAGTTCTCGGGAGTACGCAGGGACGATTCCAAGCACAACGTGATTTATTTCGTAAAACCGTGGGGGGAATGGCAGAACAAATATTTCCTAGAAAGACACACTTTTAAAACAAGCAGTTGAGCCAGCTCGAGTTCGTTCCATTTATGAAGGGTCCTGGGGATGCTTGAGGAGGCTGACAATCAAGCTAGGGCGCTTCCTGTGTCCCAGCTTCAAGGTGAAGAACACGGCTTTGTGCCTGGTTGTGTGTGAAAGGGTTGGAGATAAATCCTGCTTTGAAGATCCTGTTACTGTGGAAGATGAATGATTTTAGGAAGCAAAGGGTAAAGTGCAGCACAGATACGCTGTAAACTTCATGTACTCACCTGCAGAAGTTCAGAAGCCAGAGAAATGGTACCCTTCGGAAGAAAGAAAACAGAAGCTTTTTAAAACTATAAAACTATGTTTTCAGTTTCCTAAGCTTTCTGGTAACATGTCGGTGTGACTTTATACCTCAATCTTCTTGGATTTCCCTAAATTATTCCTCTCAGAGAAGACATGTATCCACTCAATTAGAATTTCTCACACCAGCTTAATGGCATTTCAGACTCATAAACTGGAGCCTCCAGTTCCAGATACACCCTAAATTTAAAATTTGTATATGTAATACATACACTCACACATACACACACACATACATGCAGACACAACACATATACACACACATACACAACATATACACATGTACATATATACACATATACACGCACATGCATACACACACATATACACATACACACACATACATATATACAAACACCACACATACACATATATACACAACATATACACACATAGATACACATAGATACACATATACATGCACATACATACTCACATATACACATATATGCGCACATACACACACGTATACACACATACACACATATATACATATATACTCGTATACCCCACACACATATATCCACACACATATAAACACATATCCCCACACATACATATATACACACAGTATACGCACATATACATGCAGATATATACACACGTGTATACTCACACACATATATAAACACACACACAAATACACAGACACATATATACACATGTATATACACAGGTATACATACATACACACATATACACATATTTAAATGTGTATACACAGGAATACACACATATACATGTCTATACACATATATGCACACACGTGTATACACATACACATACATATATAGACACATACACATGTGCACACACATATGTACATGCACACATATATGCACACACACTTTTTTTTCATAAGGAGCCAATGGTGGAAGAAATCACAGCTAACAGAAAATAATGGCTCATGCAATCCTGCAATTGTCTGTTTCTACAAAGAACTCTAAAGCACTTTCTTCTTCCTAATGTTCCTGGAAAAAGACTTTGAAGTGAAAGAGCCTCAGAGTATTTACTCATCTTGGGGACGGTCTCTGCAGTTACGCGTCTTTTTAAATTACGCCTCCAGAGCAGCAGGCACTGTAATGAATAACATCAGCAGTGACAACAGAACTCGTGCGAGTGTCGGTGGCAACACGGCATGCAGTTTTCTCCTCTGGATTTCATCCTCCCAAAAATGGTGTGGTCTTTCCATTTTCTCACCAGCCCCTCACTGACAGCCACCTTATTTCTAGGATCCAGAGGGACTCTTGCAATGCTGGTCGCAGGCACGCAGGCGCTGGCAGGACTGCACCAAGGGTGCATGCTCGGTTGCTGGTGCCGTGTGGGGAGCACACAGCAATCACACTCAGTGTGTCTCCAGGATCTTTGCTGAGTTCATCAGCACCTCAAACAGCACATCACACGCCCCCTCCCACATGTGAAAACAAATGAGCAAAAGGGGAGAGAGTTGTCTGAGAGGTGTCAAACTGGTGAAGAGCGGAGAATTTAGGACTAGAAGGAACTGTTGCAAGTTCGGATTTGAGTCCAGAGCCCTGCTCTCATCTTGATGGAAAGATGGGCATTTTGCTGCCAGTGGGGTCAACCTGACTGTCTTCTGTGACTGCACTGGCAGCAGTGTGAGTTCACCGTGCAGCCACACCCACCAGCAGCCAAAGCCACTGCCCTTCCCAATAGTCATCAAGACCCACACACCGTTAGGAGTTTTTCTTTCAATGTCTGATTTTCTCTCTTCCTATTCAATGAGACCACGGTTCAGTGTTTGTGGATTCAAAAGATGCCAAGAACATGCAGAGAGAGAGTCTGGGCTAGAAAATAGTCCCTCAAGATGCACACGGTCTGGGTGTGTGTGGGGGCTTGAGCTCTCGTGCCATTTCGCTGTTTGACAAAGCCCAGCATGGCTAAGATGGCAGCAGTAAAGGGAACTGTCATGAGCTAGGCTGGACCCCAGGACACATCATCTTAGAGCACTTGGGCCATGTGGATAGACCTGGGTGTGTCCTAATGGAAATCCCTCAGAGGTTTTAAGCTGCCCCTAACTCACCTGTGTGCACCTTGTAGAGTCTGCATGGGGATCTTCCCTCTGGGAGCCTTTCCTGGACCTCTCTGCATCAGACTGGCTGCTGTCCTCATGTGTCCCTGGGACACGCCTCCTAACGCCACTCTGGTTGTCATTTGTCATTATCTGTCTCATGTCTGTGGGATGGTGAGCTCCACCAGGCAGGGACAGACAGCACCTCACAGCGAGCCTTCCCTGTGCTGGAATGACTGATTGAGTTATGAATGAATAAGCCTGATGAATGAAGAAGAATGAGGGATGAAAAAAGGATGTCTTGAGCAAAGAAGAGATCCCAAGCATTGGGGTGTAGGCGTTCCAGCGAACTCCAGAGAGCAGAGGCAGAGGGGGCAGCTCAACATTGCAGAGTTTCGTGATGGAGATGAGACGGCAGGGAGGTGGGAGGCAGGCAAGCACCATCCATGGACTCAGAGCTGGGTTAGATGTGACAGAGCCCCCAACCGGTCTGAGGAGTGCTTAGATGTACGTTTGCATACACTGCTGACGTGAGTTTTGGTTTTGTGCACCTGAGGCATCCTTAGACCAGGTGAGGAAGCTGTCACAATCAGAGTTGGACTTTAAGTGGATGCTGACTTCCTGCAAACTTCAAGAACTCAAGTTAGAGGCTTTATGTGGAAGCAACAAAGTGGCTGCTTCCCCCGTACTTCTGCTACGCAATGGCACTGCAGGGGCAGTGGGAGTTCCACAGCTGCGCAGGCAGGCTCCAGGTCGATGGGCTGGCATGCATCTCTACCCTGGTCCATCTAACCTCCCAGTAGGGACATATAGTCACACCTAAGGCTTTACAGCCCATCCAGTGGGCTGTACCATAGCAATGCATGCGTAAGCAATGCAACAATGACCTCAGAGCGAATCGTGCTATTGGCTAATCTGACGGAAGTGTCTTAAGTGCTCAGAGCATTGGTCCCTGTGTCATCCCACATCCCCTGCAAAGGGGGCCAGATCCCCTGCCAGAGTCCCAGGACCTACTGGTTCTCCTCTCTGAAGCTAGTTTTCCATGCATTGACATTTTTGCCAAATAACATTTCTTTTATACACACTGACCACATAAACATCCTCCCTAGCCAAACGCTGGCATTCTGCAGTCTACCTCGACCTCTTTTCTGTGTGTTTGTATAGGCGTGACATGCACTCTTGAAACTGCTTGCGAAAATTAGCATGACAAAGTCGCCCTGGACGAGCCCCTAGCCCTCACTATTTGAGAGTGAAATCTCGAGTCATAAATTTAAACATTAACAAAACAAAGCGAAAATCCAGAACCTCAAGAAGAGGAATTCAGTGCCAATGCAATCCCTCATTCGGCCAGAAAAGTCATTTGAAAGGCTTCCCACCCTCCTTACAAGTGTGAAAGGCATCAGCAGCAGGAGGCTTCACGGAGCCTTTCTTGTGCAGACAAGAAAAATGCCTTGTGCTCTGCCAGCATCATTGACTGTCCATTCCGCGCAGGCGCCTGGCAGGACAAGACAAAGCTCATGTGACAGCAACGGGAACAGCCTGCACATTTCTCTGTCACCACCGATGATAACCTGTGTCACCACCAGCGTGTGCACATTTCGCTTTTTTAAAGAACGCTTGAGAATTCCCCACTCCTTTGTCCTTCTCCTTCTCCCTGCTCCCCCGACCGAGCCTGGATAGCAAAGGGAGGTGATAGATGTAGGCAGCTAAAAATAGTTTGTTTTGCATGTAACATACAAGCAAGTGAATAATTTTCTTCTGTAAGCAAGACGCCCCGGGACAGGGGGAGCTTGGTGGCAGTGGCAGCTCGGGGACATTGATGGAGTGCTGTTTCCAGCGCAGTAAATCAGTAGTGGCGTAGCTTGGCGCACTCGCAAATGCACTGCAGCCTGGAGGAAGAAACTACCAGAGCCCTGGAGGAATACTTCCTGCGTTTAAAAATTATCCTTGAGCTCTTTGTGGTTGACACAGGGAATTTGATCATTTATCCTCAGCTTGTGTAAATGGCGTAATGAATGCCCCATCTTCCTGCATTAGCTGCTTCCACCCCTGCCTTTGAGATAACCTGGAGTTTTATTTATCCTGGGCTGAGGGGGGCCGGGAGACAGCCGTGTGTGCTGTGTGCGATTTGGCAATGAAGCCCTCCGTGAGGAAGCCTGGGCAGAGGAGAGCACACCGCCCTGCTTTCACATTACTGACCTAAAGTAGCATCCACTTCTCTAGGGGCCAGCCTAATCCACCAGGCACCTTGTCACTGTCACTCCCCAGGCTCCAAATCATTCTCAGGATTGGAATTAGAGATCTGGGATTGGGTTTCTGCAGAGACAGCAAATTAGCCCCAATGCCTCTGTACGGGGGAGGGGGGGGAGTTGATTTTGGAGCTGCATGCGCAGGCTGGAAGGGACCTTTGTGGTCCTGAAGCCCAGGCGCCCCTGAAGAGCAGGGAACCGGGAGCTGTCCGTGGTCCTGACGCGCGTCGCAGCAGGACTTGAGTCCTTCCTGGCCTCTCCGAGGTCAGGGCAGCTCCCTCTTCCACCTTATTCACCCACTTCCCCATATTGGTGAAGCTGACGTCACTGTTGCTTTTGTTTCTGGGGGGACGAAATCATGAAGTCACCCTAGCTCCCCGCCATCAGCCAGCCTCCAGGTGACCCTGACCTAAGGGTGGCCTGTAGCCCTCCAGTCTGGGAACATGTAATGCATCAAGTGTAACTGGCAGTTACCTCATCTGACATGAAAGTGAGTGTGGGGAAAATGAGTCATTCAGCTTCCATCTGCAGGTGGCTAAGTTTATAGGCGCAGAGACTTTGTACTGAAAACGCTGCAAAAAGGGAATTCCAGCCCTTTCATGTAAAACATCATTAACACCCGTTAGGCAAAAATCTGTTTTTTCTGTGTTTGATGGCGTGTCTTATTTAATGTAGCACCTTGGATAGGGAAGACAGAGTAGATTCCATTAGAGATGAGTTTTAAATCCAGCTTTCCTGCTCACCAGCCCCATGGCCTTTGGGCATCTGTGCCTCAGTTTCCCCATGTGCAAAGTGGAGAGGTGCATCTACCTCCTGTTGATTAGGTGCATTGCCTGAGTAAACACCTTGGCCTCTTGGCCCTGTGCGTGCACATGGTGGGAATCCGTTATGCTGACATCACGGCTAATGAGGAGGCGGCCGCAGGGTGGAGGTTTCCTAGATTTAGAGGGTCGTGTGGAGGCCGTCTGCCTCTCTCGCTTCTCTCCAGGCACATATGTTACCTGCCTGCTGTTGACAGCCAAGGGGTGAGTGAGTGTGAGTGTGAGTCTGAATATGTGAGTGTGAGCGGGTGTGTGCGTGAGGGAGTGTGAGTGCGTGTGCACGTGAGTCTGGATGTGAGTTTGTGTCTGAATGTGTGAGTGTGAGTGTGTGAGTGTCTATGGTGAGATGCCCTTGAGCTAATTCGCTATTTTGAAAGACTGTGGTGAGTGATATTTATTGGTAGCAGGTCAGTTCTAATAGCTCCTTCTTTATCTTGCTTTTATTTTACATAAATTATATCAATGTGGTGGGTTTTTATGATCAAATGATCTGATTGGCTATGATATGTTATTTGAGCAATAAAAACTGGGAAATACTTAATTGTAATAGATACTGACATAAATTTGCCAAAACGTGCATGTGGCTGCCTCTACTGTTGATGACGTTTACTGATACTTAACTCATCCCAGGAAGATAGGGGAACTGACGTGCCTGCATCCCTTTGCGTAGGGCCAAGTTCACGAGTTTCAGGAAGATTTGAAGTTAAAGGATTTGGGTGGATTGTTCATTCAACGAATAATCATAGAGCAAGCAATGCTTTGAGTGTTTTTGATATAAGGTAGACAAAATCCACGTGCTTTCGAAGTTTATGACCTCACACAAGTTCTGGTTTTGATTTCTGAGCTTTTGGGTCAAATTTTCAAAAGAAGTCATTAATGGCACAAATATGGAGAATGAGACTTTTTGCTCTAAAATATAAAAATAAAACGTAATAAATGTCAAATATTTGCACTGAAGTAAAATGTAAATTAGTTATAACAGGAGCACTTTTTTTTTTTTTTTTGAAACGGAGTCTCACTCTGTTGCCCAGGCTGGAGTGCAATGGCGCCATCTCGGCTCACTGCAACTTCCACCTCCTGGGTTCAAGTGATTCTCCTGACTCAGCCTCCCAAGTAGCTGGGATTACAGGTGCACACCACCACACCAGGCTAATTTTTGTATTTTTAGTAGAGACGGGGTTTCAATGTGTTGGCCAGGCTGGTCTCCAACTCCTGACCTCAGGTGATCCTCCTACCTCGGCCTCCCAAAGCGCTGGGATGACAGGTGTGAGCCGCCACCTCCGGCCAGGAGCACATTTTTAAAAAAAGATTTATAAGGAAATAATTTTAACAGACTAATTTGGAAAGCAGAACGCTAGCAGACGCTGGCAAGACGTGCAGATGGAGGAGGGGCTGGAGTCTCCCAGCAGCACTCTCGCAACAAAGGCGCAGTGAAACAGGTGCTCCCTAAGTCCTTAAAGAATCAGCTTTCTGCTGCTCTTTTAACTACAGATGAAGTTTTGGCTAAAACCCCAGCAGCTTCTGTGTTCTAGAAATAAACACAGACCTTTTATTTCCTCCAAAAAATGCTGTGGTTTAAACAACAGCCTAGGTGGTTTTTAGACCTGATATTGGGTTGTTCACATCGTTTTTTTTTATGAAGTTATAATAAAGCAGCTGACATTAGTTATATTAGGTCAGCACACGGCAGGTCAAAGTGGGAACACGCCACTTCGTGCTGTTGCTTTGATTGGAATTTATCAGCTTTCAGACCCTTTTGGAGCTACTCCATGCTTTGTCAATGCTGGATTTAGATTTAAATGCCCAGAGATTTTTTATTGAATTATTTTATATCGGGTGCTAAATAACATAATGAGATCCACCCTTGGTAACACATAGTGTTCATATCCATTACATGTATTTTTAATATGTATTTGTAGTTTATGAAAATGTTTTTTAGATTTAGCTAACCTTTCCTTTTAGCAAAGATAACTAAGAATGAAGACAAAAGAATGAGCACTTTTTCTCCAGAATCTAAGGTTTTCATGGGTTCGCTGACGTTAGCTAAGAGTGGATTTGGGATCTTAGGATTGTGGCCAGGCGAGAGCACCGGGTAGCTTTTTCCAGCCAGGTTGGGTTACATTCACCTCAGCATCTCATCCCAAGCTTTCTTCTTATATCCTTTACTTTCTGTTACTAAAATTCACCATTTACCATTAGTCTCCTTTTGAGTCGTCTATCTTCTCACTAATACATTTTTCAAATAGGATACAAAACAAACAAAATACTTCATCGTTTAATAGTGTTTCAGAAGATCGCCCATAAAAACATTTATGGTGTATAAACATTTGTGTGTGTGTGCATGTGTGTGTGTCTGTGTGTGTGCATATGTGTGTGTCTGTGTGTGTGCATGTGTGTGTCTGTGTGTGTGCATGTGTGTGCGTGTGTGTGTGCGTGTGTGTGTCTGTGTGTGCATGTGTGTCTGTGTGTGCGTGCATGTGTGTGTGTCTGTGTGTGTGCATGTGTGTGTGTGTCTTGTGTGTTTTTGTGTGTCTGTGTGTGTGCTTGTGTTATGTGTCTGTGTGTGTGCATGTATGTGTGTCTGTGTGTGTGTGCATGTGTGCATGTGTCTCCCAGGCAACAACAGGATTCACCTAGGTAGTTTGTTATCTGGAAAATGCTTAAGATGTTCAGCTTAACTTGTGGGTTTAGTTTAGAGCATCTGCCATTTTTAAGGTTTCTGTCTCAATTGTGTTTTCCTTATATTTCACGTCAAAATGTAAATGGACCCCTGGAGCCCCTCTAACTGCAGCTCTGACACTAGCTTTTAACCTGCTTTAAAAGGTAGAATTGGTTCTGTTTATTTGTCGCTTTCTTTCAACAACACTAGTGATTCTCATGCTGGACAGGAACCGTGATACCTACCCCTCCCTCTCTAGCATGTCCCCACTGAAGAACCAGGCATTTAGAAGGAGAGCTTGAACTTAACCCCTTCCACCTAAGGAGTAAGACTATAATTGTCAAACGAAAATGAGACTTCTAAACTGAATTTTACAAAGGTACAATCTCTAACAAACTAGCTAAGGACGGAGTAGATTTCCTTGGGAGAAACAGTAAAACAGCCTTGGGAGACAGACAGTGAGTTCCCCATCACTAGAGGTGTGTAAGTATAGCCGCCATGCCCCTCAGCGACGGCATCCAGTGTTTATGGGCTGTTGGATTAAAACACACTTTAGGCCTTCCCACTAACACCCCATTAAGGCCTGAAGTTTTTTCTGAGCAGTTCCACCAAGAACCACTGTGCCTGTTAGAAGGGCAGTTCATGGCTTTGAGGCTCAACCTGAACCCTCTTCATGTTTTTGTTTGTTTGTTTTGTTCTGTTTTTTTGAAACAGAGTCTCACTCTGTCACCCAGGCTGGAGTGCAGTGGCGTGATCTCGGCTCGCTGCAACCTCCGCCTCCTGGGTTCAAGTGATTCCCCTGCCTCAGCCTCCTGAGTAGCTGGGACTACAGGTGCCCGCTACCACGCCCAGCTAATTTTTTGTATTTTAGTAGAGACGGGGTTTCACCATGTTGATCAGGATGGTCTCGAACTCCTGACCTCATGACCCTCTTGCCTTGGCCTCCCAAAGTGCTGGGATGACAGGCGTGAGCCACCGCGTCCAGCCCTCTTCGTGTTTTATGAGAATGGGAAGTCAGGTTGGAGCCCAAAGCTTTCTTAAGGCAGTGGATCAGCTGTGATCATCAGGCTGCTCGTAGATGGTCTGGGATTGTGGGCCAGCCAGGGAGAAACGACCAAGACAAAGCTCACTTCGTTCCACAACTGGTGGCATTCCTTGGTCTTCTCTGATTCCAAGACCCTGGGATGTTCCTGAAGGTTCTGGGGACTTCGCTTCCAGGGCCACATGACTGTCCACAGTGCAGGCTCTAAGCTCTGCTCTAGGAAGAACCACACAGTCAGCCTCCTGGATGCAGTCAGCCTCCTGGCTCAGTTCCCGAACAGGCTTGGCAGGCGGCAGGAGAGCACTCATGCCCATGGGACCATGGCCCTCCCATTCTCCTGAAGTGCTCTGGCTTTAGGAGACGACCAGGGCATGCCTGCTGCCTGCTGTTGCCACTCTGACTGCACAAACACTTGTACCATGATGAGGGGATGGCCCTGATGGTCTCAAACCAAGACACTCGCCAAGACGGCTTCTACCCGCCGGAAGTCCATGTGAGTGCAGGCAAGGCAGCCGAGTCCTCTCCACCTCCTTTAAGAAAAAGACCTGCGTGACTTGTGTCACCTGCATGGAGGGAGCACGGATGAGAAGTACGGGAGCCCCCAACACACCGTTTTAAGCAAATAGAAGATGAATGATGAGCGGTGATTTTGCCTTTTCTCCCAGCTCGTCAGGTCCAGCTGTGCCATCTCGTAGACACGGAGAGGACTGACTGCAGTGGGAACCACCATTTATTAGACGAGCAACCTTACAAAAAAACACGTAATCCTAAATCTCATTCTACTCACCTGGAAAACGATGGTGATAAAATTATCTGCCTCATCGGCTTGTTGTAAGAAACTGTGTAACGCACACGAGGCACAGAGAGCGATGTTTGGCCGGCAGTCAGCACTCAATAAATGTTCCCCTGAAATATATATCCTTCGCTATAATTGGCCTGACCAAAAAAAAAAAAAACCTCATGAAAGTAGAACGATAGACCAAAGCTTTATAAGGTCTCAATTGAGTCAAACTGTTTAAAAAAGCTTGCCTTGAGCTACATTCATTATGGCTTTTAGAAATGCCATTTCTGTATTAATGCTAAGAGATTTATTTGACATCAAGTTAGTCAAATATATGTACTTTTAGCATTTAAATTAACTTCTTGTCCCAAACTCTAAATGGGGAAATATGTCATCTTTTTTTCAACAATCAAAGCTCATGGTTAATTCACGAGTTAATGACATTTTGAGACTATTTCCATATATTGAAGAGTAATATCTGCATCTGTCCTCCATCGCTCCTGGAATGATTAAAAGTTGCTTCATTTATATTGGGTATTGAATTTGACAGGGTAATTCAGGAAATACAGCAGCAACTAATGAGAGCTGAAAAGGAACTTTCATTATTGCCAAGTCTCCTCCACGTGGAAAACAGCCTGAAGCATCTCCTCCCAGCCACCCAAGACCCATTTTCGCCCAAACCTCTCTTCTCTGCCTTCTGGTGGAAGCAGCTCCAACCGTTTATTCTCACATAAAAATATTGGCTGTTTTTTCAATGCCAGACAAATAAATTTTCCGTTTTAATTTCTACTTTTCCATTCAGCACCCCTGATACTAGTGTCTGCAGGGAAATGGCAGAAGTGGCATTAGGAGGCAGCCTGGAGCAGTAGGAGGTTTGCTTTGGTCAGAAACAGGAGCCGCACAGACGCATGAACTGTATTATTGCGAGCAATTAATACATCCTCGTGTGAAACTGCGGTTTAAGAGTGGCGACACACTTAAGTTATTTATGTTTTCTAGGGATGGGATAGAAATCTAATCAGAAGAATCATACTGTTAGAGGACAAGAATTCACCTTACAATATTTTCCCTACATTTTGCCATGGATTCTAACTTTTGAGGATCAAGGAACAAATACATTATTTTACGGAAAATTATTTGAAAACTTCAACACCCTGAAACTCTATGTTGAGGGTAATCATTTAAGAAAAAAATCCTTGCCATCTTCTAAAAGAAAGTGTATTTGCTCTTCAAGAGTATAATGGGTTTCATTAGACTCACACTTTCCACCGGTAATCAAGATTTGGGGAGTGCTATGTGATTATAGCTCTAATCAAGGAAGAATGCCATAATTAAAGAATGAAGCTGGTGACGGGAAATGCTGCTCCTTCCTTCCCACTCCGAGCTGGCAAGGTGTGGAATTTAAAGGATTCTGCAGAAACAGGATTTACATCATCACGGCAGAAAAATAAATTGCCAAAGATCTGATGTTAGCTAGAGCACAGCCACTTGTGGTAAAAGAAATCTCAGTAATTTAAAATAAAATGGCTCAGGCAGCAGGATTCCTTCAGTGTGTCTGCCTCTGTTGTGTTGCAGACACCTTTAATTCTGTAAGATTTAAGCAACAGCCTTTCAATCATGAATGAGTATTAAATCATACGGCACTTTTCAGAAAAAAAAGAGACTCTTATTTTAAGTGCCAAAAGTTAAACAAAGGTTACCCAAAAGTGTTAGTTGGAAATTTTATATATAGAGAGAGATATTATATATATTATACATAGAAATAGATATTATGTATCTATATTGTATATACTATATCAATATTATATAACATACAATATATAATATTGATATATGTTATATAATATGATATATGTTTTATATAATATTGATATATTATATGTTATCTAATTTATGATATGTAATATATCAATATTATGCATGTTATATAATATATAATATATATTGTATATTGTATATTTATATGATGCATAATATCAAATATCTATATATCAATATATGTAGATAGCTATCTATCTACATATATACATAAATTGAATAAGCTCAAGCTTTATATCATCAGAGTGTTCTTACCAACATTCTTGCTGGCATTACTGGTGGTGTGAACCGTGGTATCTCTTGCGGCTGCTGGTCTGTGCAGAACCTCCCCCCACATTACATAGGCACCATTTCTTTTGGTTTTTTTACAGGGTTTCTCACTGTCACCCAGGCTAGAGTCAACGGGGCAATCACAGCTCACTGCAGCCTCAACCTCTGAGGTTCAAGCAATCCTCCTGCCTCAGCCTCCTGAGTAGCTGGGACTACAGGCTCACACTACCATGTCTGGTTAATTTTTGTATTTTTTTATAGAGACGGGACTTTTCTTTGCAGCCCTGGCTGGTCTGGAACTCCTGGGCTCAAGTGATCTACCTGCTTCAGCCTCCCAAACTGTTGGGATTACAAGTGTGAGCCACTGAGGCTGGCTCTTTAGTGCTTTTTGAGAAACTCAGTCTGCCTAGACTGGTTTTGGTTTTTCTCCCAGCCTTGCTTTATGCCTTGCACCCCCCTCAACTCGCTCCCTTGAGCTGTTTCTCATCTTCTGTGTGCTGGAAACCAGTACCCAGTATAAAGTCAGCCTTAACAAAGGAGCACCCAAGCTCCAAAAACGTGCCTCAGAGCCACACCTGGGAGCGCTGCACTGATGCCCTGTGTGGACGTCGTCATGGCTGGGTTGACCTACCCGGTGGCCTTTACATGTCTTCGTTTCTTTGTTAGTTTGCTTTAATGTCAGGTTTCTGCACAGGGTTCCAGAGAGCCCTGTTGCTAGATAAGAGGCCTCTGGACCAGTGGAGGGGCTTTGACAGCCACACCAGCAACGGTCCAGGGATAGAATGAGGAGGTGTCCAGAGACAGCCAAAGGCTATTGCAAGGAACAAAATGAGTGAAGATAAAAGAGACCGGAATCACTCAACATGTGTCTGAGATAAATGAAGAGTAACTGAGTAGTGATTTTAAATTCTCTAAGAGAAACATGGTTAGCTGGTTCCGTTTACAGGGAAGGGAGATGCAGACAGTGGGAGAGCTTTGAACCCAATCCAATGTGAGGCTGTCCCAAGGGAGGGAAGCTCAGAGTGGGTGGGCCAATCGCCTGCAGAGCAGGGAGGTTTCATCATCCGGAGATTTTGACACAACACTAGGCAGAGCCACAACTCAAGGGGACCTATTGGGTTTGGTCTTCTCCCAGGGAAAATCTGACATGAATGCTTTCGGCAAGCACAGTGCTGTGGTCTCAAGGCTCATACCATCTTAGATGAAGATCCTGCAGACGTGTTCTAAATTAGGTAGGATGTGCACCTGCCAGGACTGCTCTGCCTGTCGCGTTCACCACTCCAGCCCCAGCACTTTGCACAGAGCTCAACTCCAAAAACTCTATGGAATAAATTAACATAGGAACATTTCACTCTGAGAAATGATTTAAATAATGAAGGAAGGTGATCATTCTCACGATAACCTATTAAAATTGTGTGTGTTTTTAAACTGTGGCACCCATGGTTGATACTTTTTCAAGGCACTCCTGTATGTAAGATACATTTGAAATTGTAAAAATGCCATAAACTCTTTCAGTGTACATTATAATCTTTTCAATTTCACAAATATACTTATTTTAGTTAATATGTATTGGATCCAGAGAAATGTTTAAGTTTATGCCAGCTTTCCAGGGCTGAAATGAAAACCGGCTTCTACAAATACAGATTGGTTTGCTTAACCACATCCAGCTGCAACTGAGAATCGACTAGAATGAGAATAGATCAGAAAAATTAAAAAGTGTTTGTTTTGGAAAGTAACTACTGGTTTTATGAAAAGCTTATTAGAACTCGTTAAAAGTGGATTATTAATGAATATTTGCACTTTTATATTGCTTTCAGTTAACCAGTGTTGGTTGTTCTGGTAATGAATTGAATTCAATTAAAATATTTTTATTACACATACATATAACTCTTTAGAGTGCATCAGTGGGAAAGATTATATGGATATTGTGTTGCTTCTAAAGATTTGAAGTCATGTGACGTATTGTAATAAAAAGGGATCCAGGGCAGGCATGTTGCTGAGTATACGACAATGCTCGGCAGGTTCATTTCCAAACTCCTTGTACACCTGGAGTGACCCCAACCTGCAAACTCCAGAAGAAAGGCGTGCTTCCAGGTAGGAAGGAGTGGCTGGAGGAAAGAGCCTCCAGAGCCCAGGGCCAGCCGGCCGCCCCTCCTCTCGGCTCAAATGGTCCCTGGGGGTCCGTGCTTCCAAGGAGCAGTGTTGAGAACAGCCAGTTCTGAGGTCACCTTGCCCTTGCCTAGGCTGGGCACCTGGAGAGTCCTGGGAAAATACCCACGGTGGTTTTCTTTAGGAAGCACCACCTCTGTGTCTGTGTCTGCGGCCTGATTGCAAAATACAAACGCCCACGTCCAGTGTTCTCACGGATGGGTTAGGTCTTAGGCCATTGAGTGCACTTTTGGCTGAAGGACCTGCTTAATTGAATCACATCTCTGGAGCGGGTGTGGGCCCAGGGGGCCTCCTGGTGTTGAGGGAAGAGGAAACACACCTGTGGGGACAGGCGCAGAGGGCAGCTGGGAGCAGGCAAGGGTGGGAGAGGGATCCCAGGAGCCACAGCACAGTCAGGCAGCAGAAGTGCACAGAATCAGGGGAGGTGTGAAGAGAGGGTGGAGAGGAGGAGCTCTGCGTCCCTCTGTGCTGGCAAGGAGCTCCGTGGGGTTCCTGAGGTGCCATGTAGGATGGCGGGCCACCTGGACAGGCAGGTTCACATGGTGCTGGCACAGGAGCTGGCACAGGACACTCCCTCAGGCTTCAGGCTGCTCCACACTAGATGAGGGGCCAGAGTCAGGGACCTGGACTGAGTCCCTGGGCCTGCTCAAACCCTCAGGGAGAGCCCAGGACAGCCTGTCACCTGAACACCAGCTCAGAGGGACAACTGACAAAACTTCATGTGAAAATATTTTGGAAACTACTCAGCATTATTCAATATAAGATGGCGTGTGCATTGGTCAGGGTTCTCCAGAGAAACAGAACCAGTAGGATAGATGGATGGATAGATAGATTACATAGGGAGATAGATAGATAGATAGATAGATAGATAGATAGATAGATAGATGATAGATAATAGATAGACGCATTGAGTGTCCCCTACCTGAGATGCTCGGTTGGGATTTGGGTTTTTTTCGGGTTTTGGAATATTTTCATTACACTCACCTGCTCAGCATCCACACTCTGAAAATCCAAGATCTGAAACACTCCAGTGAGCATTTCATTTGAACTTCCTGTTGGACACTGAAAAAGTTTTGAACTTGGGAACATTCCAGATTTTGGATTGTTTGATTAGGGACACTCTGTGTATGAGGAGGTTTACTATGGGAACTGGCTCATGTGATCATGGAGGCTGAGACATCCCACAATCCCTGCTTGGGTGCTAGTGAACCAGGAAGCCAGTGACATAGTCCAGTCCAAGCCCAAAGAGCTCAGAACTGAACTGGAGGAGCCAACAGTGCAGCCACAGCCTGAGTCCAGAGGCAGAAGAAGCAGGAGAAGCAAGAGGAGAAGCAGGAGAAGCAGGAGGAAGCAGGACAGGAAGTAGGAGCACGGGGGTGCAAGGCCCTGGGGAGAGGGAGGCCTGCTCCAGCAGAGGTGATCCACCCTGCCCCCAGCTTCCGTTCCATTTGGGCCCTCTGTGGACTGGATGCATCCACCCACATGGGCAAGGGTGGAGTTTCTTGACTCAGTTTACCATTTCAAATGCACGTCTCTTCCAGAAACATCCTCCTAGACACACTCAGAAATAACAGCTGACCAGCCCCCTGGGCAGCCCCGAGCCCAGTCAAGTTGCCACATAAGATGAGGCTTTGCAGCACGTCACGCTAGCCTGGAACGAGTGTGCAGGCGGGAGTAGTTCTTGGTGACTGCTGGGCGGTGAGGTCTCTGTCCATTCAATCCACTCCATGCAGTCACACAGTGAGTGGGAGGAGGGCGCTGGCGTGAGGATCTGCCATCAGTCCCTGACCTCTCCCGGCTTTAGGGCAGTTATTTCCCGTCTAGTCTCCCCAGACTTGGAGAATCGCCGTGGACACTGTCTCCAGGGTGAGGGCCACAGCCCAGCCCACAGCCCCTCCATAGGCCCAGCCACATGGGCAGGTGCATGGTCACAAGGCTAGCGCTGTGAGTATCCAGTGTGTGCGCACGTGTGTGTGTGCACATGTGTAGTGTGTGTGCATGTGTGTGCAAGCACTTGTGTGCACATGAGTAGTGTGTGCGTGAATATGTGTACTGTGTGCATGCATGTGTGTGTAGGGTGTGCATGCATGTGGCATGTGTGTGTAATGTGCACATGTGTGCACATGCCTACACACTTGTTTATGAAGTTGGATGTTTAAGATCTTTGTTGTTTTTCTTCATGAGATATTTAGTATAATTATGAGTTTATCATCCAGTTTAGATTCTTTTATGGCCCTAGGATCAGCTTAAATATTAGCTAAAAACTAGGATGTTTCTAAGATGTATACCTTTGAAAATCAACAGCATTTTATTAAAACGTCTCAGTCTTCCCACTGCCATGCTACTTTTCCCTGTGAAGTGCGGACGCATTCTCCTAAGGCAGCGCATGCCAAGCGCCTCTCTAAGATCATGCTTATCCACACCTCTGGGTAGCAGTTTCAGAAGAAAAAGATGAGAATCTTAACAAAGAGAAAAGTTGTTGTTTAGAATTTCTATGACACTATACTTTTCCAGAATAACTACGATAATCTGATAAAATTCTCACAATTGCTTTTAAAAATTACCATTTTAAAAATACGTATTTTCCTTCATAACTGTGAACCGAGCCACATTTTCCTAGATCTGGCAGCAGGAGGAGAATGGAAGCTTGGTCCTGCACTGCAGCCCACACAGCATCATCCTTTACCCAAGATCGCCAGTAGACAGACATCAAATCACCAGACCCATTCATCGGCCAGCTACCTCACTGAAACTGTAACCGATGTTCAAAGGGTAACCTAGCGCTTCCTGGATGTAGAAGTCCTTCCCAGGCATCAAAGACTGACAAAAGCACTGCTGTTCATTAGGGTCTCCTATTAACGCATATTTTTGCTCTCTGACATCGGGCATGGAAAGATGATACACCCTGGCATAACACCAGCTGGCCCTGAGCCCAAGCCTGCGCAGTCACCAGGAACGGGACCTCACAGTGGAACCCGAGGCAGCCTTTGTCAGGTCCCCTCGAGTAGAAGCGGGGTGAGCCGTTCCCTGCCACGTCCAAGCCGTCTCAGTGCCAGGCAGTGGTGGGTGCGCTCTATAGGCCTCACTGAATGGAATGGAGGGAGGAAGAAAGCAGAGAAGGAAGACGGGGTAGAAACGGTGGAGGTGGACATTCATGGATGGTGTTTGGGATTACGTGGAGGCACCTAGCTTGCTCGAGAATTAATGTTACACCCTTTTTTCTTGTTCCGTGGAAGCTGGGAACTCACTGTTGGGGCACTGGTTCCCAGGCAGCTCTCTTCCCACTCTCCACCGCGGGTGGTGGCTCTACTGAGAAATAAGTATTTCCTTCATAAGTCTTCCTTTTTTTTTTCTTTTTTTTTTTTTTTTTTTTTTGAGAAGGAGTATCGCTCTGTCTCCCAGGCTGGAGTGCAGCGGCGCAATCTCGGCTCACTGCAACCTCTGCCTCCCAGGTTCAAGTGATTCCCCTGCCCTAGCCTCCCGAGTAGCTGGGACTACAGGTGCCCACCACCATGCCTGGCTAATTTTTGTACTTTTAGTAGAGACAGGATTTCACTGTGTTGGCCAGGCTGGTCTCAATCTCTTGATCTCGTGATCTGCCCACCTCGGCCTCCTAAAGTGTTCCTTCGTATTTCTGTAATTCAGAAATCTAAAATGCACGTAGACCTTTAATAAACCACCCTGTAGAAACGTACACTGAAGCACTCACAGAGTCGCCATTTCTCTGCCTGAAACTTCAGCCTCTGGATACAGCACACACCCGCTCTGCCCCACCCAGAGTCACCGTCAACAAGGGAGATCCAAGAGCGGAGCGAGGGTAGAAACTGAAATGCAAATGCCTCGTGGCTTCAGATTGAGAGTTTACTGTAACCAGGGCAAAGGGTAAGCCATTTTCCTCTGCCCCCTCCCTGAGAACAGGCTGGTACCCAGGGAAGGGTGTCACCGCTGGGTAGGGAGCCCTCCCCGCCCCTTTACACCCTGCCTTGCTTCTGTACAGCGTTGGTCGCCATCTGAAATTATCCTGTTACCCGTACGAGTGTCATCCGCTCCCATCCCCACCAGAACAGAAGTGTCGGGAGGGCCAAGCTCTAGTCTGTCCCATTCATGGACCCGGAATGGTCTCTGGCCACAGTGGACCCTTCATGAACGTTTGCTAAATGTATAAAGAAATAATTATCTCGTATTTCTAAGGTGAAATACTCAAAGTCAAAGGACCTCGTGCTGTGGCTGGGTTATCTCATAAATCAACTGCAGCTCTAGCAAGCAAGGCTGGAGGCTCCTGTCTAGGTGGCCATGAAGAGCCAAGTGGGTGTGGCTGGGTGTCTGCCGGGGCGAACAAGGGCTGGGTGGATGGTGTTGGACAAGGAGATGAAGGAATGAGCAGGGCTGGTTTTGTCAGGTTCTTCCCTCCTCACCCTCCCTTCCCCCGCATTCTCTGTGTCTCATTCCCCGCCTCTCGGTCCAGGTCACTTTGTGTTAATGCTGTTTTACTTAGCGGCCATTCTCAGAACGGCACGTGCAAGGCTGTTGCGTCTACAGAGGCCATGCGAGGGTCACAGGCAAATTGTGTGTCTTGGGTTATAGGCCTGTTGGATTTAGCGAAGAGAGACAGTGTGTCGGGAGGCAGGTATGGGAGTTTATGAAAAGGAGTAGAGGTGAAATGGACTTACAGGATCTGCAGTGAAGTGGGGACAGATCAGAGTGGAAACACATGTGCCCTTGACGACCTGGGGCCCAGGTCTGGGGAGCTTGGGCTGGGGGCTTAAGGTGCTGGGGGGCTTGGGTGCTGGGGGCTTGGCAGCTGGGGGCTTAGGCTGGGGGAGCTTGGGGTGCTGGGGGCTTGGGTGCTGGTGGAGCTTAGGCACTGGGGGCTTTAGGCTGGGGGGCTTGGGCTGGGGAGAAGCAGGTGCTAGAGGCTTGGGTGCTGGGGAGCTTGGATGCTGGGGGCTTGGGTGCTGGTGGAGAGCTTAGGCACTGAGGCTTAAGAGCTAGGGGAAACTGAAGGCTGCTGGGGAGCTTGGGTGCTGAGGGCTTGGGTGCTGGGGGCTTGGGTGCTAGGGGCTTGGCTGCTGGGGGTCTTGAGCTGGGGGCTTAGGCTGGGGAGCTTAGGCTGGGAGCTTGGGTGCTGGGGGCTTGGGTGCTGGGGAGCTTGGGTGCTGGGAGCTTGGGTGCTGGGGGCTTGGGTGCTAGGGGGCTTGGCTGCTGGGGGGCTTGGGCACTGGGGGGCTTCAGGGCTGGGGGGCTTGGGCGCTAGGGGGCTTGGGTGCTGGGGGAGCTTGGGTGGTGGGGGGCTTGGGTGCTGGGGGAGCTTAGGCACTGGGGGGCTTGGGTGCTGGGGGACTTGGGTGCTGGGGGGCTTGGGTGTTGAGGCTTTAGCTCCATGAGAGCAGGAGGTAACGTTGGGAAAAGTGAATTCGAATCTCACTGTGAAGTCCTGACCATCATGATGAGGAAGCCTCCACCAATCCCAGGGGACAGCATGGCTGGGAGTAAACAAATGCTTGTCTCAGAAACAGATTTTTACCAACTGCAAACTGGCAGGGAGAAACTGTGCCCTGTTTCATCGCTCGCTAGGGAGTCCAGTTCCCTGGGCCTTAGTTTTCTTGTCTAAATAAAGGAGAAAGAGTAAATCAAGTAACCACGAATATCTCAAAATTTAAAAATGATCATCTAAACTTCCAAGGAACACGTTACTCTTGGGCTCTGTGTTGCTAGGGCACACCTGGCAAACAGCTTGAGCCAGTTTCACTCCTGTCCTCACTGAGGGTCTCAGCACTCCCCTGGCTCTGTCTTCCCGTCAGCGTCTCCAAGCCCCTCATGAGACAAACGAAACCCCGCCAGCCCTCACAGGAGCGCCAGGAAAACACAGACTGACCTTGAGTCAGAACCCAGTGGACACCAGGGAGGCCCCTCCAGTGGACACGACACTGGGCAGCCATGATTCGCTGGCCTGGAAGCAGGACCAGGACCGGGCAGGAGGCAGCTGTGAGCAAATGGCGGGGCCTGGTTTCATTTTTCTCCGAGGTGTCTAGAAGAGGCAGACACACTGGGAAAGTCTTTGTGTTCCTCCCAGTTCGCCGGAAAGAAGGATGTCATTTAAAATGTAGAAATCCAGGCTAAAATAGCTCAGGATTTGAATTCTTTTCCTTGAACCAGACTTATTTCCACAGAGGCTTCTTGTGCAGAATGAAACAGGGTCCCTGGACGGCTGAGGGTCTCTAGTGACGTTCAGCCGAGTGTCAGAAACACATTTTCTTTTTTTTTTTTTTGAGATGGAGTCTCGCTCTGTCGCCCAGGCTGGAGTGCAGTGGCCGGATCTCAGCTCACTGCAAGCTCCGCCTCCCGGGTTCACGCCATTCTCCTGCCTCAGCCTCCCGAGTAGCTGGGACTACAGGCGCCCGCCACCTCGCCCGGCTAGTTTTTTGTATTTTTAGTAGAGACGGGGTTTCACCGGGTTAGCCAGGATGGTCTCGATCTCCTGACCTCGTGATCCACCCGCCTCGGCCTCCCAAAGTGCTGGGGTTACAGGCTTGAGCCACCGCGCCCAGCCAGAAACACATTTTTATCAGCCATAGCTGTGGAAGAAAAGGCCGTGATTAAACTATCTCATTTTCTTAATATCTGTGTTGGCTTATTAAGTTCCTCCCAGTGCCTTCACAGTAACAGAATTCTACACTGTTTTGAAAGCATTGCTCAGAACCGCACACCAATAATTAACAGCCTGGCAAGTGCTGAACAGCGAGCGCTGATCGTAACGCGGCCTGATGTCGGTAGAGAGCCAGTAATCACAGGCACTGCCCATGGCTAGCAGGGCTGTGTGCCACTATCATAAAGCACTGATGAGGCCCCCTCACTCCTTGACGATGCGCACAGAAGTGACTCTTCCCCCTGAGCGTGCCACGGAGGCCAGAGGAGGCTGCAGGCGATGCATCGCCCCCATTTGCTCTCAGCCCCTCATGCACCTGCTGCCAGCGTGCTCCAGGCTGGACATGTCTTTCTTGCCTCTCATCTCCTCACACACGAACAAGGGCAGAGCTCAGGCCAGTCACTGAGGGACAGGCAAAAGCCCACGTGAGCTGGCGGCTTTCCAGGATGGAGGGTCAGGCTGATTTCAGACGGGGCCGTCCTGTCTGCCCTGTGAGTGAAGGAGGGGCGATGCTGGGGGCAGTCGCACCTTCTCCATGGCTGATGCCTTCCAGCTCCGCCTCTTCAAGTGCTGGCACCTTGACAACAAACATGACCGAAGAGACAGGTGACCTCTACAAGGTTATGTCTCAGTTTTATGTGATTTTGTATATTAGAGAACGAGTGATCAGTTAAAAGGAAAGAAATCACTCTGGGAGAGAGCGGTACAGACAGCTGCCACGGAGAGAGAAAAGAAAGAGAACATGTCTCTTTCTAGAGTAATTTGTGAAACAGCCAGTGCTTCTGCATCTCCGTCTCTTACGACAAACCAGAAGTTAATTCCACTGGAAATCCTGGAACTTTAGATTTCATAACTATGGCTGTGTAGCTGTGGGCAAACTTCTACGTGAAGTTTTTACAGCTTATGGTTTTATACATTGATTATGGGGTCTGTGCAAGGACCAAGATTTAAGTTTAAAGTCCAAGTTCGCCTGATAGACATTGAGCTGTGCCCTTTAACCTCCAACAGATGTAAGAAGGTGATGAGAGAGAGAAAAAAATTAAGATAGAAAGGCAATCAAGAGAAAGAGTGGAGGGGAATTTCTCTCGTTTGTGGGAGGCAATCTTGAACGCACAGATTGGCCCTGCTCTCCGAGTGGAGTCAAGTGTCCGTGATCACCACAGTGCTTCTCATGTCTCAAATTCTACCATACAATCTTCCAGGAGTCTAATCTTCAGTCACTTGGGCTAGAAAAGCAACCTCTAAATCAATAAATCAATCCGAGGCTCGTCAAGCCCCTTCTTGTGCACGTCCCAAGTTATTAAAATGTATAAGTCGCAGTCTCGGCACTCGAGGAGCTAACAATTCACCCGGGGGCGGCTCCAGTTCGAGTGGGTGACCGATGCGTGATCCTGTGGGGAGAGAGGGGCGTCCAGGCCAGGGTGGGCAGAAAGCCGTGCTAGCAGGTGCACCAGGGCCCGGGGAAAAGGTGGGACCTGCGTGCGTCAGGCATGGAGAGGGCAGCAGGACCCCACAGAGAGGAATTCTCAGGAGGAAGGCACAGGGTGGGGGCCGATGAGGGAGGACAGGAGATGCATAACCACAGCAGAAACCAATACATGTTTATATTAGGTTGGTGCAAAAGTAACTGTGGTGTTTGCATGTTTTAAATATATAGTAAACTATGTATAATACAATATGTAACGATCGGGCCACTTCAGACCACGTGGATCACTTCGTGCGTGGCTGTTAACAGGTGGTAAGTGACAGATGCTGAGACGTGTGTAGCCACCTTCCCTCCTCCCATGGCCCTGGCAAGTCGTTCAGGTTCTTCCCTGTCGAGTGTGGGGGCAGCCTGGAAATATCACTGAGGACAGGCAGTCGTGGGAGTTTGAGAGGAGCCAGTCTGCCTCGCGGATGGCCTGGGAGCTCCCACAACACGTGGAGGGGAGTTCACAGCCACAGGAGGAGGGCCAGGCAGCACCTGAGGAAAAGACCTCGGCTGCCGAGCAGAGGAAGCCCCGGAGTTCGGGAGGTGCCTGAGGCATGGGCAGACGTGGGGTTAGCGTCCGAGGTCCAGGGGAGGCCTGTGTCCACGCAGGAGCGAGTGTGGGCAGATGTGGGGTTAGCGTCCGAGGTCCAGTAGAGGCCTGTGTCCATGCAGGAGTGAGCGCAGGCAGATGCGGGGTTAGCGTCCAAGGTCCAGTGGAGGCCTGTGTCCATGCAGGAGTGAGCGTGGGCAGATGCAGGGTTAGCGTCAAAAGGTCAGTGGAGGCCTGTGTCCATGCAGGAGTGAGCGTGGGCAGATGCAGGGTTAGCGTCCAAAGGTCCAGTGGAGGCCTGTGCCCATGCAGGAGTGAGCGTGGGCAGACGTGGGGTTAGCGTCCGAGGTCCAGTGGAGGCCTGTGTCCATGCAGGAGAGAGCACAGGGTCAGGCAGGGGTGTGAGAAGCAGGGCAGCCAGGCAGGTGCACACAGAGGGCAGGAGCAGGAGGCACGGCTGTGCTGGGTGATGAGGACACGGGAAGGCCACAGGTCAGCAGGAGGTGGGCGGGAGGGGTCCGGCAGGCCTCGCTGGGGACACTTAGCAACCTGGGGCTGGGCCCCCTGGGCTGTATCTGTGGAGGCTGTCATTCCAGAGCATGTCTGCTGTCGGATGGCCAGTGGACATGTGTCAATTCTGTATTAACGTAATTACACTCGGACACTCACCACACCTTCCCCGCTCTTCACAAAGCCAGTGGGGACTCCCGAGCAAGCTGTTCTGTGGCCTGCATCCGTGGTGTTTAGACTCCAAAACCAAGTCCTGCACCTCCAGACGCCTGTTTTTCCCTCCCAGGCACGTTCCCTGCCATCCCTCCACTGGGATCCCAGCATTGTTTCCATGCAGGGGTCTAAACACCCCACCAGCGCCAAGGGGAAAACCTCAGTCCCTGTAGGCTGCCCCCGAGAAGCCAGCCCTCAGCACCGCAGCCGGCATTGGGATTGCAACCCACATCAACTGTCCGTCTCCCAGTTGTCCCTGGAAAGGGGTATTTTCCCTTGAAGGAGCATAAAGACAGCGACTTCGGCCTCAGGCTCCACCCAGGCCTGGACTCAGCGCCTGAGCTGAGAGCAGCGTCTGCTCCCCCACACCACGCTCCTGTCTGCACCATAGAAAAATGTCTCTTGGGGTTTAGCTCTCAGGACTCGTCAATAATTCTGAACAATTTGTGGAGGTGTTTGGCCAGTTCTGAAGAGATGCAGATACATTCACATTTCCCCAGAGAGTTGAAAGAAAAACCTTCAGCTAACACAACAGTGGGAGAAAACCGTGTTAGAATGCCTTCTACATATACATTTTTAAATTTATTTTTATTGAGATATACAAGTGGTTTTCATGATTCGCCTGCTTCAATAAATGCAGCCTAACATCATCTATAATTGAACCTTTAGATTTTTTTTAATTGCAAGTCAAGAAAAATCTCGAGCACTCACAAAAGCCATCTTCTCTTTCTAGTTTACTTCCTTTCAAGTACTTTTTTACCTTTAAAGACTCTGAAGATAAAATTAGAAGTCATTTTGTTCCTGCATATTGGTAATGAATAATTATGCTGTCATGCAGTACATAACTATTAATTACATGACTGCCTTTTTATTTCAAGGAGTGATTTAATAATTTTTTTAATAAAGAGTTACACATGTCAGTCTCTTAAAAACATATCCATCGGTGTTATTTTCGGAGGTGGGGAACTGTCATAACCTCGTGAGGTTCCCTCAGTTTGTGATTATAGACTTCACGGATGTGTGTGTTCTGCTGTCGCGGGAAATGACAGCAGCATCTGGAAGCGCACACCGCGGCCCCCAGCCGGTGGGGAGACACGACAGGATGGCATGCTCTGCTCCCAGCTGCGGGCTGTGCTCAGAGTCACGGGCAGGAGAGACCAGGCAGGACGGCACGCTCGCTGCAGCCTGGAGTTGCATACGAGGAGAACCCCAAATCATCTTTAGTGGTTTAAAATGGAGGCAGTCTGGATTCTTATCCTCTTTCTTTTTCTCTTTGGTTTTTGTCTGTTTGTGGGTTTTTGTTTTTTGTTTTGTTTTTCTGAGACAGGATTTCACTCTGTCACCCAGGCAGGAGTGCAGTGATGCCTTCAAGGCCCACTGGGGTCTCAACCTCCTGGGCTCAGGTGATCCCCCCACCTCAGCCTCCCACATTGCTGGGACCACAGGCGCGTGCCACCATGCCAGGCTAATTTTTTATGTTTTTAGTAGAGACGGGGTTTCACCATGTTGCCCAGGCTGGTCTCAAACTCTTGGGCTTAAGTGATCCACCCGCCTCAGCCTCCCACATTGCTGGATCACAGGCGTGAGCCCCTGCACCGGCCTTGATTCTTACCCTGAATCTCTTTCACCAGCTGAGCTACTTGGGCAAAGCATTTCACCTTGCTGTGCCTCAGCAGCCCCATGAACAAAATGATGATAATAATAGTGCCTACCGAAGGAGCTGTTTGAGGATTAAATGCTGTGGGTCTCTAATAAGCTCTATGAACATGAACTATCTGACTGCAACCCCCAGCCCTCGTACTGGGCATTCCTGAGGGTGAAAGGCCTTGGTCCTGTAGGCGGGAAGGAGGTCTCCAGGGTATTGAGTAAGGCAGGGAATCCATGCGTGTGCAATCGCACTGATGACAGAGAAGATGATGACGGTGCAATGGGACAGACAAGGAGTTTAAAGCAGTGACGGCTCACAGTGGACCGTGTCTGGGGAGGAGGCCGGAGGTGGGTGTAGGTGCTGACAATGGAATTCTATGGGTAGTGAGAAAAATTCTATGGGCTGTGTGAAATCTAGGTTTCTAACAAACATTTTCCCAAAACAACAGTTTATATTCTTACTCAAGGGTAATAAAGTAAGTGCCATTCTAGCTATACAGTAGAAATTACTATAGACCGCAGTTCATGTATCTGCTGCAGCATTACCGAGATGTTTCCATACCGTTTGCCCATGTTTCATGCACAATTCATTTTCACACACCTACAGTGTTGAGCTGCCATGACCCCCTGGGATGCCCCTCACGTCCTCTTGCGAATGTGGGTTTCTGGGATGTGTGTGCTCTGATGTTGCAGAAGGAGGCTTAATTTTTCATTTATTTAATGATGTTTTTGCAACAATCCAATCCCACCCCCAGCCCTGGGCAACCACTAATGGACTTCCCATCTCTATATATTTGCCTGTTTTGGAGATTTCGTATAGTTAGAATCATGCCATCCGTCATGTCTTCCTTCCAACTCCTGCTCAGCACAACGTTTTTGAGGCTCACCTGTGCTGTGGGGCGTGTCCGCAGACGCACCCTTTGGCCTAGGGAATGGTATTCGAAGGTTTGGATAGAGGTCCTGTGGTTTCTCCTCCTCCCTGTTGATGGACATTCGTGGGGTCGTCAGCTCCTGCTTGTTGTGAATGAAGCCACATGAGTATTCCCTGACATGCCTTCGCGTGGACGTGTTTTCATTCCTCTGGGGTGGGTGCCTAGGTGCTGAATTACTGTTATGTGGCAGGTCTAGGTTTAGCCACAAACAAACTACTTTCCAAAGTAGCTGTCTCATTCTAAATGCTGAGCAGCCATGGATGACAAGTCTCCTGTTTTCATTGTTCATCCAGCACTTGGTATTTTCTGTCTTTTTAATTAGAGCTATTCGAGAGGGTACATAGCTATATCTCACTGTGTATAGTGAGAGGGTACATAGCTATATCTCACTGTGTATAGCGAAAGGGTATATAGCTATATCGCACTGTGGTTTTGTTTGCATTTCCCTAGTTACTAATGATGGTATACATCTTTTTGAGTTTTTATTTGTTTTCTATCTATCCTCTTCAGTGGCATGACTATGCAAAATTTTACTCCTTTTTATTGGATTCTTGTCATTACTGAGTTGTTGGATTCTTTCTTTCTATATTCTATTAATTAACAAAAGTTCTCTATCAGATATACAACTTGTAAATATTCTCAACCTGTATAAGGTTTATTTTTTCATTTCTTTATGGATGTTGTTTTGAAGCTCAAACGTTTTAAAAGTTGATGAAGTCCAATTTTCTAATATTTCCTTTAATGAATTGTTTTTTTATGTTGTGTCTAAGAATTATTTGACAAATTTAAGCTAATAAAGATTTTCTCCTGGTTTCTTCTAGGAGTTTTACAATTTTAGCTATGACCTTTAGGCCTGTGGTTCATTGTGAGTTAATTTTTGGGTAGGGTGTAAGGTAATGGTCTATATTCATTTCTTTGAATGTGAGTATATAGTCATACCAGAACCATTTCTTGAAAAGAGTATCCTTTCCTCATTGAAATATCTTAGTACCTTTGTAGGAATTAGTTGCCCATGGATGAAAGCATTAATTCATGAAACCTCAATTCTGTTCAATTTATCTAGATTACTTTACCTTGGTAGTAAATTTTGAAAACAGCTAGTATAAGTTTTCCAACCTTTTCCTTTATTTTTTTATCTGTTTGGTTTTTTGGTTTGTTTTTTGTTTTTTTGGTGGTTTTTTTTTTGCAAAATTCTTTTTACTATTAGATCCTTTGCATTTTCATACATATTTTAGGAGCAGCTTATCATTTTCTACAAAAACAATCCTGGGATTTAAGATTTAGCAGAGATTGCATTAAATCCACGGATAATTTGGGAATAATTGTTATCTTGATGTTACTGAGTCTTTTGATTCATAAACATGGAATTTCTCCTGATTTACTTAGGTATCCTTTCATTTCTTTCAGTAATATTTTGTAGTTTTCAGTACACAAGTCTTGCATTTCATCGTTGTTGTTGTTAAGTGTATTCCTAACATGGTGAAAACTCATCTCTACAAATAATACGAAAACTGGCTGGATGTGGTGGCGTGTGCCTGTAGTCCCAGCGATTCCGGAGGCTGAGGCAGGAGAACCGCTTGAGCCTGGGAGGCCGAGGCTGCAGTGAGCTGTGATCATGCCACTGCACTCCAGCCTGGGCAACAGAGTGACACCTTGTCTCAAAAAAAAATAAAAATAAAAAAATAAAAGAAAAAAAAGAAAAGAAACAAAACTATTCCTAGTTATTTGTTTTTGAGACTCTTATAAAAGTAGCAATGTTCTTGTTTTTCTTTTTAGATTGTTAGTAATATATAAAAAGACAATTGGTATGTTTATACTAATCATGTGTCCTGCAATCTTGCTAAAATCACCTACTAGTTCTAATATATTTTTTTTTGATTCTATCACATTTTCTACATAGATGATCATGTCATCTACAAAGGAACACACTTTAATATTTCCTATGCTGGAGGCCTTGAATGATTGGTATGTTTCTGTATTTTGTTTGTTTGTTTTGTTCTCACACTTGCAAGGACCAGCAGTACACTGTTGAATTCCGGTGCGAAAGTCGACATCCTTGCCTTGCCCCTGATCTATGGGAAAGCACTCAGCCACTCATGACTGAGGATGGCGCTGGGCATGAGAGATTCAGATACGCCCTTTTATAGGCTGCAGAATTCCGTTGTACTCAGAGTTGTCAAGGGATTTTGTCATGAACGAGTATTGGATTTTTCCAGTACTTTTTCCTGCATGTATTGTGAGAATCAGGTGTCTGATCTTTATTTGATTAATATAGTATTTTACAGTAGGTGATTTTTACATTTTAGGCCAACTTTTCCCTGTAGGCATAAATCTAACTTGGTCTTTACATACACCCTTTTCATAAGGTGCTTGATTCAGTTGGGTGATGTTATGTTAATAGTTTAACATCCATATTCATAAGAAATCTTGGGCTCTACTTTTCTTTTTGTGGTATCTTTGTGCTTGCTATCAATATAATATTAGAACAATTGAATGAATGGAGAGTCGTCTCTCCTTCTGTATTTTCTAGAACAGTTTGTAAGAGATTGCTAGTATTTTTTCTTTAACAAATTCACCAGTGACACCATTTGGGCCTGGGCCTTTTTTGTGTGTAAAGGGATCTCTAATTATTAGTTTAATTTTCTTAATTGTTATTTTTGTAGATTTTTTATTTCCTCTTTAGTCATTTTTGGAAATCTGTGCTTTCCAGTAATTTCCCCCATCTCATCTAGGTTGCCTCATTTGGGCCATAGAGTTGCCCATAACAGGCACTTATGACCCCTTAAATTTTTGTAGATTGGTGATAATGTTTCTTCTTTCATTTCTAATGTTCGTAATTTGTGTCTTCTGTCTTTTGTTACTGTTCAGTCAACCTAAATATTTGTCAATTTGTTGACTTTTTTTGGTTTGCTTTCTATTTCATGGATTTTTGCTCTAATCTTTATTATGTCTTGCTTTGATTTTAGTTTGCTCTTATTTTTCTACTATATACACATGGAAGCTTAGAACACTGATTTGAGATCTTTCCTTTTTTCTGATATAAGTGTTTAAAGCTATAAATTGCCCTCTACTGTTTTAGTTGCACCCCATAAATTTTAATATATTATAATTTTGTTTTAGTGCTATTAAACTATTTTCTTATTTTTCTTGTTTTTCCTTTATTGATCCATGGGTTATTTAGAACTATATTGTCTAATTTCCAAATATTTGCAGATTTTTCAGATTTGTGTCTGTTGTTCATTTCTGATTTACTTTCATTGTGGTCAAAAACCTCATTATATGATGCCAGTTCTATTAAATGTGTTGATATTTGTTTTCTAATCTAACATATTATCTATTCCGTAAAATGTTTTTTTGTCCTTAAAAACAATATGTGGGCTGGGCATGGTGGTTCATGCCTGTAATCCCAGCACTTTGGAAGGCCAAGATGGGCAGATCACTAGGTCAAGAGGTCGAGACCATCCTGGCCAACATGGTGAAACCCCATCTCTACTAAAAATACCAATATTAGCCAGGCATGGTGGTGCACACCTGTAATCCCAGCTACTTGGGAGGCTGAGGCAGGAGAATCGCTTGAACCCAGGAGGTGGAGGTTGCAGTGAGCTGAGATCGCACCACTGTACTCCAGCCTGGTGACAGAGCAAGACTCTGAAAAAACAAAAATATGTGTTCTGCAGTTATTACATGCAGTGTCTATTTTTGTTAAATAGCTTGAGTTGATTTATACTGTCATTTAATTTTCCACCTAATTGTTCTATCAATAAATAATATAGCAAATGTAGTTTTTTTTAGAGTCATTGTATGGTGTGTATTTTTTTTTTACTTTCAACGTATTTGTATCTTTGATTTTAAAATGTATCTTGTATACAGCATGTAGCTCAATCTTAATTATCTAATCTGATGATCTCTGCTCTTTTTATTTGGGTGTTTAGACCATTCATATTTAATACAACTATTGATATGGCTGAGTTTACATTTACCATTTTGCAATTTATTTTCCATATGTCTCTTGCCTTCTCCATCTCTTCCTGAATGACTGAGTGTGTCACTTTAATTCCTCTGTTGATTATTTTACACCATTCATTGCTCTAAGCCAAGTGATCCATTAATTGCAGCCAAGAAGTTACAGTTCCTTCACAGCCTGCCTTAATCTGACAGAACTTCTACAAGCTTCAGGGGACAGGGGTTTCAGCTGTATAGCTGCTTTTTGAAGAGAGGGTTTAATTATCTCTTCAAATGGCCATTGCTGGAAATCTCACCTGTGATTTGTTTTTAGTGGTTTTAATTTTGTTGTTGTTCAGCCTGCCATAATGATCTCTCCAACAAAACAATACTCTTTTATTTGTATTTAATTCATTGAGAAATTGTCGATTACCATGTCACAGATTTTTAACTACCTCAGCCTTGCTCAGTGGCACCACTTAAGATCTGACTTTTGGGAGGCTGAGCGGGGAGCATCACTTGAGCCCTGGGGATGGAGGCTGCAGTCAGCCAAGATTGTGCCTCTGCACTCCTGCCTGCGTGACAGTGCAAGACTCGTCTCAAAAAAAAAAAGAAAAAAAAAGAATATCTGATTTTTAAATCTAGTGACACTGTACTTGAACAAAAAATATGACTTGTTGAAAGTAAAAATTACTTTTGGAAATTATTATAAAGTGTCTTATGGTTGAATAATCAGCCTTTCCTATAGGTATATGAGTTTTCAGGATTGGTAGAATCTTCTCATTCCTCTTAAGTTTGAAGCATTATTGGACTTATTAAAAAGGTGATAAGCTACACATATTTTTACAATATCCACTAAACAATTATAATTTGGGGTTGTTGAATGGCAGTAAAGGGGTTATAGTAATGGTGTTGGATTGTTTAAAATAAAGCTGGACTCACAGGATCTTAAATAAGAAAAGCTCATAAACAAGCCTGCTCTTCTAATTTACCAAGCAATTCTATGACTCACCTAAAGGCATTGTGTTAAAGGCTGGAACTTAGGTACACCTGTTTGGGCAGGCAGCAGATGGCACACTCAGAGGGATAAGTAAGAAATTCAACAAAGGAAGTCCTCTCAAAGATGCAGAGAATGTCGCAGAAACTAAAGGGCATGATGAAGCTCCCAGGGAGATGCAACCTCAGGGGAAAAAAGCAGAGAGCAATTCACTGAACTCAGGGAAATCTGTAGTAGGAGGAGAAGAGCCGTCCAACAAAAGTTTTGGGCTTTGGAGGAGAAACCCTCTGAGGCCAGTTCCCAGGATGCAGAGCCCAGCAGGGCAGTGCAGAGTGTGTCTGGACGGGCACACAGGCATCTAGCACTACTTGCTGGTTCTGATCCTCGTTTTTCTTTTTTTCCTGGATGAAACATTCAAGTTCCCGACAGAAGAGAAATACAAAGTTCTCCGAGCAGCGGTAGTTTTGAATGATAATTTCAATTCAGTTACACTCCCACCGGGATCCTCTATAGAAATGTAAGCCACCATCAATGCCCTTCCTATGTGGTGGCAAGAAAAATGGGAGAAAAAGTATAATTAGTCAACATGAAACACAACTGCCGTGTTCTTCCCTTCTGAAGGAGGGCACAAAGCCTACATGTAGAATTCCAGCCTCCCCCGGCCACCAACATTGTAAAATGGATGACACACTTCGCCAGTTCCTCTGCTGGCTTGACGAGCAGGGTGATCTGAACCCGCATTCCAGTAGAATCAAATTCTCAGTGCCTTTCTCCTTATTTGGGGACCACAGTTTCCCACTGACAAATGCAATGAACATCAGAGGGCTGGTGAATTCAGCGTGTTTACAACACAGCGTTGCCGCCCCACTGGGTAGGAGCACCCACTTTCCGAAGGGAGGGACTGTGGCACTCAGGACAACAGCCCCTGCCCTGCTGAGTGTTGTCAACATTGGAGAGGTGAAAGTGTCCTGGGAACAGCCTCAGCCTCCTGCTTGCAGAAGCATGGCCATGTTCTCCAGTAGAGGAATGCCTCCTTCGGTCACTGCATCTCCAAATCCAGCACACTCAGGTCCTGGGGGTGGAAGAAACACATCCTTGCAGGGCGGGTTCTCAGTGGGAGAGCCCAACTCCCATCCGAGTCGGTGCGTTCTGTGCCTTCTGACGGAGGGAAACGGCATGCATCGGGCTTGGTGTAAGGCGCACTCTCCCGGGTGGACAGTGCCCCACCCAGACAGCTGTGCACCCTGACACGTCCACCACACCGCGCATCCCGGGCCTCTGGGTGGTGGGTACCTGGCGATGGCAGTGAGTCCTGGGCCGCATCCAGGGCTGTGCTGTCTCCCCAGCATGGGCTGGAGGGGATGCCCAGCTTCTCTGGGGAGGGGCAGGCACACTCCAATCTGGGAGGCTGCTGTGAGCACAGCGTGGCAGGGCAGGAAGGCAAGGCCACGGGCATTGGCTCCAAGGTGGGGCAGGCAGTGGAGAGTGAACCTGGAGGCAGACAGGCCATGAAGCAGTGCACCTGCTGACCATTCTAGAACTTCCTTCATACCCTGTTCTCACTATTATAATTTTTGTCATTATTTTCTAATAGCAAAAAATTAAAAATTAAAAAAAATCATCCCTCAGGCAGAAGTACCTTTGTTTGCTGTTTTTCACCAATCCAACACGTACGCTTCTCAGTGGTCCGAGGCGTTCCCAGGGCCCACAAGCCCCAACAACAAGAAGAAAGAGCCATAAACCCCTGAGACCAGTTTCAGTTCCTAAACCCAGAACAAAAAGGGCGTTTTTCCTCCTTTTTTTTTTTTGGTTTTGTTTTTTTGAGATGGAGTCTGACTCTGTCGCCCAGGCTGGAGTGCGGTGGCCGGATCTCGGCTCACTGCAAGCTCTGCCTCTTGGGTTCATGCCATTCTCCTGCCTCAGCCTCCCGAGTAGCTGGGACTACAGGTGCCCACCACCACGCCTGGCTAATTTTTGTATTTTTAGTAGAGACGGGGTTTCACCGTGTTAGCCAGGATGGTCTTGAGCTCCTGACCTCGTGATCTGTCTGCCTCGGCCTCCCAAAGTGCTGGGATGACAGGCGTGAGCCACCGTGCCCGGCCATAAAGGGCATTTTTCTAAAATTCTTACTAAGTCCTGAAACGGACACATCCCCTCTCTGCTAACAAACATTGAGGGAACTTATTTTTTTATATCGTGGGTGGGAAATCATCAACAAAATCTGCTTTATATTTCACTCATTATAAACCCTGAGAGCAATATCTCCCATGTTTCATGAACTTTCAGAAATTGATCCTTAATTTAGAAAAATAAAATAATTGCTTTTTCTGTATTTTGTAAAATTCAAACTAAAACCCGGGCAGATGTAGCCAAATGTTTTTGCTTTGCCTAGTTTAAAAGTTTCAATGAGAAAACAATGGTTTAAGGAGAGAACAGTATTTGTTTTGCTTTTTAAAACTGTAATAAACATAGTTTTCATATTCTGTTAATGTAATCAGTTTTTTTACTTTTGTATTGAAACAATAGATTTACCTTTTACCATGTTAAGTTGATGACATCTGTACAAAAATATAAATTTTTCCTTTGAGAAAATGGAAACGCTGTATTCTTCTCTTTAACAGCCTCGGTGGCTTTCAGCCTGTCTGTGTGTTGTATCGATGATGGACATTTAGACTTCAAGGTATAATTTCCAGTAAAGAAAAGTCATTTTATTTCCATCTGAATAAGCACTCTATCACACTAACCAAGTCAAACAAAGTTATTATCTGGCTTTTTGCCAAGGCATAAAAAAATACAAAGGTCATATTTTTAATAGCTTTGTACTCTATAGTAATCAAATTGGAAAGCCTGGAGAAATAAACTCCTTGAATTTCCCCGTGCTCCCCGAGCACATTTCACCACCGGCTTGCTGTTCTCAGGTGCAGAGCTGCGGGCTTTCGGCTCACCATCCAGCCTTATCTCCGTTATTAGCTTTGTACATGAAGGTATCGTGTTCTAATCGTAAAGTGGCAGAAACCAGCTAATAGGAAACATGTCGATTCAACTCCACCTTTGAAGACTCTACCAAAAGATAACTTCCAGGCAAATCCCAGCTCACGGGTGAACACGATTACAGCGTGTAAACCTGGATACACTGAAGTGTTAATAGATTACTCAGCTCTGCATTCACGAAAATGAGCGTCTGCTCTATACTCCTTCTGTTTTGGGTGGCTGCGTGAGTTGCTGGGAACTCTGCACGGTTACCCCACACCGCTGCTGGGGTGGGTTCGCAAGTTCACTTTGAAATCACGGGTCATCCTGAGGACTGAAGAATGTCTCATGGATGTGGTCATCAAAATAAGAACGACAAGAAGTAGTAGAAAACGTTATAAAGACATTCCATTGAAGAATCATGAAATTTATATTTTTGCTTAAAAAAAAAGATCTTTTTGTGGAATGGGTTTGAGGACATTCAACTGACCACACAAGACACACATTTCAGGCATGGCTAATGCTTGTTTTGCCCCACAGGCATTCTGAGAATGATGTTGCTCCCTGTAAGTAAACACCTTTCTTTGTACATTTCTCCTTCCACAGATCTTACTCTGGAGATGTTAGGGTAACAGTAAAGTTTATTTTTATCTTTGTCAGGCACATGCCGGGGAGCTGTCCATCAGTGCCTTTATAATTCTGAAGCTCTGTACGCCCACTAAAAGTCATTTAATTCATGTATGCTATAACTCTAGAAGTAAACGAAACTGTTAACTTGTTCACAACCCATTATCAACAGCTTTCATCAAAACTTCAGACACTATAATTTAAAACAACATTTATTTCAGCTACTAATCACTACAACCCAATAGTTTAAGATAGGGCTCTGCACACTTATCTTCAAGATCAGACAGTGAGTAGCTCAGGTTTTGCAGAGCAAGAGGGAAAACGAGGATATTATGTAGCTGCTTATACAATGTAGCCCTTTATAAATGTAAAAACCATTGTTACCTCATGGATGCCAAATAAATAAATAAGAAAAAATGCAGGCTGCTGGCTGGCTCCAGCCCCAGGGCCTTAATTTGCTGACCTCTGAGTTCAAGAGAAGAGCCTCAGGCAACACACAGGGCTGCGATATTGGCTCCATCACTGGCAGGTGATTTGGACACGTTATTTAATGACTTTCAACCCTAATTTTCTCACCTATAAACGAGGACAATAATAGAGGCTGCCTCAGAGTTGGGAAGATGAATAACATTAGGAATGCGTAGTATCTACGGAACAATTGTTCACCCTTAGCCTCTATTTCAACAACACTTCATGAGTACCTGCTGGTTTTTAACACCGGTGTTGTGGCCGCCTCCTTATGTCCAGCCCCTCCCTCTGGAGCTCAGGGCTCAGGTGCTGGCTGGGGAGGGGCAGTCTTGGCTTCCAGTGTTGTATTTGAGGAACACGCCCATTCCCTCCTGCAGGGCAGACTCGTGCTTGGCACAGAAGTACAAAGATGCGGCCCCTCCTCACAGTTCAGAAAATGACGAGGACACCAGCCTTTTCTGGATTTCTCTTAATGGCTAATGAGCTGTGGGAGAGGCGGCCGGCTCGGCTCAGCCCTGGGGAGGAACTGAGTCACGGGAGCCACAAGCTGGAAAGATCCACTCCAATCTCCCTGGTCGGGCTGAATGAAGCTCATCATGTCCCCAGCGCTGGGAGATGAGTTCTGCCTAATTCCTTGTGATGCTGAAGACAGGTCTCCTTGCTCACACGGGGTGAAACAGAAACAGACAAGGGCTGGTGGGGGTGGGAAGAGGCTCCAGCTGCACCCCCAGGTACCACACATGGTCCAGGGTTGCCCAGGGCTCTGTCTGTCCATTTTTTTTTTCACTGCTGCAAGGGTTTCCTTCAGAAGGAGAAGGGTGGATAAGAGAGACACAAAAAAATCTCATGGCTGGGAAGATTTATCAAGTCACCTTGAGCTAAGGTCGTGTGAAATGAATCCTCTATTTCTGGGCTGAAATTACACCAAAGGCAAAAATGTTTCTTCCTCCTTTCCTTCAGCCTAATGTATGTGTCACATTCCCGTGTTAGGAACATCAACGGGGGGACCGTGCCCTGTTCCCAAGGAGGGAGGAAGAGGCCAAGACGCATTAAGGTTGAGAGTGGAGGGGGAGAGCTGAGTTCTCATCCCACGAGACCCCCCACCTCCCCGTCATTTGGGGAACGGGGAGCTCCAGTGAGGAGGGTCTTGACGAGTGAAGCAGCAAGAGGGAGAAAATCAATTATTGGAGAGAGAATTTCATCCAGGCAGGTGCTTTCCAACGGAATGAGAGTGAATTTCCCCCTTGGATCAAATATACTGCCACTGTCTTAGTGTCTTAAATTATTTGTTCTGAGAGCAAGTTGAGAGAGGAACTGAGTATTACAGATTTTAGCAGCACACGCTGATTTATGGGCCTTGGGCACACTGAAGGTCCAGGAGAAGAAGAAAGATCGGCCGCTGGAAGATGCATTCACTCCACGCCTCCACGACGGGCTTGAGAGAGCCCCAGCCTGTGACACTCCTCAGCCTTTCAGGAGAAAGCCGGGTCCACAGCGAAGCTTTCCTCCCCCTCTCTTGCCCGTTGTGTGTTTGGGGAGGTTTAGGACTAGTTGTGCACCTGCAGCACCAGTGACTGGAAAGTAAAGGCTTGTAACATTGATGTCGTCGTATGGACCTTATGTATTTCCTACCCTAATGTACAATTCCGTGGACATTTTATGGGCTGAGTGGGTCCCCAAAATTCATGAGTTAATGCCCCCAACTCATATGTGTGTCTGTGAGTGTGTGTGTGCATTTACGTGTCTATGTGTGTATGTGCGTGTGTATGTGTACGTATGGATGTGTCTGCAAGTCTTTGTGTGTGCGTGTGTCTGTCTGTGTGTGTGTGCCTGTGCACATGTGTGTCTGCGCGTGTGTATGTGTGTGTGCACCTGCCCATCTCCATGAACAGTCCTACTTAAAACATTCTTGCTTGGCATTATGACCTTGTGAAATGCCAGGACACAAACTAAAAGACCCTGGACCAAGAGGGATTCATGGCCCGGCAAGTCCCTAGAGGAGGGCTCTGACGGGGAAGCCCCCAGGGCTGGGCGCAGCAGCTGGTACTGGATGAGAACCCGGCAGGCACTGTCCAGACCCCCGCATCAGTGACTCCGGTTTACACAGAAAAGTAGTGCCAGTTACTGAAAATTATCCCCCTTTTCCATCTGTGCAAAGATGCAGATTCAATGTCCATCACTGAGTGTGGGGACGGAGGGGAGCAAAGCCTGTTTCTGGCCCTCGTCTCGGGGTCTGGGCTAAGAGAAAGGGGCCTGTGGACATATCCTGTCATTGAGACTGTGCCTGGGTTCCCAGTGAGCGCCTTGTGCAGAGGCCAGAGCTCTGCCCGTGCGGGGACCCTGGGGCTGCAGGGAGGCCGGAAGCCCACAGCGATTCTGGAAGGATCCTGAGGACAGGCTGGAGGGGGCCTAGGAGTGGGCAGTCTCCCCATATCATCTCTCAATTCAAAAGCGGCTCTCCTGAGCAGAGCTGGAGGCCCCGGGGCTGGTCTCCTGTGATGCTTCCCACTGGCGGTAGAGCCTCTGCAGAGGTGGGTGATGGCGAATCTGCTCATGGGTCCTGCTTGTTCCAGCTGGGGGGGCCGGAAAGCAGGGTGCTAAACTAAAGGGGGGCCCTTGAGTTAGGATTTCCTCTAAGGAGCCTACCTGGACTCACCCATGGGAAGCCAGTGCTTGCCACGGCTCTGCCTCGGGGACACTCAGGACATCACGAGATTCAAGGCGCTGTCCCAAGCTTCCCAAGTACACGAACCAGCCGAGCCGCAGGAGGCGACACACAGCCTGTGCCCAGCTCAGCCACCTGCCCGCTCATGACGAACGCTGTCATTAACTCCCCCACACTACAGTTTATCACCGTGCAATTTAACGTCTCTGACCTATTGGGCCTCTCATAATAAAACAATCTTAAAAAGGAAAACAGGCAGTAATAATAAAAAAAATAGGCAGCCATCCAATTCAGCTGGTGGCTGCCCAAGCTTGAAGGTCTCTGGGCACCTTTGCTTAAATAGCTGAAAACAAAATTACACTAAATAGAAGCATCTGAAGTCGGCCTGCTGCAATCCTAATGAAGAGGGCAGACAGGGGCTGCCAGAGCCCAGCTATTCATCACCGGCCCCCCAACGCTGGAGAAGGGTGTTTAAATCAGACACCTGGAGAGACGATTTGCTAACGCCACGCGTGGTCGTGACCGCAGACACATGGCGGACACACTGTGCAGCCGCACAGCTCGCCCGGGCCCAGGAGAGCCCAGTGTGTGGGTTAAAGCCCCGCCCGTGTGCTCCCCGTGTTGATAAAAGAGCGTCCCCCGAGGGAAGCATCTTCCTAGGGCATCCTTTCAGGATTACAGACACACAATTAAGAGGCCATGCAGTCCCTCGTGTGAAATGTGGATATTGAAACACCCTCTGTGCAACCAGTCAGCTGATGCCCTGGCTTAGGACCAGAGGTTTCTCAAAGGGGAAGCGATGGCAGCTGCTGGATGCGTGCAGGAGAGCAGATTCCTGGGTCCTCGGGGCAGGAGACGTCTTGGCCCTGAGAACCTGAAAGCAGGAGACAGGGGCAGACAGGGCTGGCAGGTGGGGGTGCCGCCTCCCCAGGCACGCAGCCTCCCAGCACCAGGGCAGCAAAGAGTTAATCAGGGAGAAAAACCCGCTGTGACCAGCAGGTCTCTGTGCAATCATCAGGAGAACTAGCTATTATAGCCCGTTTAATAGCTTGAAAATGAACTCATTAGTGGTCTTTTATCAGTGGAAAAAAGTCTATTAAACCCGGACGTGTGAGGCAGCAGCCCCGCGGCACATTCCCACCCCGCCTGTGACCTGAGCCAGTCCGGGAAGCGTTTCTGGGAGCGGGGTCAGGCTCCCTGCAAGGGGCCCAGAGGCCGTGGACCCCGGGCCGGGCACATGGCTCCTGAGGTCTTCGCCTTAATTTATAGTTTGGTGGGCGTTTCGGGTCCTTCTTTCCAGCCTTCTGCATTAGCTGTGCAATCTGCATTCGCTGTGCAATCTGAAGGGGCAGCCGCAAGAGGATGCCACGGTTTGATGTGGTGGTGCTGCCAGAGGGACGCTCAGTAGGGCGTGGCCATCGGGCACCCTGCAGGGGCTCAAGACAGAGGGCGAGGGGAGCGCTGTCCCTACCCCGTCTCCCCTCCCTCCCACCTTCCTTCCCTCCTTCCTTCCTTCCTTCCTTCCGCCTCTTTCTTTCTTTCTTTCTCTTTCTTTCTCTTTTTCTTTCTTTCTCTTTCTTTTCTTTTCTTTCTTTCTTCTCTTTATTTTTCTCTTTCTTTCTTCTCTTTAGTTTTCTCTTTCTTTCTTCTCTTTAGTTTTCTCTCTTTCTTCCTTTCTTCCTTCCTTCCTTTTTCTTTACTTTTTCTCCTTCCATTTTTTCTTCCTTTTCCTTCCTTCTCTTTCTCCCTCCTTCCTTCCTCCCTTTATTTCCCCTTTTTCTTCCTTTATTCTTTCCTCATTACTTCCTTTTTTCCTTCTTCTCTCCTTCCCTCCTTCCTTCTGTCTTTCTTTCTTTTCCTTTCTGCTTTCCTTCCTTCATTCTCCTTCCTTCTCTTTCTCCCTTCTTTCCCCCTTTTTCTTCCTTTTTTCCTTCTCTCCCTCCTCTTGCCCCCTTCCTTCCTCGTCTCTCCTGAAGGGAGAGTGGTACAGATTTTTCATGCACTGCACACTCACTATTTCCTGCCACTGATGACGATTTAAATTCTCTTGGACAAACATCTCAGCAGCAGCACAGGCACGCCGTGTCTCCATGACCTCTGGGACTGAGGGACCCGGTTAGCATAAATCCAGGAAATAAACTGCGAGGCAAATACAAACGGTCTTCTCAAAATACCTCTTCCTCCTTTAGTATCTTATGGACTTTCCAAACCCCGCTCCAGACATTGGCACGGACTTTTATACTGTGTCAAATCACTTTTCATTTGCATGGATCTTATTTCTTCAACAAGATGAGAAATAGATGATGCCAGAAGCTGTGTTTTACCCTTCTTTCAAAATCCCCCTCAAACCTAGGTCAGTTTCCAGTGGATGCTGTTGTCTTGGCCCCCCATGGGACAGGGCTGTATTCCATTGCCCTTGCATACTGTTGTGTGGGGCGTGATGGGTAGACAGCAGTCTCTGGAATTGTCAAGCTGGGGGCTGTGTTAACAACAGCCACTACTTACCTATTAGAAGCCACTTTTCCACTTAAAGCTCATACAAGGCCTGGAAGACCATGCCCTTAGTCCACAGAGGTCAGCCGCGTGAGGTCCAGTGTGGATGATGGCTGGAGCCCCGAGGCAGGTCCAGAGGCACTGGGCAGACACTCCTTGGAGTCAGAGGACAGCCGTGTGACGTCCCCTGCCAGGAGTCAGGATGCTGTGCACGTGGCTGTGGGCTGGGTCCCTAGGGTTCCCACTGTGTCAGCATGAACAGGCTCTTCTACTTTACTGGAGGAGTGAATGGCACTGACGCAGAGCTCTTAGGCCAGGGAGTCCATCCAGGTCCGCAGGTGAATAAGGCTATGGTAGCCGGTGACAGGGGTCTGGGACATGGTTACCATCATTTCTCAAGCAGGACAGCAGCCTGTGGCTCAAACGTGTGTCTCAGCTGCAGATCACAGCATTAGGTGGTGAGAAACTTCAGAGCTGAGGTTAGGTCTTGGGACACAGAGCACGGACTGTATTTCTGTGACTCCAGAGTTTCAGGGTCCTTCAGTCCCAGTCTAAATGGCCTAGCATTACTAACAAGTGACAGGGAACTGGGTCCTCTCTAACCTCTGATGGACGTGGTGAATCGTCCATGAATGGAGGGAGAGGGGCAGCTCAGCCCTTGGGGATCCCGGCCAGGAGAAGCCCAACTTCTGCCCACCAGAGTTAGGGATCAGCCACTTTAGAGAAGAAAATTAAAAGTTTCATTTTATTTATCAAAGTTAAAAGGCCCAACTGAAATGAATTAGATTTCATATTTGTTGTTGGATTATAGACATTTCAAAACGTGTATATTGTTGTTACCTGTCCAGAGTAGACATTATACGTTTTGCTTTGTTTTGGTCGTCATTGTTAAAAATCCTCACTTCCTTTAGCAGTTTGTTTAAGTAGACGGTGGAATTCTTCATTCTTTGCCTTAATTCCTGGTCTATTTGCCCCACATTTTGTCATGGATGGAAAAAATCGGTACAAAATGGCGCGACAGCACAGACCATTTCACTGCGGTAATGTGAACCTCAGGGTTAATTTGCCCGACGCACACTCGTTGTTGACTCAGTGGACCCTGGCTTTGCTGGCTTCTGTTCCCCATGCAGGAAGCAGGTACTAGCCCGGTGTGTCTCCTGTTCAGTCTGTGCAGCAGCCCATCGGTTCTCCAAGTGCCCCAACCCTCACTCCCATGCAGTCCCTTCTACTACCGCTAAACCTGCTGGATTAGAGGAGAAAGAACTTCCAGTCAGAAAGAAATCATCCCTTCCCTGCACCTTTTCTTCCCTCTTGACCACCTGTGGGGCTCTAGCTGGCCCTCTTGTGGTCTCTTTCGGACTCAGGATGGACACAGGCTTGGTGGGTTCATCTCGTTACGTGTTTTGCCAATCAGCCTCTGTCTGAAAGGCATATTGTCTCTTGCAGGCCCTAAACCTTTCCCGTGTCCCTTCCTTGGGCTGTGAAGCAGGGCTCTCACCTGCCTGCGTAGACAGCGATCTTTCGCGCTCCTTACCAGGTGTGTCCAGGGTTACCTGGGGGCTTGCCAGGCACAGCCTGGAGGCCCCTCCCCAGGTTTCCAGCTCAGAGGGTCTGGACTGGGGCTTGAATTTGCACTTCTAAGCCCCAGGTGAGGAGACTTTCGAGAACTATTGCCACAGGGTGAAGACTGTAGGCTGTCAGAAAGGTGCTGGGACACCAGGTGCACCCCCAAACCTGGGCAGCAGGAAAGGAAGGGTTGGGGGAAGAAACACGGAGAACCTGAAACCTGGCCCAGGAATCACCAGTGGGAATGATCTTGAATTGCGTGTAATTTTCACGTGAAAGAAATATACATATTGCAAACGTCATCCTTTAAACTAAATCACTAACAAATTGATTGGTAAACATCGTGATCACTAGACTCTGAATGTTTAAATTCCAAAACTGTGCAGCTGTTCATCCAAACTGATTGTTCTACGGACATTTTGTCATGAAAATCAATATTTTATTTCATTTTAATCATTTACTTTGGACATTCATTTGCCAGATAATGGGCTGCTAGTCCTCTTAACGTTCTCTAAGTTGTCCATAAATTCATATTCTAAGCCAATATACGTTGATGCAATATTCTTTTGCATCACTCTTCCTGTTATTGAGACATCTAAAGCAGAAATTCCATTTCTTTTCAAAGGTAAGGGCCCTCTTTAAATATCCAAAATGTCTTGCCTCCTCACGCAATAGTAGCTGTAGGTTGAGTACTTACTTTTTAAGAAAATAGTTACAAAAAGCAACTTACTAGGACTTGAATAAGTAAGTACATTTTCCTTATCCCAATAGAAACTACATATATTAACAATAAGTTACAAGTACAATTATAAGTCTAAGTGCAGCAGGAAATGATCACCCTGGACTTTTTACTGAATCCCAAATCCAGGCTTCTCAGAGGAGACCACTCACACCCCATTCAATCCAGAATCAGAGATTGTCAAGGAAGGAAGGGCCCCAGCGGCCTCCGGGCCCACCTCGCTCCCGGGCAATGCCTCTGAGAGAAGGGAAGGTGGGTGACTTTGTCACAGTAAGAGCTGCACGGAATCAAAAGAACCTGATTGCATTAGCGACCAGCAAAGCCTGAAGCTTCCCTGTAAACCCCAGGCTGAAGGAACACGGTGCTCAGGGACCCGCTGAGACCACAAAGACAACGCATGGATTGCCAGCCAGAAGAAGAGACAGGAAGGGAGGACTGGTCTGAACCATGGATTCTGCCCTGAGGGTCTGTTTGGAAACAGCTTTTTCAGTCTGGCTTTACCAAGATGACATTTTCATCGTCCCTACAGAAAAATTTAATATTCCATTTATTACTATAACTCTATTCGATAAATGGGTTTATTCTGCTGTTACAAAAAATAATTGCATGGAAAATGTGCCTTTTGAGTTCTCTGACCATAACAGTTTGCCCTTTTTCTTATCTCTTTTCTGAGTTTTGGCTACAGTGTGCATCTTCATCATAGCAGAAATGATGAAATTGGGAGACACTTGTAGTATCAAAGCTTCATGCACACAGAGATCCTCACCAAACCTACCACGAGAAGCAGCTGGGTGCCCTTTGAATCTAGAACCAAATAAAATACACCGACACTCTAGTTGATGCACGAATTCATTGTAACGTTCTCATGCGTTAAGGAGGAACAGGCTTAGAGGAGATGGGGACAGGCTACAGGTCATAGATTCACAGCAGCTCTTTCCTTTTGGTGTTAACAGTAAAGAGAATATGCAGCAGATGTAAGATTCAAAACACCACATAACCAGGGCGTTTGTATTTTATCCCTAAATTGTGCCAGCGTGTTTCTGACTGTGGTGTGAAGACGTAAGCCGTGGCAGTGCAAACAAAACAGCGCCTGACCTCTCCCTGGAGTCATTCTCCATCCACCCCTCTCCCTTTCCAGGAAGGGCTGACCCAGGGCTCTAGGGATCCGGCTCAAATCTTCTTGCCTGCTCCCAGCCTGGAGATCACGGGGGAGCCACCCACACCTTTGACATCAGTTTCTTCTAGAAACAGTCAACGTCAGGTCAACATCAGATAACTCTTGTAAAGATTAAAATTAGATAATGCAAAAAAGGCTCTGACATTTACTAACTTCTGGAGAAAATTTTGTTTATTGTTGACACTTTATAAGGCCATTCCTTGAGAGCTAGAATTTATCTGGGTTCTGTAGTAGCTGAAACAAATATATTTTTCTGAAAAATTCATAGTAAATGCAGATTGATGAGTATTAACTACATAGATGGATAAATAGATAGATGGATAGATAGATAGATAGACAGATAGATAGATAGATAGAATATTGGCCGGGGCAGTGGCTCATGGCTATAATCCCAGCACTTTGGGAGGCCAAGGTGGGTGGATCACTTGAGGTCAGGAGTTTGAGACCAGCCTGGCCAACATGCTGAAACCCCATCTTTATCAAAAATACAAAAGTTAGTCAGGCGTGGTGGTGTGCACCTGTAATCCCAGCTACTCAGGAGGTTGAGGCAGGAGAATCACTTGAACCAGGGAGCAGAGAGGTTACCGTGAGCTGGGACCACGCCACTGCCCTGCAGCCTAGAGACAGAGTGAAACTCTGTCTCAAAATAAATAAATACATAAAATATATATGACTATATATTGATACTATAGTTGGTGACTAAGCAAATCATCAAATTTTTAGGACTCAATTTTTTACTATAAAATTTGAAAATGGTAAAAAAAAATACTGATCACAGCTCTAAAATTGTATGTGACTGTGATGCTTATGACCACTGTACATATTTGTGAGCTATTGCCTCAACCACAAAAGTGCAAGTGGCAGCACAGAGAGAGCCCTCCACGGCGCTGGGCACCTCGTGCTTGCTCAGTGACACTCAGGCTTCCCTTCGGCCAAGGAAATCATTCTAATCCGCAGGAGGTTAGGGGATGTCCTCTTCACAAGCAGAAATGTTCAGTCCTGTGATCCTCATCTCTGTCCAGGTAGCAGGGCTGGTCCTACTCAGGGCCTCGAAGTGCAAAGGTCCTTAAAGCAGAGCGACTGCCGGGGTCGGGCTCCAGGCCGGCACTGCTGCCTGGTCCTTGTCAATGTGGCACCAGGAAGAGCCACAGCTACGGCCGTCTCTGACACAGCCCTGCTGTCATCCGGGGGTGCTGCCTACCCGTTTCCTGAAGAATCCACCTTCCTCATCCCAGCTCCACCCCAGTCACGTGTGTGCATGTGTGTACAGATGTGTGCGTGTTGATGTGTGTATGTGTGTGTATGTACAGGTGTGTGTGTGCATGTATGTACAGGTGTGTGTGCATGTGTGTATGTACAGTTGTGTGTGTGTGCACATGTGTGTGTGCATATTGATGTGTGCCTGTGTGTATGTACAGGTGTGTGTGCATGTGGGTTGATATGTGTATGTGCGTGTACAGGCATGTGTGTACATGTTTATGTGTGTAGGTGTGTGTATGTGCACATGTGTGTGTATGTGTGTGTACAGCTGTGTGCGTATGTGTGTGGATGTGTATGGATGTACAGGTGTGTGTGTGTGTGTGTGTACAGCTGTGTGTGTATGTGTGTGGATGTGTATTGATGTACAGGTGTGTGTGTATGTGTGTGTATGTGTGTGTGTGTGTATCTGCACAGCCACCGTCAAGGTTCATTCTTGAGGAAATAGCCGGGATAGCCTCTCCCTGGCTGTGCAATGTGCAATGTGGAGTCAGTTTCTCCAATGACAAAAGAGGCCGTGCCCTCCTCGTTTATCATGGAGAGGGGATGGATGCCGGGGGGATGAAGAAAGAAGAAAAATCACGCTTCCCCTCCTCGATTCCTTGGGAGGCCGTCGTCAGGAGTCATTCTTTCCTAGGCGTGTTGTGAGGAATTGCTGATTTGGGGAGGGAGATGCTGGGAAAACACGAGCTCAAAAGTGGCATTGAAAGCAGGTGGACCTGGCTCTCAGGCCTCTCCAGGCACAGAAGGAACCTTGGGGAGCGGCTCCTGCACCCGAGTGGCCTGGCCGCCCATGGAGTGCATTCAGTAGGTGCCAGTTAGAAAGTCCATGTCAGGGTCTCCGGGAGTCAGTCCCCTGTGTGGAGTCAGCAGACCCCGCTGCAGGATAGCCAGCCATCGCTGGGTGGTAGGGCTGAGACTTCCCCACCACCTTCAGGTCCTCTGAGCTCATCCCTGCTCGGTTTGCACGCAGCGCCCAACACGCACCGGTTCCCAGGAGCCCTCCTGCCAGTGGCTTCCAAGAGTCTGTCTCCAAGGAAGAGCTTGCCATAGAGACGGTCGACCCTGCTAAGAACGTCCATGACTTCCGCTGAGTCCTCGGTTTCCGCAAAGGGAGTGAGAGCCCCTCACATTTAATGCTTTTGCTTTTGTTTTATCTTTGGCTTAGTTTGCTTTTGAAACTGAACTTTTCTCACTGTGACCTACGAGGGCTGCAGTGACAGCTGTTCCTAAAGATTTCTTTGAGAGATGCCTGGAAGCACCCAGCACACGGACAGCAGCGGCTGATGCCGGCGTCCAGGGGAGCAGGTGGCTGTCGTCAGGAGCACGTCACCTCTCACACCAGTGGTCCTTGGACACCAATCAGCCATGTGGTTCTTTCTGGTGAGCTGCTCATTAGCTCAGCACGTGTTTCTAACGTGTGTACAGCATGCCAAGTTGCCTGCAGAAGGAACAAACGTGAGCCTTTTTCCTGTGAGGCCAGCTCTCTGGCTAAGACACAATAGCTAAGATCGGTGTTTGTATTTTAAAGTAGGCTTTAAATCATGTTGTTACAGGAAAATTGAATGCATTTGGCAAGGCTGAGATGGGGAGATTCCTTCAGGGCACAGGAAACCGTTTACTGCAGGAAGGGTGTGCTGGCGAGAAAACTGGACAAAAGTTAGATTAGAACCACACTGCAGAGCCGACCCTGGATTCTGTCCGACAGCCACCCATGGGGGCCCGCCCAGCCTGTCTTCAGCTTGGTCATTGACTCCTGGGCTCCAGTGACACTCACGGCCTTCACGAAAATCTAGGGAAGCTCCCCCTGCGTCTCTGAGCCACACGTGGTGTCTCCGTGACTTCAGGAGTTGGGTGTTCCAAAGAGGACGGGAACAGGCAAACTGGCTTTCTGCTCTGAGCAGCCGGTCTGTGGCCAACGCAAACCTGTCGGTCTGAGTACTGCAGGCTCTTCACACTCAGAGCTCACTTCCTCCCATGAGTCAGACGTAGCATCCACCTCTGAGACCAAGCAACGCCCTGCTGCAAGCGTCACTGCTGCTGCCGCCGCCATCGTCATTGCTCCCAGCAGCTAATCTGCCTAGAGGAAGCCACACGCCGGCTGCTTCCTCTCCACCATAGAATGCCATCTTCACGCGCACCTGGGAGGAGGGATTTAGCAGCACCATTTTATGGAACAGGGGCCTCAGAGAATCATAGATTTACCCAAACACGTGCCGTTGTTAAGTTCCCTGCCAAATAGGAAGAATGGGAGAGTGGATGTCAACTGGACTCCTTCTAGTCAGAGAGCTATTACACAATACATTAGTGTCCTTTCTGGTAACATCGAATCTGTTTTTTTTGGGGGGGGACAGTCTCACTCTGTTGCCCAGGCTGGGGTGCAGCAATGCAATTTTGGCTCACTGCAGCCTCGGCCTCCTGCGTTCAAGTGATTCTCATGACTCGGCCTCCCGAGTAGCTGGGATTACAGGCACGCACCACCACGCCCAGCTACTTTCTCTATTTTTAGTAGAGACGGGGGTTTTGCTATGATGACCAGCCTGGTCTCGAACTCCTGACCTCAGGTGATTCCCCCACCTCAGCCTCCCAAAGTGTTGGGATTACAAACGTGAGCCACCGTGCCCAGCCTCCTGCTTGAATCTTAATATCCATCCTCTATCAGGTGTTTACAGTAGGATTGGACCCAGGAAACGAAGGCCAGCAGTTGGGGTGAGGTATTGCCAATGCCAGTTTCCCTAAGTGTAGCCAGGCCTCGGCACCCAATCCCAGGCAAATGCCCAATGGGCCCATCTGAGTCTGCAGCTTCTCTCTGCCGACGGATGTGCTTTTCCTGCCACTCCCACTTCTGCACTATTTATGCTGCATGTGGCCTACCCTCAGGTGAACCTGGCATTGTCACTTGGAGTCCTCATGACTTTTTAAAAAGTAGAAGTAATTTTTGTCGTCAAATTGTTTCACAGACCAGGTGCAGTGGCTCGTGTCTGTAATCCCAGCACTTTGGGAGGCCTAGGTGCTCAGATCACTGGGGCCCAGGTGTTTGAGACCTGCCTGGGCAACATGGTGAAACTCCATTTCTAGAAAAAAAATACAAAAATTAGGTGTGGTGATGCATGCCTGGAGTCCTAGCTACTTGGGAGGCTGAGGCGGGAGAATCACTTGAGCCCAGGGAGGCAGAGGTTCCAGTGAGCTGTGATAGCACCACTGTACTCCAGCCTGTGCAACAGACAAACACCCGGTCTCAAAAAATAAATAAAAAAAAAAGAAAAAGTTTCACAAAGGCTTCCACGCAGAGGAAGGGACACTTAAGAGCCCAGGTACGAATTTTTCCTAAACCCTCTCACTGACCCACCTCACAATCTGTCTTTCCGTTGTGATTTAAAGTTCTAATGGGAGGGCTGCATCTTCCACATAAATTTAGTGTCCTTTCCAGTACCTTGAAAGTGTATTAAAATATTAATTAAAGACTGTTCAGGAGCACCCCCTCCCCAAGCCCGTATTTCCAATACCTCCTTCCCCGTACACAGGATCATAGGGTGAGGTGTCGTGGAAATGATGGTCATGATGACAGTGGCAGTATTGACAGCCACCGGTTGTCACTGCATGCTTGCAGGTCAAAGTGACACACACTTTACATGTTTCTCACTTAATCTGTACAGTTCTTGTACAAATTTCATCCATCATCATCCTCATTTTGCAGCTCAGCAAACAGAAGTCCGTGGGTGAGTCCCTTGTCGTAGAACAGTGAGATTCTCCACGGCCTTTCCAACTTTGTTTCCCCTGAACCTTTTTGTCAAATGAGTCAACACTGCGGGGAGGATGCCTGTGCCAATCATAAACTGGGAAGCTGGAATTTTACGTCTGAGATACACTGTTAGCTCACAAAACACATACACACTTTCTCAATTTATCAATGAAGATTTCTTTTGAGTCCTCCCGTTAACACAGCACTCATGGTTGTGAGCTACAATACTGAGCTGCATGCCAACGGCTGAGGGCCTGGGGCCGCCACACACCGGCAGCTGCGCCTCTGTCCAGCCACACAGCAGGTGCGCACCACGGCCCAAAGCCCTGGGCTTCCCATCGGGAACCCCATGGGCGTCTGCTCCCTCACCTGGGCTTCACTCGTTCCTGCCTGGGTGCCGCAGGCTGTGTGTGGCCTGGGAGATCCCTTCGCTTCTGTCTGTGGATTCCGGTCTGCCTCCTGGCCAGAGGGCCGTGACTCTCCCTGGCTTGCTTAAGCTTTGACCCAGAGCTCCCGGGACAGCCAGCTCCTGCGTGGCCCTACACCGGCTCTCCCGGGGCCTTCTGCATCCTCTGTGGGCTCCTCCTGCCCAGGGACGCGTCTTCCTCTCCTCGCAGGGGCTTGCTGTCAGGATCTTCCAGAATTGTATGTAGCTCAACATCAGGACCCCAAGTAATAGGCCACATCCCCCACCAGTTTTGGTCCAAACAATGGGCCACCTCGCCACCCTCAGGATTCCAAGCAATGGGCCACATTGCCACCTGTTTCTCCACGGATCTTTGTCTACTGTGGGCTTCTGAGCAAGGCTGGGTGGTGGGGACTTGCTTTTGTTACTTTAAGTTATAATCTTCATTTATTTTATTTCTACAGATTTGGGGGGCTACAGCTGCAGATTTCTTCCATGCATATATTGGATAGTGGTGGAGTCTGGGTGTAGTGCACCCACCGCTGGAATTGTGAGCAGGGCACCCAGCAGGGGATGTCTCAGTGCACGTCCCCACCTCTGCCCTCCTGCCTTATGGAGCCTCCAGCGTCTATTTTCCCACTCAGTGTATCCATGGGTACCCACTGTTTAGCTCCTACTTACGAGTCAGAACATGTGGAATTTGATACATGCTCTGAGTTATTTCTCTTAGGACAATGGTCTCCAGCTCTATCCATGTTGCTGTAAAAGACATGACTTCCTTCTTTTTCATGGCTGCATAGTATTCCACGGTGTATATGTACCACATTGTCTTTATTCAGTCCATCGCTGATGGACACTTAGGTTGATTCCATGCTCTGTTATTATGAGTAGTGCTGCAATAAACAAAGGGAGACAAGCATCTTTTTTATACGATGATTTCTTTCCTTTTGGGTAGACATCCAGTAGTGGGATTGCTGGATCGAATGGTAGTTCTATTTTTAGTTCTTTGCCAAATCTCCAAGCTGTTTCCAATAGAAGCTGTACTAATTTACATTCTCACCAAGAGCGTAGTAGCATTTCCTTTGCTCCGCAAGCTCGCCAACATCTGTTGTTCTTTGACTTTTTAATAACAGCCGTTCTGACTGGTGTGAGACGGTGTCTCATGGTGGTTTTAATTTGCATTTCTCTGATGGTTAGTGATGATGGTTAAGCATTTTTTCATACGTTTCTTGGCCCCTCATAAGTCTCTTTTTGAAAATGTCTGCTCATGTCCTATGCCAACTTTTTAATGAGGTTATTTTTTTCTATAGAGTTGTTTGAGCTCCTTGTAGATTCTGGGTATTGACCCTGTGTCAGATGCAAAGTTTGCAAATATTTTTCCCATTCTGTAGGTTGTCTGTTTACTCTGTCAATTGGGAATTGCCTTAAAGATGATAAAAATCATAGTCACCTAAATATCTGCTTCATTTTTGCTATATAGACGTATCCCCCTCTCCCCAAAAACACCCAGAGGGCTTCCCTTGAAAGGCTTTATTTTCATTTCATTACTGTCATTTGCAAGATTTTAATGAAGGCTTACAACTCTTCAAAAGAAAGGCACCATTAGCATAATGTGTAATTATTCCATGCTCTGCGCCTATATAGTCATAATTCCTTAATACTGTGGTCGGTAGTTCTCGTGAACTTTCTTGAGTCTCGTGACTCCTGGGCAGGAGGCTCACTTTCCCTTTAGCAACCACACACTGACCCCCGCCAAGGACAGAGGACCACACACCGCCCCCCGCCGTGGACAGAGGACCACACACTGGACCCGCTGTGGAGAGAAGTCGGTGACGACACCCCCCATTCCCTTTTGCCTAAGAAGACGCTGGGCACCAGTGACGGGAAATGGAATAACAGACTAAACCCTCTGGGCACCGGTAAATCCTGCCTTGCTCCCACTCTCCCTCCTGCTGCAAGACACCCTTGCTTTGCTCCTTCATCAACATTGCCGTCTTCCCCACTGTGAGATTCCACAGGCCTTCCCGGAGCGGCTTCTGGCCAGCTGTGCTCTGTGCCCCGGGGCTCCTGGCCGGGTGACACCGACTCCCTCATCCTGTTCTGAGCAGCGCTCCCCTGGCCTCAGCCACTCAGCCAGTGGGTCCATCCTCGGCACCTCCCCAGCCCCTGCAGGGGTCAGGGTCTGTCCTGGGGAGCAGCTCACCTGCAAGCCTCTGTCCTGATTCCTGATGGGGCCTCTCCAGGAGGCTTCACTCAGCTCTAGGCACAGAGGGTTGCATGTAAATATTTGTTAAGTGACATTTCTCTCCCGGTACAGGACTTGATTCTCCTAGCTGCTGATGGTCATTCTAGTGTTATTAAATCATTTACAGAGCAGTAATGCTTGCAGGGAGGCCAAAAGGATCCCTCTTCATAGAAGATTCTCTTTATACTTGAGCCATTTTACTCCTAAACAAGATAGACTTGTTGGTTTTTCCCCACAAGTAAATGGGATATAAGAAAAACAATCATGACATTCCATTTGGTGCCTATCACTGTTTTCTTTGTCTAAAAATGTCATTGCCATTGAGTACCACTTCAAACTATGTTATTGTCACTTTTGAATACAAGTTCTTAGAAGACAATAATCCCAAGGACATGTGCAACCCAGCAGTCCAGAAAATCCAGCCATTCAGCTCTTGCACCTGGCTGGTTACCAGCGTGAAGAAAGCCTCCTTCACTGTTTCTGTGAACAAGTCATGAAGGGGCGTCCGTGAGACCCGGCTGCAAGTGGAAACAGACCACAAAGCCGTAGGCAGAGCAGCCTGTCCGTAAAGCACGCACCTGGAGCCTGCGGAAGGCACGAGCGAGGCCAGCGGGCCGTGGAACACAGCACGTTCACCTTCGTGGAAGTGAGCTCATTCTCCCCATGGGCTCCAACATGTGGACGTCCAATGCTGCCAGGCCTAGGGCTGCTCTCCTCTCTGTGGATCCCCACAAGCCAACTCTGAAGTCCATTAGGACCAGCACCAAATGTTTTTAAAATGGTTCACCTGGGAGGATTTTGTCTCTCGGCTGAATTGTAGAAATTGTGAAGACAGGCGCCACACAGAGTACTTGTCTCTGGTCTCTCCGTGGTCTGTGCAGAACAAGCCGTGCCTGCACGGAGCTCCAGGGAAAATGCGTTGGACTGGGAGGACAGGGAACAAGCAGTGCCTGCATGGAGCTCCAGGGAAAACGCGTTGGACTGGGAGGACAGGGAAGAATCCCAGAGCCTGGCCTCCTGGTGACAGCTGAGCCTCGGCCCTCAGCCTCCGACCCTGACGACAGCCATGGTTCCGACCAGCAGATGCCCCTGCCGCGCCTGCCCTCCACACTATTTTTTCGAATACAAATCTGATTGCGTTGATCCTTCTGAACATTCTTAGCCAGTGCCCTGGGGTGAAGCCCAGCCTCCATACCGTGCCGTCTGATGCCACTGCCGGGGGCCCAGAAGGTTTTTCTGGTCTCCCTGTTGCTCTGCTCTGAGACCCTCTCCTCTAGACACAGGAATTCCATGCAGGCAAGCTGTTCTTGAGTGCCTTTCTTGAATTTAAACATCACCTGTTCTCTGAGGGCAAAGTTTTTGTCTTTCTCTGTGCCTTGCAAATGTCTACTGATTTTCCAAAAGCCAGCTCAGAGATTATCCACCCGGAGGAACCTCAGCCATGTTATAAGTGCACCATTCCCAAGCCTCAGCTTCCGTGTGACATTCAGGTCATGCCCCAGATGCCACCTGGCTCCCTGCATTGTCTGTGCTGGGCGGGCGCGTCTAGGAATGAGTCACCATAACTCCAAGTCCCTGAGGAAAGACGGCTTCCTGCATATCCTCACAGCCTGCAGCGCAGCCCCGGTCCCCGACAGAGACAGGGCAGGCGGCGGGTGCTCAGTGCGTGTGTGCTGGATGCGTGGATGGCTACCCCACCACAGATGTGCCACACGTCTTCAAGCCTTGCTCTGCCCCGATACAACGAAGGGGTGGGAGGAAGGGAGCCCTGATTGTGCAATTCTGCAGGTCTCCACTTACTGGACCTGATATCATGCCACTGGCTGAAAAACTGGAGGCTCTTTAAGAGTCCTCCAGCACAGGCTCTTGACCTTGCTCCAGCAGCCTAAGCTGCTTTAAATGTTAATTCCGAAAAGCAGTCCCCTGCTTAGCCAGGAAAACAAGGAAAGGGCGTTTCTCACAGCGCTAAGCCCACTGTGAAGGGTCTGTCTGAGGCCCTGTGCTGGTGCCAGGGTGTCTGTTCAGCCCACTCAGACAGTTTGGGCCACTTGATGGCGAATTAGCAACATCCACTCATGGCAAACACCCTCGCCAAAATCCTTTCCAACAGACTGGGTGGAAAGGCTCTGCTCTTGAACACTTGAGGTGAAAATGGCCCCACCACGGAAGACCTGAGGAGAAAAATGAAAAGAGAAACCTGTGGCTACGTAGACAGGAGGCACGCTACCTCACCTTGGGAGGCAGTCACGCAGATGTGGTTTGTTGTTGTTGTTGTTATTGTTTTGTTTGTTTTTTGATTTTTTCTTTTGAGATGGAGTCTCGCTCTATCCCCCAGGCTGTAGCGCAAGTGACGTGATCTCAGGTCACCGCAACCTCTGCCTCCTGGATTTTAAGCAAGTCTCTCGGCCTCAGCCTCCCACATAGCTGGGATTACAGGCGCCTGCAGCCTCGCCTGGCTAATTTTTGTATTTTCAGTAGAGACAGATTTCACTGTTGGCCAGGCTGGTCCTGAATTCCTGACCTCATGACCCACCAGCCTCAGTCTCCCAAAGTGCTGGGATTACAAGCGTGAGCCACTGCACCCGGCCTCACAGGCGTGTTTTTAAGTCAATGCATCAGGAGGACCAGCCGCAGCTGACTGGATGGCTGTTACCCATCCTGCGGCTCTCTGAGTCCCATGAGATGGACCAGGCGTAAGATGTCATGTGGAGGTACTTCACGTATCGTCAAATTCTACTCTCAAGGGCTCATTCTTATGAAATCCCCCCAAACCGTTCCACCAAGCACTGTATTAGGAAAAAGGAAAGAGAAGGGTAAAAGTCAAATAAACTTAGAAAAAGTTGCCCATCATCAACCTTGTACATACAGTCATGTTTGCCGTAATATTGTTGAGGAGCCTCAGTTATAAGCAAAAACATAAACCAAATAGTAAATTAATTAATTCAAAGAAGGCTTGTCTAAACTCTTGAAACTACAGAACTTTCTGCTTCTTTAAGCCCTCCCTTATTACTACTTTACAGAAATGGTGTACGATGGAACATGCTTGAGAAATTTAAATTTTAAAAAATTGTCATTTCTTGTATTTCTAATTACCAGTTACCTAAAGGATGTTTAATATGAGTTAAATAAACTCAAGAGTACTGAGCACTCATGGTCCCCTGACACTGTTGAACCAGAGAGGAGACCTATGGAGCGTGGCTTGGGCGAGGGGAGCTGGGTGACAGAGGGGACCATGTGGCACGGAGGAGCCGGGCTTCATTTATACTTGCGAGGGCATCTGAGCTTATTATTGTCATCAAAAGGGTTTTATCCCTTCCTGGGTGTCCGGTGCCTCAGCATCTTCTTCCAAACCTTCCTAAACAAGATCTCGAAATCACTGTAAAGCGATCCCACCCTGACAGGAGAATCCGGGAAAAACCAGGGATCTAAAAAGCCCACATACCAGGGTCAGCCATAGAGCAGGACCCCCTGCCCAGGAGAGCCCGAGAGCTGCTGTCCCCAGGCTGGTTGGTGAGGTAAAGGATGCCGGCCGGAGGAACTCGATCTTGTGTTTTCCAAGATGAACTGGCGAGCAGATTTTCTTTCATTATAATAATTTATCACTTACAAGATACCAGCGCTACACAGAGATTGCTGAATAATAGATGAAATTGTGCTGAACCAAGTCCGTGCCCTAAGGAGTTTTCCATGTCGAGGCATAAGTGGAATCATGTTGGACAAGCATAACACAATCTGCCGCCTCGTCCAACAAGACAGAGGAGGGGGGTCCTGGTGAGCGTGTGTGTGTGTGTGCGTGTGTGTGTGTGTGTGCGCGCGCGCACGCCTCTGTGTGTGAGAGACATTCAGAGGTAGGAAAATGGGAGATCCGTTTAATGTGGAGGGAAGAGGCACCCAGGGAGCACTTTCTCAATTGCACAGACACTGAAGACAGGGAGCAGCCCCCCAGCCCCAAAAGGGCACAGAATGAACTCAGGGGCTCCCACGAAGACCCCTGCCCCCAAATGCAGCCCCACTGTCTCAATGCCTTTGGGTCCAAGCATTCGCCAGTAATGCAGCTGTAGACCCTCAGCAGCCAACCCTTTAACCGTGCTTAGTGGGAATGAGCTGTCGGTGGGGGGGATAAAGGGGCATTTTTGAGAGGGAGGAAAGAAGGAAGGGGATGGCACGCCCTCGCAGAGCCTCTGGGCGACCCTGCAGTGTGGCCGAGGCAGGGACAGCAGCAGCCCTTCCTCTGGTGCTGCCTCTGGATTCAGGGTGGCTTCTCCCACCCACACCCATCAAACTCAGGTGGAGTCCATGACCCAGGGACCAGGCTCCCTCCGAGGCCCCAGCCCAGGCAAGGTTGAGGAATCCTCTTCTGAGGAACCACACAGGATGAATTAAAAAGGCTTCAGACACAGATTCTTAGAACAGCCTCACTGAGGTCTAACTGACACATAGAAATTGCACCTGTTTACGGAGCGCCGCGTGGCGTTTAGATGCACGAGTACATTGTGAAATGATTTCCACAGTTGCGCTCAGTAGCACACCTGTGGCCTTGCGTGGTCAGTTCCGCTTTTACTGAGTAGCCTGAGCACCCTGGAGCCTCTCTCATCACAGCTCCTGCAGCAGACGACACACGGTTACTGACTGCGGTTCCCACGCCGAGCATCGGGTCTCCAGAACGCACTCTTCCCACCCCTGAAACCATCCACCTCACACCAGCAACCCCCTGCGCCACTCCTCCGGCCCCTGGCAACCACCCTTCTGCTGGTTCTACGAGTTTGACTATGCTACCAACTTCTACAATCTCTTTATATAAAACGACTGCTGCAAATCTCCAAGCCTGACCAAAGCACATGGTTTTTCAGGTCAGCACTGTAGAGCCTCTCGTTTAACGGCCAGAGGGGAACCAGCAATGACAGACACAGGTGCTGCCTCCACGAGGAACCAGGTTCAGAGAAAACGCCTCTGGGCGGGAGGGGGGGACTGCCGCCTTATTTTTATGTGTTTTCCACTTTTTATTTAACCATGCGGATATATTATTCATAAAAACGAAATTTAGAATAAAAATCACCAAGAACCCATTCACATTAGAAGGAGCCACGTTATGGAATGAACTTTGTCGTATGGAGCTGTTATCTTGAGCATGTTTCTCCCGTGCTTAATTAAAACCTGAATTCCTGGTATTAATAGCGAATCCCAGTCTGGCCAAGCAATCTGAGGCTCCTAATGGGCTGGGTGCCAAAACCAAAATGTGAAAATGAGCACAGCTGGAAGTCACCAAGGCCACTATCCTGTGCAGGCTCGGCGCCACTATGCCTCGAGACGATACCACAGGGGCGCCCAAGACATGGAGGTGCTGGGAGTAACCGTGGAGGCGATGCTGCCGCCAAGCCAGGCCAACCTCATGCAGCCCGCTGGGGCCTGGACACTCTCTCAGGCCCATTCCGCAAATCCAGCAAGGCCAGACCACAGCTCACAGCCTGGCTCCCAGAGGAGCACCTGCTGAAGCCAGAAGGACCATTTACAAACCACCTGACAGTTTGGGAGGCTGAGGCAGGTGCATCACCTGAGGTCAGGAGTTTGAGACCAGCCTGGCCAACATGGTGAAACCCTGTCTCTACTACAAACACAAAAATTAGCCAAGTGTGGCGGCAGGCACCTGTAATCCCACCTACTCAGGAGGCTGAGACAGGAGAATTGCTTGAACTCAGGAAGCAGAGGTTGTGGTGAGCGGAGATCGTGCCATTGCACTCCAGACTGGGCAACAGAGCGAGACTCCATCTCATAAACAAAAAATAAAAATAAAAACTTCCTGAAACATGGGATGGGGGACAAGCAGCTGAGGACAGAAGCCAGCAGGCTTTTAACTCAGGGGTGGGCATGGACAAGTGTAGACCAACGAGGTGGGACCCTTGGTTCTGACGGAGCTGGACGCCCCAACCCTGGACACCCCAACCATGGATGCCCCGACCATGGACACCCCAACCGTGGACACCCTGACTGTGGACGCCCCGACCATGGCGAAGTCTTCACCTTTCCACCATACGTTCTCCCCTGGAGGCTGGTGGTCTGGCTGAAGATGGGTAGGTTCCCATATGGAAGCATCAGTCCTAAAAATGCCCACCATCCTTTTGCCACAAATGTGGCAGAATTCAGAACCAGGGGGCTTTTAGATGTGAAAGAAAGGAATTCAGTGCACGTCAGACAATAAACAGTGGGCTGATGGAGCCGTGCCGGTAACTTGTGCCTGAGAACACAGGAATATTCAGAGGAAGAGGGATACACAAGGAAGACAAACAGCCTTGGGTCGCTTCGGGTTATGTCTCCCAGCCACAGGATTTTGGATTTGGGAACGTTTTAAAATGTGGATGAGGGTGCTGGGCTGTGGTTCTGGGCTGGTTAGGCCTGATCAGAACAAAGCCAGCCAGGCCTCAAGTCAACTCCTCCAAGGCGTCGGAAGCCACGCTGCCTCCGTCAGGAGCTGTGTCTTGGTCTGTATCGATCTTGTCATCTGCGAAGCACTCCACATCTTTTTCTCATGAGTTCGTGTCAAAGCAGATCCCGCACCCCATTGCCTCCATAGCTCAGTGTGAACCCTGAGGCAGGGGCTGGCGTCCATCCGGGGCCAGGCTGTCTTCCCATCTTTGTTCCCTGATTTATGGCTGTCGAACTCACTTTCTCCTCCTTAGGCCAGGATTCCGAACGCAGTATCAGGCATAGAAAGGTTTTCTCTGCCTTCATCCAGGTGACGTTCCCACCACAGAGGGGTGACTCTTGGTGCCGTTCTTCTGTTTGATTGTTCACCAGCAAATCCTCCCAACAGCGGCACCGTCTGGCCGACCTACCTCTGTCTACCAAGGGGGAATCTGTTCAAGACAGTCTGCACATTAAATTCCCATCATTTGGCCTATCAAGCTCCTTACATTGAAGGAATCTGTTTACGACAGTCTGCACATTAAATTCCCATCATTTGGCCTATCAAGTTCCTTATATTGGTTGCTGATGCTCCAAAAACCCAAGGAAAGACTTTGTTGACCATCAAATCCAGGTTTATTGGTCCCGCTGCAGATAAAAAACCACCTTGACGTAGCATCTGGGGTATCTCAAAATGGGAATAAAGGAAGATAAGTTCAGGGTTTCAGGCCTGGGCTGGGCGGCTTTAAGGTGGATCTTTCAGGGCAGCAACTGAAGGGATTGGGGAGAGGGTGTGACCTGTGAGCTTAGAACTGCTTGTCCTGCACGGTGGGTCTTGAAGTGAGCCTTGAGCCAGGGTGGCCTCAGTGTGTAGCCTGTAATTGGGTCAAACAAAGATTTACTGGAGCCAGGTCATTCTTCCCCTTGTCACAGTATTGTTGTATTAGTCCATTTTCAGCTGCTGATAAAGACACACCCGAGACTGGGTAATTCATAAAGAAAAAGATGCTTAATGGACTCACAGTTCCATGAGGCTGGGGAGGGCTCACAATCATGGCAGCAGGTGAAAGGCACATCTTACATGGCAGCATTCAAGAGAGAATGAGGGCCAAGAGAAAAGGGAAGCCCCTTATAAACCCATTAGATCTCATATGACTTACTCAACTACCACGAGAATAGTATGGCGGAAACAGCCCCCTTGATTCAATTATCTCCCACCAGGTCCCTCCCACAACAGGTGGGAATTATGGGAGCTACAATTCAAGATGAGATTTGGGTGGGGACACAGCCAAACCCTATCAATTGTTTAGCACAGGGAAAAATAAAATGCTTGGTTTCAAATTGTTCTGCTGAGGCACAAGAAAGAGATCAGTATTATTTCTCATGGGAACCCGTGATATCTCCCCACACTTACCTATATAGCTTTGTAAGTGCTCAGGAAACAACAACAACAACAACCAAATCAGAACAACAAATAGACCAAATGCATAACCATATTCACACAGAACCATCTCCTTCTGTCTGAAACCGAACCTATGCAACGATCACACACCCTGCTGAAGCAGTGGTTTTCACACATTTTCTCATTTTTCAAGGGAAACAAGAAAGTACTATATTTAAAACAAAGCTGAGTTCTTCTGTCTGGATGAGGACTGGAGCCTCAGCAGCTCCTCTCTGCTGGAGGGACCCCGGAGGGTCTCTAAGAGGCCCCCAGACTCCCAGAACCCAATTACATCCCTGGAGCCTTCACGTCAGAAATCATTGGTTTTTTTTGAGGTCAAAATCATTGTTTAGGGACAAATCAATTTTACTGTCAAGCTATGTGTACACGAGAAAGGAGATAAGCACCTTTGGTAAAGGAAATGAGTATACAAGCAGTTATAATAATTTTAGCCACAAATGGAAAAAAAATCTCTTGAATGCCGGAAGACAGAAAATTTGCAATTCCCTGGTGTAATCGAGTATACTTTTATAGACTTCATTTTTGTTTTGGAAATAAATTCTTGCACAATGGAGATATCCTGGTTAATTTAAGTTATAATTAAAAACAACCCTAACTTGTATATTGATTTCATTACATTGTATTTCATTTCTGTTTATTGTTTCATATTTTAACGAGTTAATGAAGGAGCCTTTTTATTTATTTCTTTATGCTACTTACAAACCCAAACTATGTCCTGAATAGAAATCACACTTGTGCAACACATTTTTTTCTTCCCAACTACAGTAATGAGAATGTTGTTCCACTGACATTAAGTAATCGCAGAGAAGCCAGGAATCCTTTCTTTGTGTAGGAGGGAGTCAGTTTTTCTGGTTTTCTGGGCAAAGCATCTTGAGATTTACTTGAAAGAAAAAGGTGTTGACAAAGTTCTAACCATCACCTGACCGAGGAAGGTGAGCACATCCCCTCGGGGCAGAGGTGCAGGTAATCCCTTAGGAACGTGAGATCCTGACCTTGGTACCATGTTGAAATGCCAGCCTGCGTGGATCTTCCCACACGAAAGGCTTCACTCTGGTCTTGAAGTGAAATCAAATGCATCAGAAAATGTGGGCTGAGCCGTTCCCGATCGTCTCACCAGCTGCTCTCAGGTGTCTCATCTTCTGGATTTGGTGGCTTTCAGATCAAGCACCCGGGATCCTTCAGCCAATGCCCTTTGCTGCCTCACACTTCTTGTAGTTGCTGCAGGAGTAGAAAGCCAAAGACTGGGGGGTGGGGGGCAGAGGAACTGGGTTGGACTTTTTGTGACTGTTTATTGTTAATGGACTTTAATAATTTGGGGGTTGTGAACAGAAAATACCTGAGACAGATCTCAATCAATTTAGAAAGTTGACTTTGCCAAGGTTAAGGATGCACCCACGACACAGCCTCAGGAGGTCCTGATGACAGGTGCCCAAGGTAGTCAGGTCACAGTTTGGTTTTTTGTTTCTTTTGTTTTGTTCTGTTTTGTTTGTTTGTTTGTTTGTTTGAGATGGAGTCTCGCTCTGTCACCCAGGCTGGAGTGCAGTGGCGGGATCTCGGCTCACTGCAAGCTCCACCTCCCAGGTTTATGCCATTCTCCTGCCTCAGCCTCCCGAGTAGCTGGGACTACAGGCGCCTGCCACCATGCCCAGCTAATTTCTTTCTTTTTTTTTTTTTTTTGTATTTTTAGTAGAGACGAGGTTTCACCCTGTTGGCCAGGATGGTCTCGATCTCCTGACCTTGGTCTGCCCGCCTCGACCTCCAAAAGTGCTGAGCCACTTACAGGCGTGGGCCACCTCGCCTGGCCACAGTTTGGTTTTATAGATTTCAGGGAGACATGAGACCTCAATCCATATCAATCTCTGTAAAACATACATCGGTTAGTCTAGAAAGGTAGGACAACTGAGGTCAGCAGCGGCTTCCAGGTCACAGGTAGCTTTTCACCGGATACACAATTCCCATGTGAGAGGAGGGCAGAGGAGGAATAGTCGGGTATGCCTCGGTCTGGCTCGGTGACTCTGCATTGTGACATAAACAATAGGGCAGAGGAAGCGAATAGATATACGTTGTCTCAGGTGCACGGGGTATGACTTTGTCTGTCCTTTGTCCACAGGGAATTTTCTTGTGGGCAAATCACGAGGGAAACGTGTAACATTTTATCTTCGTAGCGATCTTATTTAGGAACGAGATGGAAAACAGGTTTGTCTGATGCAGCTCCCAGCTTGACTTTTGCCTTCGGCTTAGCGATTTTGGGGTCCTGAGATTTATTTTCCTTCAATGGGGCTCACAGCATAATTGAGTGGTGAGTAGAGTCCCCCCATGCCCCCCATGCCCCCCATGCCCCCGGCCCCAACACAGGTGCAGCCTCCCCTACTGTCTGCACTGCCCAGCAAAGCGGGCTTCTGTTACAGTCAATGAACCTACATTGACAATCATCACCACCTACCCAGAGCTCACAGTTTACATTAGGGTTCGCTACAGCAGAATGTATTCTACATTCTGTGGGTGTAGACAAATGTGCAATGGCGTGTATCCACCATTACAGTATACAATACCATACAGGTGGTTTTTCTGTCCTAAATCCCCTGTGCTGCACCTGTTTACCTCCCCCTCCTCCAACCCCTGGCAAACCCTGAGCTTTTCACTATCTGCAAAGTTTCACCTTTTACAGAACGTCCTAGAGATGGGCTCCTACAGGATGTAGGCTTTTCAGATGGTCTTTCTTCTTTCAGTTAGCGATGTGCACTTACATTTCCCCCGTGTCTTTCTGTGGCTTCGTAGCTCATTTCTTTCAAGCACTGAATAGCTGGCTAATACGCCATGATCTGGATGAACCACAGACGAAGTATCCATTCACCCACTGAAGGGCCTGTTGGTTGCTCCTAGTTTTGGCAGTTACGGATAAAGCTCCTACAAGCATCCAAGTGCAGGTTTTTGCATGGACATAAGTTTTAAACTCCTTTGAGTAAATGCCAAGAAGCTCGATTGCTGGATCATCCGACCATAGAATGTTTCCTTTTGTTAGAAACCGTGGAACCATCATCCGTCATCCACAGAGGCTGCACTATTTTGCGTTCCCACCAGCAACGATGGGAGTTCCTGCTGCTCCACACCCTCACCAGCATGCGGGGTGTCAGTGTTCTGGATTTTGGCCATGCTGTTAGGGGTGTAGTGGCATCTCATTGGTGTTTTTATTTGCATTCTCTAGTGACATATGATAGGGGGCCTCTTTGCATAGGTTCATTTGCCGTCTGTATGTCTTCTTTGCTGTGGTATCAGTTAAGGTCTCAGGTGCCTTTTTTAACTGGGCTGTTTGTTTTTCTATTGTTGAGTTTTAAGGATCCTTTATATGTTTTCTCCTAATCTATGGTATGCTGCCTCGTTTTCTTGATGTTGGCTTCTACCGTGCACAAGTTTTTAAATTAAGTCCCATTTGTTGATTTTGTTTTTATGGATTGTTTCTTTGGTGTCGTATCTAAAAAGTCATCACCATACCTAAGGTCATCTACATTTTCTCCTATGTCATCTTGTAGGAGTTTTATAGTTTTGCCTTTTACATTTAGGTCTGTGATTCATTTTGAGTTAATTTTTACAAAAGCTGTTAGATTAGTGTCTGGATTCATCTTTTGGCTTGCGGATGTCTAATTATCTTTGCTGCTTTATCAAAGATCAATCCTTAACCCTAACCCTGTATTTGTGTGGCTCTACTTCGGGGTTCTCTGTTCTGTTCCACTGATCTATCTGTCCATTCTTTCACCAGTCTGTGCTTCTCCTTCAGCACTGTGTTGACTACTCTGGGCCTTTTGCTTCTCCATATCAACTTTAGAATGAGTTTGGTGATATCCATGACATCACTTGCTTAGATTTTGATTGAGAATATATTGAATCTACAAATCAAGTGAGGAAGAACTGACATCTTAAAATACTGAGTCTTCCTGTCCATGAACATGGAATTTCTCTCGTTTGGTTCTTGAATTTCTTTCATGAGAGTTTTATAGTTTTCCTCAAATCTTGTACATGTGTTGTTAGATTTATACCTAAGCATCTGATTGGGGAGTGGGCTGAGTTCTTTTTTGACCTAATTATCTATTTTAGTAAACCATTCATTTCCTTTAGGCCTGTGTCACTTCATCTTTAAAACTCTGCTTTATACACTGCCCAGGGCTGTTGCAAAGACCAAATGATAAATCACGCTTGAAAGTTATCTGCGAAATGCAAAGCTCTGTAGATTCTCAAGATATTTGCATGAAGGGCCCTGTCAGTATATACAATTCTACGACTGTCTTTATGACAGTGACCCCTTGCCATCCTCTCATCATGTGGCATTTTTACTTTTCTCTGGGAAGGTGAAATTTTGAAACACTTCATGTTGAAATGTGACCTCTGTGGAGGCAGAATAGGTCAAGTGTTGATCTATGGCATGAAGTCCCAATGGCTGAAATCCTGAAAAATCGTTCATCCTTAATCCAACAATTACTTTGTGATGATAGATGAAGTCCCAGTCGCCAGGAGAAAGAGCAATATTGGTGACAAGAAATACAAAGTGGATGCATCTGGGAATACAGGGACGTAAGCGGCTCGGCCCATGCACCCAGGAGGCCTTTCAAAGACAGGCCCGTGACCACTCTGTAGTGTCATTAACACGCTCAACAGAGCTAGGGGGTCTCCCAGCCCCTGGGTCTGAGCAGAGGCACCGTGATTATGAAATCAGTGCTAAAGGTCACTACGAGGAGGGTGCTGAATGGGGCCTGGCTGACGTTGATCTTCCTGACAACCATGTTTCCCCGTGACATGGAACGCATGGGAGTTTATTGAGGATAGGAGGAACTTGAGCAGCCTGGGGACAGTAGCATCTGCACTAGGGTTAGGGTCGAGCCACAGACACCAGCAGATGTGGCTTGAGCTCACGCACTGGCACTCACTGGCTGTTTGGCTGAGGGTGCTGCTTGGTGTGCCTGTTGCATTCAAATGGTGGCAGCCGTAGTGGAAGTGGTCATCGTTCTGTAGCTACAACTGTCATTCATCTCCCATAAAGGTGGAAAATATATCAAGAAAAAAATGCATGGATTTATTCTTTGAAGGCCCTTTCTGGTCTTCTGATACTGCCAGGGAAATCAGGGCAGCAGGAGGGTGGATTTTGTTTCCTAAGGCGTAAAATGTGGAGTCAAACGCAGGGATCTAGCAGCCGTGGGTCAGTGCTGGGCAGACCCCAGTGAGGGCTGCTGCTGATAGGGGCCCTGAGACTGAGCATGGGAGACAGCGAGGCCCTCCCTCTGCTACCAGCAGATAACACAGGGCCACATCGCTTCCCACTGCCGCTGAAGTAGCCGGGCCAGAGACAACTCCAACTCCAAATGGTTTCCTGTGTCCCAAGGTGCTCATCTACCACTTAATCCATTTCTGCATCTCATCCATCATGTAAATGAAACGTGGAACGGTCCCAAGTTTCTTCAAGAGGCTGTTAGCCCTCGACAGCAAGTATTTTAGAGTTGATTAGATTAAGAAGGTCTGCTCGGACCTCGACTCAAGTGCTGTTTATGCAGCTCAAGTGTCAACCAAGCTCAGCGGACCACAGTGAGTGGGGAAGCAGCCTCTGGGGGAGGAGGTGGTTTCCTGTTCCAGGGCAGAGAAAATAGCCACTGTGTGCTTAGCATGTGTGGGCACCGTGCTGAGATTGTGAGCTCTGTGCGCACACACACACACACACACAAACACACACACACACACACACACACACATTTCTAAATCATCTCTATGCCTATCTGGGTGCATCTGTGTCTCTCTGCACTGTGTCTACGTATGTGTATATGACTCTGAGTGTGTTCTCTCCTCTATATGTGCCGTGTATACATTCTCTGTCTGTATCTAGCTCTATATAGATGTATGCACACACATGCATGTACATATGTATACACACACGCACTTAATACTCAAAAAGTTATCCATGAGGTGGGCACTATCAGATACTGAAGACCTACCCCTGTGGTAGGTAATGTTGTTCCATTCTGCAGGTTTACGTTCAGGCTAATTACCTGGTCAAGGTGACAGCTCACAAGAAGTAGAGCCAGGCTAGGAACTCAGGAGGTGGCTCCAGGGCCCGGATTCCACTGTCACGCCTCCTGCTCTGGGAGGGAAGGGGCCACGTGGCCGCCTGAGCTGCTGTCCTTGGGGGAGATGGTGACATTTCTCTACCAGGAGAGGCAGCACCTTCCTGGAAACCCGGCTCCAGGGGAACTGGGTGTGTGCCTCCCTGTAGCTGTCACAGGGGAACTGGGCGTGTGCCTCCCTGTAGCTGTCACAGGGGAACTGGGCGTGTGCCTCCCTGTAGCTGTCCACAGGGGAAGCGGGCGTGCCTCCCTGTGGCTGTCACAGGGAACTGGTGTGTGCCTCCTGTAGCTGTCTGGGGGAGCTGGGTGTGTGCCTCCCTGGCAGCTGTCACAGGGGGAGCTGGTGTGCCTCCCTGGCCAGCTGTCTGGGGAACTGGGTGCCTCCCACCAGCAGCTGTCGCAGGGGAACTGGGTGTGTGCCTCCCTGTAGCTGTCGCAGGGGAACTGGGTGTGTGCCTCCCTGTAGCTGTCACAGGGAAAGCTCCCACGAGGAGAATGTCTGATGGGTTTAAGCCTCACATGGCTCCAGGCTTCTTCCCTACACCTTGAATATCGTTTGAGGACTGCTGGCCCCACAGCAGGCTTCTCCCAGACCAGGTTCTGTCCCTGCTTCTAGTCAGTGCACTGGTGAGGACACACAGGGCTTCAAACATTTTCACCACATGTTCCGGCATGTTCCAGCATGTGAATACACGTTGGGTATTCACCCAAAGGAGCTGGAAACATGTCCACACAAAATCCTGCACACAGATGTTTATAGCAGCTTTATTCAGAATAAGAGGCAACCAAGATGCCCTTCGTGGGTGAGAGAATAAGCACTGGGCTTCCTCAGCACGGTGGAGCGTGATTCGGCACAAAGAGAAATGGGCAATCAAGCCACAGAAAGACCTGGAGGAATCTTAAATGCACAGTGCGAGGTGAATACGGTAGTCTGAAACGGTTATAAGGTACGTGTTCTAAAAAATATTCTAAAAACGTAAAGCTATGAAAACAGACCAGCAGTGGCCAGGGCTTGTGGGGAAGGAGGGATGAACAGAAGGAGCACGGCGGATTTTCAGGGCAGGGACACTGCTCTGTGTGATGTTCCAATGTGGATCCAAGTCATTCTCCATCTGTCCAAGCCCATAGAAGGTTCAACACCAAGCGTAAGCCCCAGCTTAATCCGTGGACTTCATAATGGGGCGGCTGTGCATTTGGGGGGAGGAAGCACGGGGGAGCTCTCTGTACCTTCTTCTTTATTTTGTTGAGAACCTCAAACTGCTCTAAATAAAATGAAATCTTAAAAAAAATAAGCTTTAAGACAAATTTTCTCATCTCAGAAAGAAAGACCCATGAAAGATAAGTTACAATGCCAGACCAACATACATACACAATTTTAGAGATATGGCATAGCATTATCCTAAGCGAACTAATGCAGGAACAGAAAATGAAATATCACATTTTCTCACTTATAAGTGGGGGCTAGACATTGAGTATTCATGGACACGAAGGAGGGAATGATACACACGGGGCCTGCTTGAGGGTGGAGGGTGGGAGGAGGGCAAGGATTGAAAAACCATCTATCAGTCACTCTGCTTATGACCTGGGTGGTGAAATAACGTGTACACCAATGTATCCTGGCAAGACGCAATTTACCTGTGTAACACACATGTACATGTACTCCTGAAACCATGATAAAGTTTTTTTAAAATTAAAATAAGAAAGAAATCTGGCACACAGCATAGACAATTCAGGGGCACTCGCTCGTCTGTCTCGTCCAAGTTGTACATTCCTGGGGAATGGAGACTGTTTTCGTGAACAGGGATAACTAATGTTTACTGGGTGAACAGAGAGGACTTCAAAGGGAGTCCCTGAGTCCCGAAAGGTGAGCGGCTGCCAGGGACACCAGGCATGTCTGGGGAGATTCGGGGAGAGAATGGCACCTGGGTGTCCATGGCCAGCCTGTGCAGGGTGACTGGGCCACTCGGAAGTCAGACCAAGTGTGATGAGAGTTTGGGAGAAGTTAACGGCAGTAACCTCAGAGGTGTCAGTCGGGGCCAAGGAATTCATTTTCTGTTGATAAGTTCATCCTTCCTCTTTCTCACATGGTAAACTAGCATATTTACATCAACTAGCTCAGATTTGGAGTCTTTATTTTATTTTTTAGGAAGTATTTCTGCTTCACATAGAAAAGCGAGGTGCTCTGCGTCTGTGACATGCTGCCTCACTGGAGAGTATTTCAGAGACCCTTCCACCCCTGTGACTGTCAAATTAAACCAGAAAAGGGTCCATTCCATTGAACGCCTGTGTACTATTTACAGCTGAGTCACAATCTCTCAAATCATCGTCAACAATTCTCTTGATTCCAACCAACTGATGATTAACTTGCTGTTATGTGCATACTATCATTTCCCCATTTTCATCTTTCTTTAAAAAATGCAGAAATTACATGATTCAGTGGCACACATAAGCACGTGGCTGAGTCTAACGCAAGCAATCGTAGGAGGATGTAAATTGTGCCTTCTATTCACTGTGTGGTTTTTGCCAGGGCTCCAAGCCTCGTGGGAAACAGCATATTTGCCCTCGAGCAGGTGACCGGCGTTCCTGGATGATGGGTCTGTGACCACTGAGCATCTTCACCCGCCTGACCCTAAGTACTGATATAAAGGGGCGTGCTAGGAGGATGCCAGCCCTGTCGGAGCTGGAAGGCCGCACAGCATAATGGGGCCTGAATCGCACTTGACAGAGTCCACACACCCCTCCTCATCCTCCACCTTCAATGTGTGATGCAGCCATTGTCCCCAAGGGCCTTTCCTTGAGAGACACTAGGGGCGCAGGTTTCAGGGCTCAAAGCTTCAGGAAACGCAGCTGGTCCATCTCCAACTGGGGAGTGACACAGGGCCCCTCCGCTCACTATAGACTAATGATCACCTGTCTCCAACTGGGGGTTGCACAGTGCTCTTCACCCACTCAAGACCGAGGATCACTGGACAGAGACACAGATCTAGCACTGCTTATCCCGGGGGTCCCACCTGCAGTTCCTGGAACTCTTGGTCCTCTCGGCTCCTGCCAGCACCACACAACCATAGCATGAACTGCTGCTACTGTATTTCCAGGACGTTCTGCAGGGAGAGCCCTCCTGCAATGGCCCCTGAGCCCTCCAGTGACCCTGAGCCCTGTCCTGTGTCCCTGGGCCCTGTCCTGTGACCCTGGGCCCTGTCCTGTGACCCTGGGCCCCCTCCAGTGACCCTGAGACCCCTCCTATGACCCTGAGTCCCCTCCTGTGACCCTGAGTCCCTCCAGTGACCCTGAGTCCCCTCCTGTGACCCTGATTCCCCTCCTGTGACCCTGATTCCCCTCCCCAGTGGCTCTGGGCCCCCCTCCCATGGTCCTGAATTTCCCTTTAGTGGCCCTGAGCCCCCTCCAGCGGCCCTGAACCCCCTCCAATAGGCTCTGAGCCCCCTCCCATGGATCCTGAACCCCCTCCCTTGGCCATGAGCCCCCTCCCGTGGGCTGTGTGCTCTGTAGCTCTAGGTACCCCTCTCTGACTTGAGGGGCTTCATGCGCTGTCTGACAGGAAGGGCTTCCTGAGCAGTGTGCGACGGAGGAGGGATCGGGTGGACTGGGTTGAGCTGATTCAGAAACGACCCTGGTCCTGCCCCAAGGCCAGAGCCAAACCGCCAGCCTCTCTGGGTCTCTGTGCCCCCATTTGGAAACCATAGAGCTTGACCCCAGGCGGATCCCACAGGGTCCCCCAGCTGAGCATCCCATCCTCCGGCACCCCAGGGCCTCAGAGGCACAGGAGCAGGTGGGGAAGAGGCTGAAGACAGAGTGGGAGAGACGGTGGCTGGGCGCAGAGCCCCTCAGAGCAGCGTCCGCACGCCTGTGTCTCCAGGGTGTGCAAACAGAAAGGGGCTCCACGGCCCCTCTGACCCGGCGGTGCTGGTGCCGAGTGCCGCATGCCTGTCTGCTTGCTGTTCTCCCATGTCTCTGCTGTGAAATGCGCTGCTTTGGCATCTTTAAGACCCATTATTCTCCACAATCACCACCTGTGAGCTGGCAGAACAAGCATACATTTCCCTCCCAGAAAAATAATCAGCACTGAGAATACAGAATCCAGCCACTACCTTTTTAACGAGCTGAGCAGCCTGGCCTTTAATTTATAGCAGCTTCTTAAGCAGCCAGGGGAATATATTAGTTTTAATTTTTTTTTTAAGAAACAAAAACAGCAGAATTGCTCTGTTCATAAAATCCAACCACAAGCAAGCCGTTCCGTGAGGGGTGAATTAATTAGCACTACTTACTAAGGTTTTACTGCTATTGATTCATTCTGCTCCATCAATAATATTAATTCACCCACAAAACCAATTCAGCTTAACAACCTGTGCAAGGGAGTCAGGAAGTTGAGTCACCTGTTACAATGTTGCTGCCCGCAGTTTCTCTTTTGGCTTCTGTTTTTCTGTCAACTCAGCCCCTGAATTGCTGCCCCTGGATCTCCTGGCAGTGCCACTCAACACCCTGAAATCATCCCTCAAATCATCTTTTCCCCTCCACTCTGCCACCATAGCCCCTCCTGCCTCATGTCAAGTAACTAAAATAGCCGCCACTTCCAGGCTGTATGTGTTCCCCAAATTCACAGGTTGAAGTCCAATCCCCAGGACCTCAGTTGACTGGGTTTGGGGGTGGGGTCTTTACAGAGATAATTAAGGTAAAATGAGATTTTTAGGCTGGACCCTAATCCAATCTACACGGTGTCCTTATAAAAGCAGAGATTAGGACACAGACACGCACAGAGGGAGGACCCCATGAGGACACAGGGAGACAGCAGGGTCTATAAGAACAAGGACCTTAGGAGGAACCAGCCCTGCCAACACCTCGACGTTGGACACCCAGCCTCCAGGACGCTGGGAACAGGAGTGTCTGTTCTCTGTGGCACTTTCTAGGAAAGTCCAGGAAGACTCGTGCCACTTCTAACCCGTCCTCTGCCTCCCGTTGACCACGCAGTTCTCTTTCCAAAAACTCCACCTTTCACCATGTCCCCTCTGCTTTCAGCACCAATTTCTCAATCTTCAACTCAAAGCCCTTGTCCCAGCCTGACGCCTCATCATCTATGCAGGTTTGACTCATGACCTCCGAGAAAATGCCCTCAAAGCGGCTGTTTCCTCCACGCTGTGCGTGTGTAAGAGGCTGTTTCGTTCCGTGCTCTCGGCCCACATCACATGTGGTTCTTCCTTGCTCAGCACACAGCTCAGCCAGGAGGCAGGAGGGAAGGATGCCACCTTCCAAGATTTGCAGTCTCAGAATTCCCTGTGTGGGTATCTTATTTTTTTCCTAAGGTCTTTCAGATATAAGACATTTTTATCTTCGAGAAATGCCAGGTACATCATGGAGGTGTTGTCATTGTTTTAACATAAGAAACAAAGGCCCCAAAAGGTTAAGATACGCAGTTCATGGCAGATCGAGGATTAGCAGGACATGTCTTGCGTCCTGTCCAGCGGCCATCTCACTGGGTGTCATGACCTCTATGGCCAGTTGAGGAGCTGGCTGCAGCAGGCTCACTGGGCGGCAGGAGGGCTCACAAGACCCCGTTGAGCTTGAAGCCCAGCGTGCCCCCGTCCTGGCCCCCATCATCTTGCCTTGAGGAGCCGGGTAGAGCTGGGTGCTGCTGGGTGCCTGCTGGGTGCCTGCTGGGTGCCTGCTGGGTGCCTGCTGCGTGGAGAACGTCATAACGAGAACCCCAGCGTTTTCCGGCTCAATCTCCCAAGGACACTGAGCTCTTCCTCAGGCCTGTGCAAGGAGGTGCAGAGTGGGCCTGGGTCTGGGAAGGGCAGGGAGAGGCCGCCGTAACCACTGCATGATCCACTGATTCACCTTCTCTAAGAAATGGACATCAGGGGACAGAATGAGAGTGAGGGTGGGGTGTTCGAGGCACCGGCCCGGCTCTCTGCGGACAGCACCTTTACTTTCTGCCGTGTACTTCAACCTCACCAGTCTCCGTGCCACGCTCAACATGTTCCCACGCTCTTCTGTGACATGGGGGGAAATGGGGGAGGGCACTTTTATCCCAGGCAGCTGCAGTTGACAGCTGGTGCACACGGGGTAGGGAGTTGTAACCTGAGCACAGTTGAGTGCCGGTGACAGCCCCACCCGGGCTCATCCAAGCTGTCCTTTCCCAGCTGAAAGCCCCAGTCCCCAGGCTCACTGAGTCTCTCATCTCCATCAGTGACAGGCACAGGCCCACCCCAGACAAGCACACACAGCCACCGTCTGCCTCCAAGCAAATGTCAGCAGACGCATCCTCTGTTCATTCACTGGCCTCCTGAACTGAAGCCCAAAGCCCTATTCTGAGCTCCACCTCTGCTGAGAGCTTGCTGGCTTGCAGAAGCCTGGGCCGCTGAAGCCGACGCTCTGACAGACTGGGGCCACTCTGGCCATGTAAGTGGGCACTGGGGGTCAGTGGATGTGGAGAAAGGTCACTGCTGCAGGAAAAGACCCACCTGCATGGCCACAGTAGGGTGTGTGAGTGAGCCAAGCAGGGACAAGCCGTGCGTGGGTGCAGAAGGGCACTAAGAGCACTTGGGGCCCAGAAGCACCATCAGCAAATGTCCATGCAGGGAGGTCCCAGCTCAGGGGGCCCCTGGGGAGCCCAGGCTGCAGCACCTGCTCTCTGGGTCCTCCATCTCAATGACCTCCTCTTCACCGCCCTCCTTCCCCAGCCCTCTCTCTTTACAAAGTGTTGTGTTTATTTTCTTCTTTATCTCCTATTTACTGAGGGCTCAGTATTATGCCAAGTTCTGCCCACATCCTACCCAGCCAGTACTCAGCCCAGCATGGCTCAGGGGTGGTCCTCCCGTTTTATAAGTGAGAATGACAAGCCTTGGGCACTTGTCTCTTCTATATGAACCAACATGCTACAAAACAAAACAAACACCCTCACCGTCATTCAGACAGACGAGGAAAGGCACCCACCATTAGTCCCCAAAGAGCCTCCTGCAGCCATTTTCATCTTCCCTCTTCTATGTCCTGGTGGCCTCACAGCACAGTTGCCTGATCCCTGCATGGTTCAGTCCTGTAGAGACCTGAGATAAACAGGTGCTCACTCACCTGCAAGCTCACCTGTTCACTCATCTTCACACTCACCTGCCTACTCACCTGTCCACTCACCAGCACACTCACCTGCCTACTCACCTGCACACTCACCTGCTTGCTCACCTGCCTACTCACCTGTCCATTCACCTGCACACTTATGTGCCTACTCACCTGCACACTCACTTGCCTGCTCACCAGCACACTCACCTCCATGCTCACCTGCACACCCATCTGCCTGCTCACCTTCACACTCACCTGTCCACTCACCTCCATGCTCACCTTCACACTCACCTGCACGCTCACCTGTCCACTCACCTGCACACTCATCTGCCTACTCACCTGCAAGCTCACCAGCACACTCACCTCCATGCTCACCTGCCCACTCACCAGCACACTCACCTGTTCACTCACCTGCACACTCATCTGCCTGCTCACCTGCACGCTCACCTCTGCAACCAAAAGAAATGAGGAGATGAAAGAATGAGTCCTGATACCCATGTATCTGGCTTCATAGCTCCTCAGGAACTGCAGCTGCCACAATATCCACAATTCTCACTCATTTGCCGCAGAAAAACATCGCAAATCCCAGTGGTGATTTTGCTTTGAACAACTCCACACTCTTTCTCTGTTTGACTTCCTAAATTTACAATGAGAAAATATCACAGAAAGCAAACATGATTGAAATAAACTATAGTATCAGCATCAAGCCCTATGCAAATATTTTCATGAAATTGTAAACAAAACCTGTCATACAGGCTTTTTTTTTAGTAAAAAAAAAAATAGTAAAAATAGACCAAAAGTTACACTTCTGAAAGTCTACGGTGTGATCCCAGTTTTGCTCGGCAGGCAAGTGTGTGTCTCCTTTGCTGGATGGCAGATGTTCAAATGCAACGTCTTCAAGAAGAGACTTTAGAGTCGGCTTTCTTCTCTCTGTACCTTAATTCTGAGTGCATTAAAAATTGTTCTTAGAAACTCTGATTCTTTCACATGACTTAATATTTATTTATTAGGATAAATAAATAGAATCAATTCAATTCCATGAAACTGGAAGACCCAATAACAGGTTTTATCTGGGAGGCAGGAGACCCTAAAGCCCAGTGGGTGTTTGCCCTGAGTTCCGTGTTGGCCAGACCATGCTCTCAGATGATCGGAGCAGCAGCCTCTTGTGCACCTGTCTCTCAAGTCCTCCGGCGGTTTCCAGGGTGCGGGCTCCCATCCTCCTGAAAGTTTCCAGCGTGCGGTGTTCTCTCTGCGACCCTGCTCAGGTCCAGCGCTCCCCTGTCCTGTGGGTTCCTATCTGCCCCGTCCTCCCTGCCACTAGGACAACCAGCCCCATGCCTTCCCTAAGCACTAGCAGGGCTCACTTTGGTCTTTCCCCTGTCAGAATCTCCATCTTCTCCCATAGCTGTGCCCTCCCGGCTCACCCATTGCTGTGCCAGGCCAGGGGGCATGAGAGTCTCTGGTGAGAGAAATGATGTAAGACGCCCATGTGATCCAAGGCAAAAATATGTGCTTCAGGCCGGGCGCAGTGGCTCACGCCTGTAATCCCAGCACTTTGGGAGGCCAAGGTGGGTGGATCATGAGGTCAGGAGATCGAGACCATCCTGGCTAACACAGTGAAACCCTGTCTCTACTAAAAATACAAAACATTAGCCGGGCGAGGTGGCAGCGCCTGTAGTCCCAGCTACTCCGGAGGCTGAGGCAGGAGAATGGCGTGAACCCGGGAGGCGGAGCTTGCAGTGAGCTGAGATGGCGCCACTCACTCCAGCCTGGGCGACAGAGCGAGACTCCATCTCAAAAAAAAAAAAAAAAAAAAAAAAGCAGCTCCAAATGCTGCCATTCTTTTAGGATGTCATTTATAAGACAGTCTTGAGCATAATATCATAGTATTTTGACGCAGTATTGCATTTTTAAAAAAATGATATTTTAGAAAATAACTTCTATGTGTCTAGAGTAAGAAGGCAAAAAATGATGAAATTTATGGCCAATTAAACCCTAAACTGATTTTAAGATATGGCAAATGGCTGCATTTAATTTCTAAAAAGGAGATAGGTGCGAAAGTAGAAATGCTTACTTCCTGAGGCCTCCTCCTCTGCAGCTCATCAGAATGGAATTTAAAAATAAAATTAAAAGCTGAAAAATAGCCTGAGTCAGAACCCAGAGGCAACCTTTGCTGACCTCGTTAGGTGTTGGGTAAACCAGCCACGCTCCCTCTGGGAACAAGAGAGGACCGCGCCCAGCTGCCTGGTCTCTCTACACAGCAGGAGGCTCACGTGCCGCTCACGTGCCGCAGGCTGGGGGTTCCTGACACAGGGGCAAGAAACAGCAAAGCAGCAGCCACTGCTGGAGTTTGTGGAGGCCCCTGGGCACATTCGGGATCCAGTGCGCACTCTCTCTCTCTCTCTCTCTCTCTCCCCCCGCCAAGCCCCACCACCTTCTCTTTTGGTCACTGTCTCTCTCTCTGTCTCTATTCCTCTCCTTGTATCTCTCTGTCTCTCTCTGACTCTCTGTCTCTCTGTCTCTGTCCCCCTTTTTATATCTGTGTCTCTGTTCCTCTGTCTGTCTCTGTCCCTCTTTATATCTCTCTGTCTCTCTGTTTCTCTCTGTCTCTCTATCTCTGTCCCGCTCTGTCTCTGCCTCTCTGTGTCTCTCTCTCACCATCTCACCTCACCTTCTAACGGGAGCATCTCCTGTCTCAGATCCTTCCAGGTCATCATAGAAATCATAACTTATTCACCTGGGGAACTGAACTAGCCACAGAGGCGCAAGACAAATGGGGGATTCTGCCATGTGTGTTTTGTCCATTTAACCTATATATATATGTGTGTGTGTGTATATATATATGTGTGTGTGTGTGTGTGTGTGTGTGTGTGTGTATTTAGATTCAAAAGTCAGCATTTCAGGAGTTGGGCCCAGTGTCAGTAACTCAGACCTGCTTACCTTTCCAAGGGCCTGGTCTCCAAACTCCTTAGGAAACGGTGACACTGTTAACTCCATGTGAAGACCTCCAGCTTTCTTTCCTTCCTTCCTTCCTCCCTCCCTCCCTCCCTTCCTCACTTCCTCTCTTTTTTGTTTCTTTCTTCCTTCTTTTCTTTTCTCTCTTTCTTTCTTTCTTTTCTTTCTTCCTTTCTTTTTCTTTCTTTCTTTCTTTTTCTTTCATCTTCTTGGTATTTTTTAAACCATTAACTTGGCAAATAGTCTTTTACGAAAACCACAGACTTCTGGGCTACACTTCACGTGGGCAGGTTGACCGGTGTGTTCACGGAGGCCTCTGGACCTGGACCGTGTGTTCACTGAGGCCCCTGCAGCTGGACCATGTGTTCACGGAGGCCTCTGGAGCTGGACTGTGTGTTCACTGAGGCCTCTGGAGCTGGACCGTGTGTTCACGGAGGCCTCTGCAGCTGGACTGTCAGGGCTGCTTTTCTGTGCTGCTGGTGCAGGAGCGCTTCCTTCCCTCCCTCCTCCCCGCTGAGCGTTTCCTGGCAGCTGTGGTCCCGGGCTCCATGTAGACGGATATAGGACACCAGGCACAGTTAGGACTGCGGAGGCCTGGCCAAGCCTCTGTTGAAATGCCTCGGCTGTGTCAAGGGTTCCCCAGTGGCAGCTCAGGCCCTGCGAGGTGACACTGTTCCCCGGGCGGTTTGCACTGCGCCGTCTCTCGCTGGTCACTGAGATGATTCTTCCGTTGCTTTTCTTGTGAAACTGTTTAAGTTTCCTGTGAGTTAGAGAGAATGGCAGCCGCGGCTGTGTGACGCGAGTTCCCAAGAATCGAGCGCCTCCAGGCGGGTGATGCCATGCCATCAACGGTGTCTCTGAGCTGCTCCCGCAGGCAGGAGGCAAAGGGCACCCCGAGGAGTCGGGATCAGATCCGGGGCCTGTCTGGCTGCTAAACACCTTGGCCTTGAGTGAGGCATGTAACCTTCCATTCCTCCATTTCCCATTCCTTCAACAAACGCTCTTTGAGCCCCTGCTGTGCTCATGGCAGTGGAGGAATCCTTGTGAGGAAGGCAGTGGTGAGGAAGAGAGGATAAAAGAGCGTCTGCCTCCAAGACACCGAGCATCAGAAGCCTCGAAGTCCGCAGTGCCCTGGTAGGGCTGCGGGCGCCCAGGCACAGCGAAGAGGCACAAGCACAAACCCCCATGCCTGGCCACCCTGGCACGAGGCCCCCTGGCAGGGGCTGACCGTCCTTTCCTTTTCTCTTCAGAGTGGGTGCAGTTTACTTTGGGTCCTAAGAGATGGATGGAAGGATTGTGGCCAGTGAGGGTCCCCTGGCCTGGGAGAGTGGGAGGGACAGGCCTGGGATGTGAGCCTCAGGCAGGATGCAGAGACCCACGCTAAAGCCAACACCCACAGCCGCATCCAGGCAGGGCCAGCACCACCCACCCCACCGCACTGGGTTCACGCCTCCGAGTTCGAAGCACGTTGGGAGAGAGAGCATCTAGAAAGCAACTGGTCATCTCAGGGTTCTTGGAAAAGGACTTGGAGTGGACGGGCAGGTTTCCAAAAGACCCGACTCCAATCTTCCAAATGCGCAGGGATCAGTGTGAGCAGGTCTGCTTCTCAGTGGGGGTGGGGGGAGGACCCACAGACTTCCTCTGAGCACCACAGGGACCCCCAGTCACCCTCAGCCTCACCCACACAGGTGCCCACTGGCCTTCCTACTGTTCGTCCTTCGCTCTCCAAACGTCCGCAATTCTAAGTCTGCTCTGAAGTCTAAACTGAAGAGAATACAATTAAGAATTCTTACTTACTTTGTATTTCTAAAACCCCAGGGTTTTTATTTTCTTTCCTGACAGGTGTATTGTGTATTTATACCTCTTCATTTCTGATCTTCCTACTAATTTTAAGTCAATTATAGTGACATTATTTTCTGTTCATAAAAATTGCTTTAGCTAGATGTTAGAATTTTAAAGAATATAGTTATATGGAAGCACACATTTAAGAAAGGAACGTATACATGCATGGAATTTCGCAGTTAAAATGGTTATATGTAGATATACAGAATATATAGAAAAGTTAAAACGGGATATGTAAACTAAACAGTGTGTAATTCAACCTCCAGTTTAGAATGCAATCACCACATCTAACAAAGTGACATGAATTTTTTAACTAATGATTTGAGTTGCAATTTCTCTCATTGAATCTGCCATCTGCTATTAGAAAATATACATCACTGAATCACATACCATTGTTCTACTGAAAAATGAATGCACTTCTTTCTCCCCACAGTAACCACTAAAACGCTGTCCATTATTTCCAAATTACTCTCTCGTGTGCACAGCTATTGAGGGAAAGGAATTAGGATTTCATGGTACCTGGTCTTTAGAGTAGCAACTTGGGAAAACAAATTAGAATTGCTAACAAAAGAGAAAAAAGAACAATTTCTTAGTACCGTTCTTTAAAGGAGACACATGTTTAGACTGAAAATATGAATCCTTTTCTAAACCAGGACCCTGTTAAGTGGGAAAGGGGGTGCTAGCAGAAATTACATGGTCCGGGGGACAGAAGCTGGGTCTGTCCCTGGCAAATCCAGCAACTGCTAACCCTGGGTATGTGAAATGAGAGTGAAATCTTCACAGGAAGTAAACCATCTTACAAACAATTACAAAATAGTTTCAGCTAGATACACACACGCTCACTGTACACAGAGGAGTTTTGTTTTGTTTGTTAGACTGAGCTCAACCTAGAGAAGCAAGGATGAGAAAAGTATCAAGATCTCTTAACTGTGTCCTTCTCGGACCAGCCTACATGGAGGGCTCTGCGATCCTGGCTTCCTTTGTTTGCAGAGTTAAGCTGAGACGGTGATGACTGATAGGGTGGGGTGCAGAGTTGCAGGCAGGACCAGAGCAGGCAATGCTGCTCTCGTCCTGGGTGGCAGAAGTTAGATGACTTTCAAAAATGCTCCCTAATGCTTCTAAGGCCCCCAAGAGATTGGCCTAGTTCCCTGCTGCCTCCCCTCAGCCTCTTCTCCTCTTGTAGACACTTTCAGTTCCATTTCAGAAATTCCAAGTATATCTGTGGATCTAAAAAGATAGACAGCACCAGAGAAGAAGGCGTGCTTAGAGAAGGGCGAAGGGAGGTATGACATTACATGCATACCCACGTATTTATAGCGGTTCATGAAGACGCATTCAATCTGTGTTGCAGGCAATGATTATTCCTGGAATTAGATTAAAACAGAAAAAGACACAAGAAGTAGTTTCATATAAAGAAACCAGAATAATGCACGTAAATAGATCCAAAGTCATAGACTGAGAGACATAAAGACGATGATGGGGGCAAATTATAGACCAGAGTGCAATGAGAGGTCCAGAACCTAAAATGTTCTCAAGCAAACTTCAGAGAAGACCTGGTGCCAGAGTAACCAGAAGGACAGGAACGGTATCACTCCAGGTGAGGAGAGTGGAGAGCCCTGCGCGGGAGGGAGGGGAAGGCGCCAGTGCTGCTGCCCGTCGGCCCCCAGGCCAGGTGGGAGGCAGGTCTGCGGCCAAGGGCAGGGCTGAATCACTGCAGGAGACATTGCTCAAATTCTCTAGAAGTTAGATGAATTGAGATCCTGGGAATCTTGAATTCACCCTGCGGCCCACTGACCCTAAGAGCTGTTAAGGCAAAAGGCATTGCTATTATTACAAAGCTCTGGGTTTGTTTTAAAGGCAGAAACAATAATAATAATAATAATAAAAAGATAATAAAAGTAAAATCAAATGTCCTATAGAGACAGGGAGTGCTCTCTCTTCCTCATGTCAGCATTCTGTTTGTTCATAGACTGGCACGATTGTATTAGTGACTTTATATTCATTCAACAAAATTTCATCAATGGCCTCTTAATATTTAAGTGGCCAAGGAGGATAAGAAGATGATTACGCTAAGCTACAGCCAGCAGCAAGCATCTGATGTGGGAAATGGATGCAGGAGGTCATATGGGGGGATGCAGGGACACATGTGAGCACCGTAGGGAAGTCACGTTCTCACCACAGGCAGATCGGAAGGGTGCGGGAGATCTGGTGGTGAGGATGCAGGGACACAGGTCAGCACCTTAGGGGGACCAGTTCTCACCACGGACAGCTCTAAAGGGTGCGGGAGGTCGCCTGGGGTCACAAGGACACAGGTCAGCACCTTGGAGGGACCAGTTCTCACCACGGACAGCTCCAAGGGTGCGGGAGGTCACGCGCAGAGGACTCAGGGACTCACGTCAGCACCTTAAGTGAACGATGTTCTCACCATAGACAGTGCTGCAGGGTGCGGGGGCTCAGCATGGGAAGCACTTTTTTCTGGCTGAGAGATTAAGGAAACACTTGTTGAAGGAGCAACTGAAGAAGAGGAAGAACAGTAGTAACAACTTCAATCATATTTCTTGAGTCTCTGCCATGAGGGGCACCACTGTTACCGGCATTGTCTCTAGCTCACGTGGTGGCCTCCCCGCACCCCTGCAAGGGCAAGGGCCTGACCTTGGCTGTCCTACTGTAGAACGTGAGGCAAAGAGAAGTGAAGTGGCCTGCCCCTCACGGCAGACTGGTAACCGGCAGAACCGTGATTTGAATTCAAGTCTAGCCCAGTGCCGAGGGCCAGGCTCCAGGAAGTATTCCAATTGGGGGAGTGTCATTCTCCTTTTTAGGAATAGTCACTGGCACCTACTCTGTGCTAGGCCTCATCACAGATGCCGGAGATAAATGAGCGACTGCAGATCGTAACTGGTATGTACTGAGGCAGTTCCAGGGAGACTGCTCGTAAGCGCACCGCGTGTACCTGCTCGTGAGCGCACCGCGTGTACCTGCTCGTGAGCGCACTGCGTGTACCTGATATGCTAGATGTTGTTGTCTCACACTTGAGGAGCAGGTTCAGAAATGCTGGGAATCTTTTCCCCTGTCCCAGTGATGGAGGGAGGCTTGTAACTAGGTGGGTCTGATGGCAGAGCCCCCATCCCAACCTCTGTGTCCTGCGACTTTTTGAGACAGAAAGGTCTCTGCCCTCCAGAAAGGAAGACTCTCTCCCTGACAGAAAGAAACGGCGGCTGCACGAGTGATGAGGGCCTCGTGTGATGGGGGCTGGGAGGGACACGGATTGGCAGCATGAGCTGAACACGCTGGCAGGAGAATGGCCAGATCTAGGGGCCCAGAGATGAGTTCTCAAGGGGAACAAAAGCTGACTGGGCTTGGGAGGGGATCGGGCTGGGTGAGAGGGGCTGCTCCAGGCAGAAGAACCAAGGGTAACTGAGAAGAGAGGACGCGTGGCAGGAACCCCTGAGAACTGCAGTGCGAATGGCCAGAAGGAGACGGGCTCCGGCTGAGGCAGGACCATTCCTGGGAGGCGGTGAGCTCGGGAGCCAGGGCTGCATCCAGAGGCGACTGCAATTCACAGAAGCATTTTAGCAGGATCTGATTTGCATATTTCCAGGGCTTCTAGGCATCGTGAGCAAAGACACGATGTGGCAATCCTGGTTGCGTGGGCAAGAGTGGGAGAGGGGAAGTGGAGTGGGCATGAAGTGGCTGCTGAGGGAGCGGTGGTGCTGGGGAAAGCGGCTCTGGGCCACAGCAGGAGGGTCCTGAGTGCCAGGAAGCCCCTGAGGCCTTCGGGCAGGAGGAGCTTCTCAGACCTCCACCTGGGGGGAGTTCCAGGGTAGGTGTGCATGAGATGGATTTCGGAAGCTCTTATCGGTATCCAGGATCAGGCCCAGCAGCTGCGTGGGGGACCGGGTGGGAAGGAGGGAGGACTGGCAGGTTCTGGCAACTCCCCCAAATCTGGGACTAAGAAAAGGCTCCGAAATGTTCATTCTGTTCCCAGCCTGGGAGAACAGAGAAAGGGTCTAATCTGGTCCTTTGTTCATTTTGTTTTGTCTTGTTAAATCTTCAGTGCTTGAAACAGTGGTTAGCCCATCATAAGCTCTCAGGAAATATTTGTTGTAGAATGTGTTGAATGCTGTATGAAGTCAATTCCAAAAAATCAGGCCGTCAAGGAAATGAGCAAGTTTGGGTCTGATGAAAATAAATTCATGTCTCCGCACCATGCATTTGAAACACAAGCCGTCTGGGTCTGTGACATCCAGTCCCACAGCCAGGGCACGCGTGCCAATTACACACTCAGATCTGGGCAGGTCTGGAGAGAGAGGGGCTGCCAGTGACCCACACACAACACATTTCAAAGAAAAAGTGAACTTCAAGTATCTCCTTGATGTCTTTATATTGCCTATAAGTTGATATAATCATGCTTTGGATATATTGGGATGATAAAATTTATTATTAAAATTAGTTTCACTTGTGTTTTTTACTGAGCTTCTAGAAAACATAATGGCACCCGTGTGGCTCACGTTACGTTTCTATGGACGGTGAGTGCGGATCTGAAACTCTAGGTCAGGCACTTAGAAACGCAAGTCTGTACTACACGAGGCCCTCGCTGGAGAAAGAGAGGCAAGGTTCCCCTGCATCTTGGCAAGAGGTATTTGGAAGAGAGGACTGTTTTCTGTCTGTGTATCTGATTCAGAGGCAAGAGTTTCCTGCAGGTCTTCAAACTCCCTGCAACAGTCAGCTGCCCAGTCTGGGGCTTCGGTGTAGACAGATAACCGGCCACAGCCCCTGGGAAGCTGCGTCTGCTCCCACATCCTCGGCTCCTGACCCTGCCTGCCTTCCCAGGCAAGAGTGTGGCTTTTTCTGCCTTTCCTGGCTTCCCTGACTCCAGTCTTACAATTGCCTGGACTTTCTAGGACTGCCAGACTCTCCAGCTTTGCTAGAAGGGAGCTCTCCAATCCAAGCCACCCCTCGTGTGTTCACGCATGCGTGACGACCCAGGGTACGCGTCGTGTGTTCACGCGTGGGAGACGACCCAGGGTGCCCCTCGTGTGTTCACGCGTGCGGGACGACCCAGGGTACGCGTCGTGTGCTCACGCGTGGGTGACGACCCAGGGTGCCCCGAGGTGTTTGAAATGAGTCCTTCTCGTCTGACTTTCTGCTGCGTGTGATGGTGAAAGGAGTTGGTAAACTCTTGCTGCTCTACTAAAACGATTGTGGTTTTGATCAAATCATGTTTCTAATTAATCACTCCTGACCTCTCGGCAGGAACAAGGGAGAAAGCAGATCCCATTCTTTTTTCAAGGCTGCATTTCAAGAACAGGCTTCCGTTGGGGGCGTCCAGAAAAACACAAACGTTTGGCTCTGTTTTCTTTGCAGGAATTTTTAGAGAAATGCATTAGGCAGCTGACTAGTCTGGGAATCTTAGTGTTTGCTAGATAAGTAATCCAGCTTGGCCTCGGAGGGAGAAAATCTCCCGTCTTAACCTTTGTCCTAGATATGGAAGTAGGTTGTTTACACTGACAGTTTTCACCTGCCGTCCACGCAGTGGGATTCCTCATGGGATTCCTCACTTGCACAGCTCTGACTCAGAAGCCCGCCGCTCCCCGGGGGTGAGGACACACCTCTGAGGCGCCGCCCGTCTCTAGCGATGATGAGAATGTCACTGCAGTGTGGCCTCCTCTTTACCAACTGTTTTTCCTTGCTTAGTCCTTTCATTTTTACTTCCTGCTCCAAGATGAAAAGACCTGTCAAATCTACAGAAAACCCTATGAAATTTCTTAGAATGTCTAAAATCATCAGTCAACCCAGGGCAGGACGGTGCAGTCGCTGAGCGAGGTATTTTGTTTTCTGGTGTGATTCTCGCCCTGTTCCTCCACCGCTGACCTCAGCACCACCACCCCCACCAGCACAGGCTCCTCCTGACCTTCTTGTGTCAAAATCTGAACTAGGATCTGCTAGTCAGTACCTGTCCCCTGTCACGGTCAGCTTAATTGCCACATCTCCAGAGGACATCTGTCCTTTGAGCCAGGCTGGTGGTGAACGAGAAGTCCCCCGTGTCGGGGCCCAGGTCTCCACCCAGTGGACCAGCCTGTGGAGGACCCTCCCCAGGGGCTGTGGCCTGAGTCACCTGCAGGATCTTAGAGAGACTCTGACCTCACCGCACGTTAGCATCTCGGGACCCTTGACACCTTGTTGGGGACAGCACCAAGAGCCAGCGATCACAGGCCTTATCAGACAAAATGGATATCCACGCTGCAACTCGATCTGTTTAGCTCTCTTTCCTCTCCGACAGCAATGTGCATTTCCGTAAAAGCAGCAGAGTCCTGCATGGGGAGAAGCAAGTATCTGGCATTTATCTTGGAAACCACATGATTCTCTTCTGAGCTTGGATTTGACAGTCCCTGCAGCTGAAGTGCATCAAGGTCTTAAAGCCTCACGTGGATGTGGGCGTGGACAGTCTCAGACTGGGGATGTGATCAGGTCTTAAAGCCTCACGTGGATATGGGCGTGGACAGTCTCAGACTGGGGATGTGATCGGGTCTTAAAGCCTCACGTGGATGTGGGCGTGGACAGTCTCAGCACTGGGGATGTGATTGAGAGACTTTACCCGCCTTTCCCAAGTCTCAAAAGCAGTGCCAGACACAGACACCAGACGCACACGTGCCAAGCTTTGAGTCCAAACGTGAACAAACCAGCCAAGTGTTGGTTCTCATGGAACATAAACATCCGCGGACTAAACAGTAACACATGCATGTTATGCTGGGACGTGGTCACAGATGTGAAGAAAAATAAGGCAAGATGAGCACCCACGGATTGGGGCAGAGGTGGGATGCGGATTTCGATGGGGCATGCAGGGGTTCTCCAGGGAGACGGTGCGTAAGTGGGAGGTGAACGTCGGAAACTCGCGGACATAAAGATGGGAGCAATGGACCCTGGGAGGGGGCAGGGGACAGGGTTGAAAACTCGGTACTACGCTCACTACATGGGGTATGAGATCATTCATATCCCAAACCTCGGCATCACGCAGTATAGCGTGGTAACAACCTGCACACTTACCTCCTGAACCCACAATACAAGTTGAAATTAAATGTTTAAAAATACCTTTTTAGTAGCATAAACAAAGCTAACCTAGAAATAAGAGGCAAGACAGGCCCAGGACACACACGTTGCTTGAAATCAGAAAGGACCTACTGACGCCCACAATAACTGCAGTACCGTTGGGGGCTGTGGTGAAGGCAGGAGAATGAAGGGAAGCCGTCTGTGTCCTGAAGTCACCTCCCCCGGGGGAAGAAAGTTGTGCTTCAGTGTCACCAGCAGAACTTGGAGGGGGTGCTGGTTGGGGGACAGTGGAGACCAGGGCAGAGGTTCTTGGTGTGTTTTTAAGTGAAGTTTTAATCTCCAGCATATACCAGGGAAGAGACAGCATTCATTGATGGTTCTGTGAGAGCCCAACCTTGGGAACAAAATGACTCTGTGCATTTAAACCAGAGGGAATTTAATCCTAGGAGGTGATTCTTTGCGTCAGGGAAGGACTAGGAGCCCCAAGAAAACAGCCAGGAAAGAGGAAGCCACAGGCCCACCCCTGCCCCAGGCTGGGTGGATGCTGGAGGGCTGAGCAGCTGAGTAAGAAGCCCAGAGCCCAGAGCACAGGCCACCCGGAGAGGAAACCTGGGCCCTGCCCTGCAGACGGGTGGGGGAAAGAGACACAGGGCCCCTGAGATGAGCCTGGGGGGCCTGGGCGGGGACTCAGAGCCCAGATTCTGTCTCTGCCCTAAGCTGTGGGACCCAGGTCTCCTGCAAGGACAGAGCAGAGCTGAGCGCGGAGGCAGGTTCCGACTCTGCACTGCCTCCGCCAGCCGACCTTACAGACCCCGGTTTGCAGGCCTCCTCTGCCGATTTGTGTCATTTTAGAATTCCGCCGGTTCTAAGAGAGCCTGGACTTCCTTTACAAGCGAGAGGCGCGGGGCTCGTGTTTGGGGCGATGGGAAATGCGTTCCCCGTGTCCGGGTGTGGCCTCTGCAGCTCCTCATTCTTGCCACAGCCGCTGTGCTTAGAAGAGCACAAGTCTTTCCTGCCTGCGCTCCAAACGCCTTCTTTATTCTTCACCTACTCTGGCAGTGCTCTCAAAAGCAGGTATTTTTAGGCTTCTGGGTAGAAAGGACTGTGGTTCCTCTGGGAATAACCTGTTGGAAATCAAACAGACAAGAAGCCGGGGCTTCTGAACAATGCCAAGACGGAGCCAGCCTCCTCCAGTCCATTAGAGCGTCGCATTCCTTTGATTTCCGTTTTCGACGGTGGAAGCTGCATCCTTCCTTTGAGACCCGCTAGAATCTCCTCTGATTAAAGGGTCTTCTTGCTTTCTGTGGAAGCCTCTTCCTGGGAGCAGGCCAAGCATTTCAGTGAGAGGTCGGGTGCCTCTCGCGCTGCTGAAGCCGTCAGAATCCGCTGCCTCCTCCGTGCCAGTTCCCAGAAGGCGCCCAGTGCCAGAGGAGCTTGAACCTGATCCAAAATGTGTGCACCATGTAGCTTGGGAAAATTCAGCAATTAAAAGCAGCTAAAACTAAGCAATTTATGACTTACAGATGTCAATTTATGACAGAAATCACTGCATATATTGTACCAGCAAAGTGACATTTATTTGGTAATTAATGATTAAAACAGTCATTTCCCAATGTTATGAGCCACCTGGTGTCTGGTGGCATTCAGAGACGGCGGTGCTGGCCCGGGCTGCGAGGACGCGGTGCTCCCGGCAGTGGGGCAGGGTCTCTGGCGGGGAGCTCTGGGTGACACTGCTCTCCCCCCATGTCCCAGGATGTTCCCACAGTGACTTGGCACAGACTGTGGGGGTGATACACAGTTTCCGCCTCAAAAATCCTGACAAACGTTTGCTGAATGAGAGACTAAATGGATTAATTGAGGGTTCCATTGCACAGGAGGTAAACACCAAAACATACAGAAAGTCTAGGTCAGTAAAATACCTGCCACGACCAGAAGGATCCGTTCCACTTCCGCCAGGGGTGCGTGTCCGGCAGGACCCGGCCAGAGGAAGGTGCTCTCTGACCCCAGGGCTGCGCTTCACGCCCTTCTCCCCCTTCCCTCCCTCCTCCTGGCCCCAGTAGACGTGTTGATTGACTGTTCCCTGAAGCTGACCTTGGCAGCCCTTCGCCAAGTGCCAGGCAGGACGGCTGCCCATGTTCTCTGGAGCCACTGTGGGGTGAACACACAGATCCTGCTCCCTCTGGCCCTCTGGGGCAAGCACTGGGGCTGTGCCTCCCACTTCTCTTCACTCACTCTCAAAAGGGCATCCCCCGTGGGTCTGCAGGCATTTCACACCCCTAATTCCCCAAGGACAGAGCCCCGAACTGGCCAGAGAGGAAGGAGAGTGCAGTGACAGCCCAAGGGTGTATCCACTTACACAGTGCGGGCCACAGCTGCCCTGGAGTGCAGTCCACGAGCTGCAAAGGAAAGGCTCCTGGCCACAGACCAGCTCCCGCCATGGGCATCCTGGGGGCTGCAGAGCCATCTGCTCAGAGTGGGAGTGTCCAGGAGCAGCCTTTAACCCCTGATTGATAGTGACTTGCTGGCATAATTGGGACTGGATGGTTCCGTGATCGGCTACGAGGGAGGAGGCTCAGGCCACGTGCGGAAGGAGGGCTTGGCCAGAGCCCACGTGCTCCACGCAGGAGGCCACCTGGAGCCCCTCAGCCTCACTCACCTCACTCCGCCCCCCTGGGGTGGGCACACTGCCCCTCCTGAGGCCAGGACTCCGTGTCCACAGCGTAAGGGCCAGTCAGTCCCATTCTCTCTGCCTTTCCCAGCACGTTCTGACAAGCCCAGCTCAGCCCTCACTTCTCAGAACACCCGTCTACTTGGTACCTTGGGTCCTGGAGACATTCACAGCCAGACGCCGGGCAGGACCTTCGATTGGCCATCGCTGGACCTGGGGCCCGTCGGCACCAGAAGGGCGGGAAGGGAGGCTTTCAGGAACCAATCCCCAGGCCCTGGGGGCCTCAGGTGCTTCTGCCGTTTTCTTGTTTTATTTTTGGGCTATCATGTAAGATATCATTGGAAGAAAGACCTTAAAATTATTTTATTTTTGCTTTAAAAATAATGAAAGTTTTACCAGTTCTACAATAGAGGGATGGCAGGAAGGGCGGGCAGAGGGACAGCCGCCCAGGAGGGGAAGGTGTGAGGCCTGCTCCTGGCAGCGCGGTCCTGTCAGACTTGAGTCTGCCTCTTTTGCGTCTTCTGGATCATTGAGAAATTGTCTGGGTAAAGATGAGAAGGACTTTACCACTGTGGCAGCCTGGACAACACATATTCCTCTCTTAAGCAAGTGGAGAATAATTCAGTCGGTCCCTGTAAGTTTCCTGGGGCTGCCCTAGTACCACAGCCCAGGTGGCTTCAATAATAGACATTCACGTTGTCACAGTCAGAGAGGCTGGAAACCCAAGATCATGGTGTCCACGGGCCTGGTTCCTCCTGAGGCCTCCGTGGCTTTGGGCAGCGTCTTCTCCTGTGTCCTCACGAGTGCACTCCTCTGTGCATTCATCTGCTCTTCTTAGAGGGCACCAGGCAAGGTTTGGACAGGGTCTGATGAGCTTCATTTTATCTTCATTAGCTCCCTGTGGGACACCATCCTCCAAACACTGTCCCCTTCTGACCGTCTTAAACTTGCCTTCTGACCCGTCTCAAACACTGCCGTAGCCCTGACCCATCTCCGAACACTGCAGCCTTCCCGGCCGTCTCCAAACACTGCCGCCTTTCAGGCGTCTCCAAACACTGTCCCCCTTCGGCCGTCTCCACCTGTCCCCCTTCGACCATCCTCCATTTTCCTTCCCCTTCTGGCTTTTCACCGCCTTCCTGGCCGTCTCAGCACTGTCCCCTTCTGACCGTCTCCAAACCGCCCTTCGAGCCAGATCTCCAAACACTGTCCCCTTCTGACCGTCTCCAAACACTGCCGCCTTCTGACCGTCTCCAAACACTGTCCCCCTTCTGACCGTCTCCAAACACTGCCCCCTTCTGACCGTCTCCAAACACTGTCACCTTCTGACCGTCTCCAAACACTGCCGCCTTCTGACCGTCTCCAAACACTGTCCCCTTCTGACCATCTCCAAACACTGTCCCCTTCTGACCATCTCCAAACACTGTCCCCTTCTGACCGACTCCAAACACTGCCGCCTTCTGACCGTCTCCAAACACTGTCCTTCACGGTATCTCCGGCTGTCCCCTTCTGATGCATCTCCAAGGCACTGTCCCTTCTGACCGTCTCCGACGTCATCCCCCTTCCATCCCCTTCCATCTCCATCCCCTTCCATTCGTCTCCACTACCTTCCGGCTATCCCCCTTCCAGGCCATCCTCCATTTACTGTCCCACTTCCGGCCGCTCAAACACTGTCCCCTTCTGACCGTCTCCAAACACTGCCGCCTTCTGACCATCTCCAAACACTGCCGCCTTCTGACCGTCTCAAACCTTTTCATCCCCCCTTCTGACCATCCTCAAACACTGTCCCTCCTGACCCCAGATCTCCCAAACACCAGCCTTCTGACCAGATCTCAAACTGTCACCCCTTCTGACCATCTCCAAACACTGTCCCTTCTGACCATCTCCAAACACTGTCCCCTTCTGACCAGTCTCCAAACACTGTCCCCTTCTGACCATCTCCAAACACTGTCCCCTTCTGACCATCTCCAAACACTGCCGCCTTCTGACCAGATCTCCATACACACTGCAGCATGCGTCTCCAAACACTGTCACCTTCTGACCGACTCCAAACACTGTCACCTTCTGACCAAAACAAACTGCGCCCTTCGGCCGATCTCAAACATCATCTTCCTGAATGTCTCCGCTTTCATCCATCTTCTGAGGTCCTGGGAGTCAGGGTTTGCACGTGTGAATTTTGACGGGGCTTTATGCAGCCCAGAACAGCACCTTTTCTGCTGTTCTTTTTATTTTAAAAGCACAGTGCACCGTAAGTCTCTCAATTCCGCATGACTCATCCTATCGCAGCACAAACAGGGCTCGCACGGCGGCCTGGGAAGCGTGGGGACCGTGAGGCGGAGACTCTGCGTTCTAGATCTACTATCTCTTCACCTTCACTCTTGCCAAATTACTAAGCACTCGGGGTTGCGGTTTTCTTGTCTGTACAACTGAGGTATCTACTGGTCTCTAAATCCCTTCTAGCTCCCACGACTCTAACAAATTCCAAAATCAGATCCTTTCACTCCAAAGCCATGAGACTGTGTTACACTAAAACCTCTCTAGGGTCAGTCTGTGTGGCCGCGACCTCCATGAAGGGGCCTGAGGCTCATGCCTTTTGTAGCTCCAGTAAATAGTGGTAAATTGGTCCATGTGGGCCATCGACTCTAATCAACTCGAGAGCGTCATTAGCTGCAAAAATGCATTGACTCATATTCCTTGGTTTTCAAAGTCCTATGGTGGCTCCGAGGTTTCCAGAGCCAGCACAATCAGTGCAATTACACTGAGACTCTCCAAAGAACGAGCTTTCTCAGAAAATAGCTGCTGTTCACCGTGTCAGGCCAAAGGTGCTCTAGGAAGGCATTTTCCATGGTACTTTGAGGTTAGCACTTCCAGGAAATTCAGGGAGAACAAAGCAACAAGGAGGTGTTTAAAAATGTGATCAGAGGCCCAGAGAAGAAAACAAACCAAAGGTAGTTGTGTGTTTGCCGCATACGGTGGAGCGGGTGGTCGGGCAGCCTGCAGCGGGGAGGGGTTCCAGGTGTGGGCTGTGGTGTGGGGAGCAGGGACCCCATTTCTCACAGCCTATTGGAGGGAGGGAAAAATCTCTTTGGCCCTGCTGGGTGTGGGGAAGACTTTGTTTGTCTTTGTGTGTTTACTTTTCAGTCCCTGGTAGCCTCTTATAAACAATACAGTGTGTTGTGTTTTGGAGGGGATTCCCTCTGTTGTAAGCTTGTATTGCATGTTAAGAGAAACTCAAGGCTTCCTGGATGGGCACGGGGAGCTCCATCGAATCTCACGCTGCAGACCCAGCACCCAGGAGAGGGGTGAGAGGCTCTGCTGGCTGCCGTCCCTCTGGGGTCGCAGTTGGCTGGAAGGAAGGGTCTGGGGTTGTTCCCATGCTTGAGCAGGGACTGGATCGTCTCTCTGGGCACCCTGTGATATCTCCTCCCTTTCCAGGGCATCAGTTTTGGAGTCTAGAGAATGGAGATAATGGGTTTGGCCAACTCCATGACAATGGGGAGGAAGAGTGAGGAGCTCTGCATTGCATTTGCCTCTTATTTAAACTGTCTGACCATGGGTGTGTCTCAGAGGAAGAATAGAAGGAAGAATTAGCACAATCAGGACAAATCCATGCCACTGGGTGGAAACACCAGCCCTGGGCACCCTGCTTGCCCCTGCGCCCTCCTCCCGTCTCCCTCCTTCCTTCCTGCATTTCTCCCACAAATATACCTTTGGAATAATCAAATGACAAGGATGAATCACAATCCATGCACTCCCACAGCTTTCGAAAAAACACTCCTTGTGTCCCTGCTAAACAGAGACAGTCGAATTTTTTTGAGGAAACTTGTTTGCCTGCTGAGTCCCAACTTATACACTCAGTCATGTCTGCCCCACGCCCCACCCCATCCGTCTTTCAGTGAGAGGAGGGGAGCCCCAGCTCCACGCCCCACCCCACTCCACCTTTCAGTGAGAGAGGAGGGGAGCCCCAGCTCCACGTCCCACCCCACTCCGCTTTTGAGTGAGAGAGGAGGGGACTCCACCAGCTAAAGTGCTTCCTCCCTAAGGTTTTGAACTCTGTGTACCGGACCCCAGCCTCTGCTCCAGTTCCCCTCAGATGTCTTCAGATTCAGATTCTCCCTCTCTTTTATCATCTTCTAGTTGGCAACTCAACAAGCTTAATTCAAGAACAATGACAAACCAACACCTCTCTCCCCCTCCCCTGTGGCCTAGCTAGATCCCCTTAACAGCCCACCTTCGTTCCCGCCAGGCCTGCCTCAGCCCCGCCACTCACTTGTCCCTTTTAATAAAACTGTCAGCCCAGGTCACACAATAACTCTCCCCAGGCTCCTAACTTGCCTGGCGTCACGTGACACCATGAGCCAACCTCCCATGAGTGTAGTAGTTTCCATGTAGCCTCTGCCGGCTTTTTCTCTTCCTGTTTTTTTCTGTCAGTGCCAGTTTCTCTTTCTCTCCTTATCCTAGAACTTTACTCCCCCTGCACTTACTGGACTGCCATTCACATCTGTGGCTTCAGTTGTAACCCATGCATTTTCCAAATCAGACCCTCTGGTGAGACTCGATTCACCCTGCTAACACTGCCTCCAGGGTGTCCTGGCTGGGCTATCTCACTGGCCGGCCCGGATTCAAAGTCTGTGAAACAGTCCTCACTGTCTCTGGACCTACACAGTGTATTCACCATGTCAGTGAAGCGGTCTTTGGCCACACCGGGGTCCCCAAAACCACCCTCTGGCTCTGTACTCACTGCACTCACTGGGTGAGGCTGGCACACCAGCAGCCACTGTTTAACATTGTGCAAGTCCACAGATTGTCACCAGCGAAGGGAGGGGAGCCTGGGTGACAACAAGGAGAATCCAGGCATGTGCCTCCAGATGTCCTTGCCCCGTTAACTGTGGGAATGGGCTCAGTTCCCGCGGAAATGATGGTGACAATGTCACCAGCCGGGAAACTCACCTGAGCCTCGGTGTCCAAGGTTCAGCCGGGAGAGCTTACCTGAGTCTACAGGTCCAAGGTTTTTATTGAAGGTCAGTCACATAGGGAGGCAGCATCTGTGTGACAGATCACAGTGGCTCAGACTCCAGCCTCCCAGAGGGAAAAGAGAAATTCTGTATAATTCCATCATTAAAATAAACTATCTGGTCAAGCAAGTACCTTGTGGCCCGAATGCTCAGGCACGCAAAACACTATGACCAGGCAAGGCCTTCCCAGGCCTATCAGGGGCCTGACCAACAGACCTGCCCTGAGTCTTGGCTCTGGCCTCCAAAGATGAGTCCTGCAATGACAAACGAATGCCTCACTCCCCCTCCCCACAGTACATACACCTGTGCAGCCTCTCACCATCCCCAGAGTGGATACACCTGCGCAGCCTCTCTCCCCACCCTACAGTAGATACACCTGCTCAGCCTCTCGCCCCACCTACAGTGGATACACCTGTGCAGCCACTCTCCCCACCCTACAGTGGATACACCTGCACAGCCTCTCTCCCCGCCCTACAGTAGATACACCTGCTCAGCCTCTCACTCCACCCTACAGTAGATACACCTGCTCAGCCTCTCACCCCACCCTACAGTGGATACACCTGCGCAGCCTCTCTCCCCACCCTACAGTGGATACACCTGCACAGCTCTCTCCCCACCTACAGTAGATACACCTGCCTAGCCTCTCTCCCCACCCTACAGTGGATACACCTGCACAGCTCTCTCCCGACCTACAGTAGATACACCTGCTCAGCCTCTCTCCCCACCCTAGAGTAGATACACCTGCTCGGCCTCACCCCACCCCACAGTGGATACACCCGCACAGCCCTCTCCCCACCCACAGTGATACACCTGCACAGCCTCCTCTCTCCCCACCCCACAGTGGATGGCCACCCTGCACAGCTTCTCCCCTCCCCACCTACAGGACACCTGCACAGCCTCTCACCCCACCCCAGGATACACCTGCACAGCCTCTCCCCACCTACAGTGGGATACACCTCGCACAGCTTCCCCTCACCTCACTCCTACAGTGGGATACACCTGCACAGCCTCTCCCCACCTCCCCACAGTGGGATACACCTGCACAGCTCTCCCCACCCTACAGTGGATACACCTGCACAGCCTCTCTCCCCACCTACAGTGGATACACCTGCACAGCTCTCTCCCCACCCTACAGTGGATACACCTGCCCAGCCTCTCACCCCACCTACAGTGGATACACCTGTGCAGCCTCTCACCCCACCCTACAGTGGATACACCTGCCCAGCCTCTCACCCCACCCTACAGTGGATACACCTGCACAGCTCTCTCCCCACCTACAGTGGATACACCTGCACAGCCTCTCTCCCCACCCCACAGTGGATACACCTGGGCAGCCTCAGCCCCACCCCAGTGGGATACACCTGCTCAGCCTCCCCACCCACAGGACAGACACCTGCACAGTTTCTCCTGTTCAGATACAATTGCTCAGCCTTCCCCACAGTGGACAACACCTGCCCAGCCTCACTCCCTGCTCCCAGTGGATACCCGCCCCAGCTCACGCCCCACCACAGTGGACACCTGCACAGCCTCACTCCCCACCCACAGTGATACACTCCACAGCTCTCTCTCCTCACCTACAGTGGGATATACACCTGCACAGCTCACTCCCACCCTACAGTGGATACACCTGCCCAGCCTCACTCCCCACCCTACAGTGGATACACCTGGGCAGCCTCACGCCCCACCTACAGTGGATACACCTGCCCAGCCTCACTCCCCACCCTACAGTGGATACACCTGCACAGCTCTCTCCCCACCTACAGTAGATACACCTGCTCAGCCTCTCTCCCCACCCTACAGTGGATACACCTGCCCAGCCTCACTCCCCACCCTACAGTGGATACACCTGCCCAGCCTCACGCCCCACCCTACAGTGGATACACCTGCACAGCCTCACTCCCCACCCTACAGTGGATACACCTGCGCAGCCTCTCACCCAGTTTCCCCAGAGGCAATGCCGTCGCCTGCGCTGCTATGCACACACGGTGGGGACCGAAACACCGCAACATCTTATCTTCAGGTCCTGTGTCTGTGTAGCCAAGGCCTCCCACCCGTGTCCCGCCCTCGATGAACGGCTTCTGTCTGCTCCTGCCGGGCTGAGTTTACTGTGTCTGTTCCTAACGTGCAGTGCTCACTGGGTTGTTCACCCTTTCCCCAAAACCAGCGAGTGTGTTCGTGCTTCACAGACCCTGCCTTCCTGGCAGCCCTGCCTCCAGCCAGCCCTCATCGAGTTCCTGCCTTGCCTGGCATTAGCTGATGGATGCGGAGAGTTTATCTGGCTTTGCAGGGAGTCATTTGTCAGGGCCTTCCATCAGAATGGTTATCGGGAGACTGGTAATGGGTTCTGCAGTCTTTCGACCTCCTGGCGTTGTTTTCACCCTTCGCCCAGCTGTGATCTCCTAAACATCATTACCATCCTCCGGCTTGGACATGGCCTTTCTGCAAAGGCTTTAGCATCTGCCTTAAAGGACAGGAGATGCCTGGTACAGGGTGACACTCTTGTCTCAGTTGAGACCCAGGACATAGACAGAGTTGCTGCCCGGTCTCCAGTGACTTGTGGTGAGAGCGTTGTGATTGGAGAGCCATAGTGTCCCCAGGTTGTGTCCCCAGCTCCTCACCATTTCTCGTCAAAGTCAGGAGGCAGACTTTTTCACTGCGAGTTGCAGGCGGTAATTTTACAGCTGGTCAACAGCGGTAACAGAAGCACAGGTGAGCCTTCCCACCCTGTGGAGGCCAGTCTATAAGTGCAGGAACCTGTTGCCAAAACAGCAGGGGTTTGACCTACATCCTGCTGCTCTCTGCACAGAAAGCCAATCACCGAGACAACGAGTACTGCTGACACAGAGGAGAGGAGAGCTCAGTCTCAAATCCATCGCCCTGACTGACTCAAATCGGGAGTTTACGTAGCAGGGAAGAAATGTGTGGGAAAACAGGAACCAGGGAGAATTAGGAGGAGCCATCAGTCAACAGGCGGCAGGCAGGTGGTCGCAAAGGCAGTCAAGGCAGGCAAGGGGCTGTGTCTTGTTGTTCCGATGCAGTGAGTTTCAGCTCCTTGGTGCTTTTTTTTTTTTTAAAGGACTGAGGGCCATTTCCTGAGGAAGAAACTCAGATAAAACAAATGTAATTTTCAAGCTTTACAACCAGAAGGGTCCATTTCTCTGTTCATATCAAAAAGCTATGAGGCTGCTGAGTCAGTTTGAAATCTGTGCTCCCTGCAGCTTCCCTCATCCTGCCCACTACCACCAGCCATTCTGCTGATTGCTCCCAACACTAGAGTGTGCAGGGCACTGACTACATGCCCCGTGCACCCTCACTGCGCTTTGGCCTCTGCTGACCTTGGGGTTTCCTGGTTGCTTTTCATGGAGTGCAGTGCAGTCAGCATAGGCCGCTCCGCCACCCCTGCCAAGGCTGCCCACACCCATGAACAGGTAATGGGCCTCAGCTGCTAAGGCCACAGCATTCCCAGAGCTCTACGAGGTCCCTTCCTGGCTAACAGAGGCCATCGTGCTTAAGAGAAGGGGAGAAAGGGGAGGAAAAAGTCAGGGGAGAGACAAAATTCGCACAGTCAAGGTCACTGCCCAGGGAAGCTCACTGAAACTCTCTTCTAACTTTGTGGACGAGGAAATTCATTCTCGTTTCTGTTCTACTTGCTTTTCTTTATCTTATATCCCAAAGAATCTATTGATTACGGTTACAAACATCCCCCAAATGTTCAGATCACACTGATTTTAATTATTTTGAACTATCTTTAAACACAAGAAAGATAGAAAATGGAAGTAAAGTGCAAAATGTAGATAGTCTTCCAGAGAAGGACGCTGGTGTGAATTGCACCCACTGCATCTGGTTCTGAAAATATTCCTTAGTGGGATCAGTACTCGTTAGGAAGCGCGGAGCCATGGCTGCATGGGGCTACACACTCTTCAGAATGAAGTGGCACCGCGCAACACAGGGGCTCAGAATGCCAAGGCCAACAGCTATGAGACAGGTGGAGAGACGGAGCTGGTATTTCAACTCCCATTACTGGGTGCTCAGTAAAAGTCAGTTCACCAAGCCTACCAAACTTCCCAGGGACCATTCACATTCCTGCTGCAAGGGACGTGTGTGTGTGTGTGTGTGTGTACTTTGCAATTACAGACTTCACATATTATGTAGACTTTACCTAATATGTAGACTTTATATACAATGTAGACACTTTGCATTATATAGACAATATGTATTTTGTTTACTTGACATATTACACACTCTTTACATATCATATACACCCTACATGTTATATAGACTTTATGTGGTATGTACACTTGACATAACACTTGTACTTTACATATTATATAAACTTTATTATGTGTACTTTACATACTACATACGTTTCACACTGTATGTACACATTACACATCGCATAGGCGATACACGCCTCCTAGACGTAAGAGCAGAGTCTGGACCTGTGCATCCATTCCCACCCCTTTACCTCCTGTCCAGGCCCCGGCATTATCCTCCTGCCACCTCTTGCTGTGCCTAGCCCCAACAGAGCCTTCCCCAACCCTGCAGACCCTGCCCTGATGACTCCTCTGGAACCCAGAAGGGTGGTCCCTCAGGCGAGCAGCTAGTCCACGTCCTGTGTGAAAAGCCACAGCCCCCCAAGCCTGATCCTGAAAAGCCTGCCCTCGGCCAAGGAGTGGGGCTGCCCATCAGAGCCCCCCAAGGCGGCACACAGCCCAACACTTCACACCCCTGCGGGCTTCATGCTGCTGCCCACCAGGTGGTGACCTATGGGAGGGGCTGTGGCCACTCACCAGCCAATGCCCTGGAAACTCAGCAGCCCTCGTGCCACCTGCCCCAGGCCAGGCTCACCCCACTGCCCTCTCAGACCCTGGTGTTGCTTTCAATATTCACATAACAACAGCATAGGGTTTCATGACCGTCCTGAGCAGGGCCCAGAGAATCTACCCGGGACGGCTCTACTCCATGGTCAGGAAAACATACAGTGAAGCCATCATTGCCCGTTCGTCACGTCCCTGAGGTCACCATTTTGTGTTTTTTTTGTCACCTGCGATTCTCGCTTTCAGTAAGAGCTATCTGTGGGCCGTCACAAACACGTTAAGCTCCAATTTTGCAAGAGATAAGTTCTTAAAATACAGACAAAATTGACTTGACGGGATGAACTTGAGATTTCTGGCCGGAGCTGCCTCACATCACGGGCGGGCTGTAAACTTAACGCCTCTCTGCTGTTGGCTAATAAGCGGGCCTGACACTGCCCCTTCCCAGGGAAGGAGAAGGAACGCAGTCCCTGGCTGCTCAGGAGAGCACGGGCACAAATATTTCCACCACAGCATTGTTCAGGTCTATTTTTTATTTCAAAAGCTCCCTTCATCCGTTGGAGAATGAAGCTGGTGACAATTTATCTTTCCTCTGATGGTAGCGTTTCTCTTCCAGTTGAAATCTCTTCATCTGCGCGGGTGTGTGGGAGACGTGAACAGCTCCCAGCCTGAATAAATGCGGCAATGGACGGCAGATCTGCTGTTACTGTGATGTCTAAATTGTCCTTCAATTAGCTGGAGAGGTTTGTGAGAGCTTTAATTGATCTCTTTTTAGATACAATGAGCTATCAAAAATGGAATACTAAATAACAGGCTTGTTGTCAGCGTCTGCTATGCAAGGGAGGAGGGAGCTATTTAAAATGTGTTCCCAGCATATTAATTGCAGGAGGCCTTGACGACACTGCAGACCCACCTGGAGGACGCCCTTCACGGGCAACTCTTTAAAGTTGGAAGGACCTGGGCAGCCCTCCAGACAGGCCCGGCAGAGGAGGGCGGTCAGGACCAGCTTCCGCTTCTCAGGTTTCATTTCTGGCTCTCAACGCTGTCATCCTGCAGTGTGGGAACGCGGAGAGCAGGGAGAGCAGGGCAGGCACCCCACACTGCCCCCGGAGTGGAATCCCACCTGTCCCAACAGCCCAGGCAGGGAAGCCGCATCGCCACCGTAACAGGCCTGAAGCTGCCCGGCCAGGGAGCCGCAAGCGGAAAAACACACCTGGACAAGAATCTGGTCATGCGGACGGACAGCTGTGATCGCAGGGTCCAAACTGTGTCTGAGTGGCGGGGTCTGGGCGGCTGTGATCACAGGGTCCAAACTGCCTCTGAGCGGGGTCTGGGTGACTGTGATCGCAGGGTCCAAACTGCATCTGAGTGGCAGGGTCTGGGCGGCTGTGATCACAGGGTCCAAACTCCCTCTGAGTGGGGTTTGGGCGGCTGTGATCGCAGGGTTCAAACTGCATCTGAGTGGAGGGGTCCAGGCAGCTGTGATCGCAGGGTCTGAATTGCGTCTGAGTGGGGTCTGGGCGGCTGTCATCGCAGGGCTCAAACTGCGTCTGAGTGGGGTCTGGGTAACTGTGATTGCAGGGTCCAAACTGCATCTGAGTGGGGTCTGGGTGGCTGTCATCGCAGGCTCCAAACTGTGTCTCAGTGGGGTCCGGGCGGCTGTGATCGCAGGGTCCAAGCTGCCTCTGAGTGGGGTCTGGGCGGCTGAGATTGCAGGGTCCGAACTGGGTCTGAGTGGGGCGCTATCTTCCAAGGCCACAGGTGAGACTCACGTGCCCTGGAACATTCCCTGAGGCAGCCGGGCCAGGAGGGCTGCGGCTGTTGCCTGAGGTGCCCTTGGTGGCAGGGACTGAGTTTATTTTCTTTCTCCTCCTGACCATGTTGGCCACTGAGAAAGTTCATTTCCCAAATCAGATGTGGACATGCTCGTCTCAGGGCCCACAGGCTGCCCTTTAGGTACCAAAACGCGTGTGTCTGCCAAGAACGAAGAACTGCAAATAAAATCCTGTTTTCTTCTTGTCTTGTTGAGAATCAGGGCCTTGATTTGGTTCCCAGATTTTAAAAACAAGTCAGAGCTGCCATGATTCAGATAAAATCCAAACTGTCTGTTACACCTCTAATTATCAGCTTGCCTTCTGGGTAAAATCGTACTATTCAATTATTGGTTTTTATTCACTTGTCAGCCACCAAAAAAAAAATTATCACTGCTTTCAAACCACTAAAAGAACAGAAATTCTGCAAATGGCTTTCTAAACATAGCTACTTCCGACCCAATACCTCTCTGCAGCGTGTCAAAAATTGTATAATGTTATGTTGCATGCAAATCACATTTAACGGGGGCTGTTTCTAAGATTTTGTTTTACATTATGTAATTTTATTGAAATGATTTCTTTTGTCACCACTTTGTGTGTGGTTCATTTTGACACTTTCCACTTATCACGTAAAATATACGTTTGATCCAGCCCCTGTAAATAAAAGCAAAATTGTCAAACAGTAGTGTGCTGCTTTAAATTCCCCCGGGACGGGAAGACAATATCTAGCTCTCCTGGGCAACTTCAGGGTTCCAAACACCACGGGTGGGCCTCCCTAATTTCCGGCGTACCCTCGACCTTGCCAGTTGTGTTGCGTTTCCTGTTTGAGGGAAACGAGACCACCGTAGTTAGCCTTGTCCCGGAGAGGTTGGTGACACTTCAGCGCCAGCAGGTCCAGTGACCCCTTTCTGTGGCTTTGGAAGCCAGACACACAGCAGTGGTTGATGGGTTTGCATCAGGCCAGACCATGGCATGGAGAAAATGGCACCAGCCGCTGTGGAGTGAGCGCTTAACACCTACAAGGCTTAGGCAGAGAAGGACTCCATGCCCCTTCGTGCTCACTAGCAAGTGGAGAGCACACCTGTTGCACTGCTGGACAAAAAAAATAAATAAACAAAAGACAAAGCGTTCAGGAAATGTTAAGTATGGTGCATAGTCCCAGAGCAGCTACATCCTAAGGCCGACTTTGAACCTGCAGTGCTGCCCCTGGAGTTTCTGTTATACCCGCTCTGGCCTTGCCTCCCCTCCACTATAGTCTCCCAGAGGAAACTCTGGCTTTAGGATGTAGAGACTCACATCCCAGGGCTGCGTGGAGCCAGGCAGGTCTCTGCCCTCTCTGGCCTGAGACCCCTCACCTGTCGTGAAAATGACGCCTGTACCCTCTGAGGCCCACAGGACAGCAAAGAAGCCTCAGTGAGGGCAGATGGGATGCCGTGCAGTGTGAACTTCTGGGCAGGCAGAGCCTGTCCCTCTCCCTCTAGGCGTGGAGGTAAGCATCCACTGAGTGTGGCAGCAGCCAGGGTCAGGTGGCACGGGCAGCAGTGGCTTCTCCTGCCCTGATTTCTGCTGAGTTCCTAGCCTCGACTCCCATAGCCCTGACATTGTGTGACATGCTCCAGTGGCACTGAAGGACCTCGAGCCCCTCAGCATGCCTGGCCTCAGCCTCCTATACCCTCACCCAGGCCGTGTCCATGGGCAGAACACTCCCCATCCACCACAGGATGCCCATCCTCCAAGTGCCCTGTGGCCTCCACGCCTCTCTCTCTTCCTGCAGGTCTGGGTCAGGTGTGCCTCCAGCATGTCCTCCAGGGACCACGTGGTCCTCTAAGATAACTCACACTGGGCTCTGCCACAGCTGCCCACTTCTATTTCCTCTACCAGATGCTCAGGGACATCCCATCTCACTCCTGGATCCACTGTGTCTAATGCAAATTGGGGAGAGGGTGAAGGAGGGATCAGAGGAGACCCCTCTGACTTGTGCTCTGGAAGGGACTTCGCAGTCTGGCCAGTCCCAGATCAAGACCCCTGTGGGACGCCCCCCAGCTGGCACAGACCTGCGGGATCCCTCTTTCCCAGAGGCCTGCACCCCCGCAGGCACAGCCACAAACGCAGGCACTGGAGAGACTTCCAGGCTCTCTGGACGTGTGCAAGAATGCAGCATTGACCCCGAGAGGGAAGGGAAGGGAGCCGGGCAGGTGCTCAGCACATCCAGCCTCTAAAGGAGCTCCCCCAGGCCTCTGTGTGTCATCCGTGTGTGTCTCAGAAGTGCTCCAACTTGAGCCCTTCACCACCTTGCTCTATGAGGAGCTACTGCTTACAGTTCCGAACTTTCAGTTTTTTAGAAAAAGCAATTCTTTTTCTTTTTTACTTTAAGTTCCAGGATACATGTGCAGAACGTTCAGGTTTGTTACATAGGTATACACGTGCCATGGGGGTTTGCTGCACCTGTCAGCCTGTCATCTAGGTTTTAAGACCCACATGCATTAGGTATTTGTCCTAATGCTCTCCCTCCCCTCACCCCCCACCCCCTGACAGACCCCAGTGTGTGATGTTCCCCTCCCTGTGTCCATGTGTTCTCACTGTTCAACTCCCACTTATGAGTGAGAACATGCTGTGTTTGGTTTTCTGTTCTCGTGATAGTCTGCTGAAAATGGTGTCTTCCAGCTTCATCCGTGTCCCTGCAAAGGACATGATCTCCTTCCTTTTTATGGCTGCATAGTATTCCATGGTGTATATATTCCCTGGTGTATATATGCCGTGTTTTCTTTATTCAGTCTATCATTGATGGGCATTTGGGTTGGTTCCAAGTCTTTGCTATTGTGAACAGTGCTGCAATACACATACGTGTGCATGTGTCTTTATAGTAGAATGATTTATATTCTTTTGGTTATATACCCAGTAATGGGATTGCTAGGTCAAATGGTATTTCTGGCTCTTGATTCTTGAGATGTCGTCACACTGTCTTCCACAACTGTTGAACTAATTTATATTCCCACCAACAATGTAAAAGCATTCCTATTTCTCCACAGCCTCACTGGCATCTATTGTTTCTCTACTTTTTAATCATTGCCATTCTGACTGGTATGAGATGGTATCTCATTGTGGTTGTGATTTGCGTTTCTCTAATGACCAGTGATGATGAGTTTTATTTCATGTTTGTTGGCCTTATAAATGTATTCTTTTGAGAAGTGTCTGTTCATATCCTTTGCCCACTTTTTGACAGGGTTGTTTGTTTTTTTCCTTGTACATTTGTTTAAGTTCTTTGTAGATTCTGGATATTAGACCTTTATCAGATGGGTAGATTGCAAAATTTTTCTCCCATTCTGTAGGTTGCCTGTTCACTCTGATGATAGTTTCTTTTGCTGTGCAGAAGCTCTTTAGCTTAATTAGATCCCATTTGTCAATTTTGGCTTTTGTTGCAATTGCTTTCGGCATATTCGTTATGAAGTCTTTGCCATGACTATGTCCTGAATAGCATTGCCTAGATTTTCTTCTAGGGTTTTTATGGTTTAGGGTTTTACATTTAAGTCTTTAATCCATCTTAAGTTAATTTTTGTATTAGGTTTACGGAAGGGATCCAGTTTCAGTTTTCTGCATATGGCTAGCCAGTTTTCCCAGCACCATTTATTAAATAGGGAACCATTTCCCCACTGAAAAGAGCAATTTTTATTTTCTCATTTTTCTTGGGAACATTTTGCTTGTCTAGGGCCAGAGTCCTAGTTACAGCATTTAGAAAATAAACACATAAGCTAGATTCTAGAGCCGTGAGTAATCCGAAAGGAGGCGGCCACCGTCCGGTGCCGGACGCCGCGTGCGAGGTGGCAAGTGGAGATACAGGTGCAGACCTGCCTTCCTGGTCCGCTGCCGATGGAGAAGCATCCAGGTTTTTGGGCGACGAGGTGCTGGGAGGAAGGTGTCTTAGCCCACTTGGCTGTTGTCACAAAATACCATAGATTTGGTGGTTTAAACGATAAATGTTTATTTCTCAGTTCTGAAGGCTGGAAACCCAAGACCAAGGTCCAGCCCACTAGGATTGCCATGAGGCCCCTCCGTGAGCCCCTCCGTGAGGCCTTCCTTGAGGCCCTTCGTGAGGCCCCTTCCTGGCTTGTGAATGGCCTTTCTGTGTCCTCACGTGGCAGACAGCAAGAGGGGCCCTGGTCTCTTTCTCTTCCAATCGTGAGGCCCTGGTCTCTTTCTCTTCCCATCTAACCCAAATCACCTCCCCAGACACCACCTCCTCATGCCAGCCTCTGGGGTTGGGGCCTCAACGCCTGAATCTGGGCACAACACGGGGTTGGACCCACTCTGCCAGGAGCCCGGACACTCTCCCGCTGCTGCCCACGTTTCTGGGGCCTGGTTGATGGGCCAGGATCTCTGTGTTCTCTTTCTACCCTAAAAGGCCAGGATTCCGAGTCGTCTGTGAAACCATGGGAGAGAGATTTGACGTTTGCCTCCCTTTCAAATGAAAGGAAAAGACTGGGGCGGGAGAGGGCGGCACTCCCCAGACAGGCCCTGACCACACCCTGGCCCCCACCCCCTGGCAGAACATCTCTGAACTTCCACCGACTCACAGGGGCCAGGTCAGGGCAAGGAGACTCAGCACCTGCGCTGCTCACCGGGCGAGAAGTCACAGCTGGTTAGGAGGCCGCAGGTAAGCAGAGGTGCGAGCCACGAGGGACGGCGTGAGTTATGTCGACAGAGTCCCCTCGAGGGATCCCGGCGTCTTGGCAGCAGATGAGGCATGCGTCACTGTCAGCCTCCATGCAGGATAAATGGAGGCCCGGAATCTCGCCATCAGCGACATTGCCGTCTGGGGAAAAATGGGAGTTGAGTTTGATGTTATAAATCACCATAATTTGTTACAATTTCCAAAGACAAATATGACAGCGTGGAATTACTCTGCAGCACCGAGGCTGTCATTTGCGGAAGCCATAAAATGCCCGAGCCAATCTAAGAATGAGATACATTTAATCTGAGGAAGCAGAGCTCAGTACCACCTCGGAATACGGTGTTTACCAAGAACGTAGCTGCACCGGCGTGGAAGTATTGCCGCATGCTCATTTCCTTTCACTCCGAATCAGACTGACTCTGGTCTGAAGATTCTGCTAGCAGCTGGCATGGATTCTCCTCGACAGCTTACATTTGCTCAGCTGGAGCAGAGAAGAGCTGACGTCGGTGTTGCCCGGGGATGGTGTAAACAGCAGAATCCCAGCACACGCGTGACTGTGCGAACCTCCCTCACCATGATGGATCAGAGCAGGAGCCACAGGGGTGTTGCGTGTCACCAAAATCCTGTTCAGGACCCACGGGTTGCGGAAGCGTGGCCTGCGTGCTGTTGCCTGGTCCTGGCTCATTCCGTCTTTCCAGATCTGGACCCCTCTCCAGCCACTTCCCTCTCAGTGACGGGGCTGCACGCGTGGGCAGGGAGCCATAGAGATGGGCATCGGTAGCAGCATCCAGAAATGAGGCCACAGGATAAAACAGGGAACACCATCAGCTCTGGCAACTGACGCAGGGATCATCTGCTGAGGAGATAGTTTCAGAAGCATTAAGGGAGGAAGCAACAGCGGGATTAAGCAAAAATGGCTGGCTACTGCCAGCTACTACACGCTGGAACGCAAACGCGGAAACCCCAACAGCCTCCGGGTTGTTCTGGCCTTTAGACTTCAGTGCAAGAGGCCGGGCGCGGTGGCTCATGCCTGTAATCGCAGCATTTTGGGAGGCTAAGGTGGGCGGATCACCTGAAGTCAGGAGTTCAAGACCAGCCTGGCCAACATGGTGAAGCCCCGTCTCTACTAAAAATACAAAAATTAGCCAGGTGTGGTGGCGGGTGCCTGTAATCCCAGCTACTTGGGAGGCTGAGGCAGGAGAATCGCTTGAACCTGGGAGGCAGAGGTTTCAGTGAGCCAAGATCGCGCCCTTACACTCCAGCCTGGGTGACTCAGTGAGACTCTGTCTCAAAAAAAAAAGATTTCAGTGAAGGACAATCACCTTCTAATCCTTCTTAACCCCTGGTGTTTGTCTCCTTAGAAACTAAATCAATCTCCTCTCTTTCTCTCTCTCTGTTTGTCTCTTTCTCTCTCCCCCATCAAAGTCATCAAAGCCCAGTCTCTTCAACCTGTGTATCCAAAAAATAATTAAAATTCTGTAATTATGGTTTTGGTAATCGGAAAGTTATTTACATAAACACTGCTAAATGATTATGTTAAAAAGCGCTTCTCAGAATGCGTGTGTGGTGGGCGTGGACTGGCCTCCCTTGGGGCCACGAGGGTCCTGTCCACTGACAGACAGGGAGGGCAGATGGTTCTCTTCGACACAGGACTTGTCTGGACATTTCATACACTGATGTGTTACTCCGAGGAGGAAATGGAATATGCATTAAGATCTTTCCTAAATGCCTTTCAAACCTCTAGCTGTAGTGTTCTTTGGAACATAGTTTTGGAAATATCATGCTCAGACATCATTAACTCATCCCAGTATTCCCGAGGGCAGCGTATTTTGTGGCAAAGGCAAGAACCCACTGCTCACCCGTGGGAGGCACCGCAGAGTCAGGACCTGGTGTGGCCTCGAGTCCCTAAACAGTCCCACGGTGCTCCCAGTGTGGCCCTGGGTTCCTAGGGAGACTCGCTCGTGGCAATGCCGTAGTCACAGCTCACAGGTTGGTGATTAAAACGTGATGTTTGGCAGGGTGCAGTGGCTCATGCCTGTAATCCCAGGACTTTGGGAGGCCAAGGTGGGCAGATCATGAGGTCGGGAATTCGAGACCAGCCTGGCCAACATAGTGAAACCCCATCTCTACTAAAAATACAAAAAAAAAAATTAGCCAGGCATGGTGGCGCGCACCCGTAGTCCCAGCTACTTGGGAGGCTGAGGCGGAAGAATCGCTTGAACCAGGGAGGTGGAGGTTACGGTGAGCCAAGATCACACCACTGCACTCCAGCCTGGGCAATGGAGCGAGGCTCCATCTCAGAAAAAAGAAAAAAAAAAAAAGGTGATGTTTACACTAGAGACAGTAATCAGCTGGCTCATTACTCTCTAGGGCCCAGGAGGAACATCTAATGAGAGTTTGCTTCAAGGAGGGTAGAGGCCAGCCCCTGCCTTGTCCTTCCCCTGGGGTAACACACAGGATGCGGTTCCTCCCCTTCATTTCAGAGCAGGCTCATTAAACAGACACCGCTGGAGGCCCGCAGGTGAGGCGAGGCTCCTAGGGAAGCCTGAGGGGTTCAGATGCACCTCATTATGAAGATTTAAGTTCCTGGAGAAGCACCCATTCTCCGCCTGGCCTGCATGAACCTGCACATTCAGGCGCCTGCCTGTGCCCTCACCTGCCCGAAGGGAAGGTGCGATTGGCCCACTGGAAGAAAAGTCCCAGCGCCATAGCCAGCGGTCACATCCCCCTGAAGAAATGTTTCGTTTCTGATCATCACGGCGGGCACTGAGATGAGAAGAGGCTGGTAATGACCTCTTGGCATCTCAGTGGCCCTGCACGCAATGGACAGCTGCCCATAACACGCGCTGGGGCAGCACCCAATGCCTGACCTCTGGGAGCCGCTTCCCAACTCTGCAGGGAATCACACCTTTCCCTGGTCAGTATCAGGGGGTGAATTTCCCAGCAACAGGCCCACGGCAGAAGGACACGGGGACAGGCCACTGAGGCTCCACAAACAGGAGCCCACACCGAAGGCCCCATCAACAGACACAGGGAGCCAGGGATCATCAGGATCAGAACAGGAAATCATGAGGGAGAGCTGGTTCCCATGCTTTTGGTTGATGAGGGTGAACAGCTGTTTTTGATACTGGTTTTGTTGATTTCTTAAGAACGAAAATCAGTGCGGGAATTAGAGATAGACATTATGTCTTGGAGGGAGAAAGCAACATCAAGAAAGCATCACAGGACGGTCTGTCTTCAGGGAACGGCAGAGGCTGACACAGGAAAACGCCTGCAGACAGCACGCAGTGGGGGCACCGATAATTAACTCTTCGGGGACAGTGCCCAGGTGCCCAGGGACGTTTTGCTCTGATTCAAATCACAGGCATGAACTATTTGATGTAAATTTGCAGCCTGCAATACTGGATGGTGTTTTTTTAAAAACAACACACAGAAAATACACAGAATGCTGGAGGAACCTGCAGTGGAGATGGGAATCAGACACGGGATGTGAACCACGTGTATTGTTAGGAGGAAAACTGGAATTCTAGGGCACTTTTTTTTTTTTTGAGATGAAGTCTTGCTCTCACCAGGCTGGAGTGCAGTGGCACGATCTTGGCTCACTGCAACCTTTGCCTCCTGGGTTCGAGGGATTCTCCTGCCTCAGCCTCCCAATTAGCTAGGATTACAGGCATTTGCCACCACACCAGCTAATTTTTGTATTTTTAGTAGAGACGGGGTTTCACCATGTTGGCCAGGTTGGTCTCAAACTCCAGACCTTGTGATCCACCCACCTCAGCCTCCCAAAGTGCTGGGATTACAGGTGTGAGCCACCACGCCCGGCCTCTAGGGCACCATTACTGTGTGGCTGTAACAATGATCAGGCTGCACAGTTATCACTGCAATGAGTAAAACGCTTGACTGAGCTGCAGTTGGTGTGGAATATTGTAGATAGGTGTCCATTTGGGGGCTGGAAGGAGGATTTTTAATTAAGGAACTGTCAACAGCCAGAGGCTCAGAAATACTTGCATCTTTGGAGCATTGACCACACCTCTCGCGAAGGGCTGCCTGGAGGCGGAGCCCTTGGCATGCAGCAGTCTCTGCACTCACTTTGTCCTGATGGGATCGACTTGTGAAATGATCCTGCACTCCCAAAAAGGTAACGCCTGTTCGGCCACTCACTAATTTACTAGATCATTCCATGGTTACTCTGCCCGCTGCCTGCATGGGACATAGTGCAGGGGGAGGTGCTCAGTGAACCTGTGGGTGGCCCAAGGGCAGGACGTCCTGGAGCACATGATAGGCTGAGGTTCGCCAGCTGTCATAGTGCAGGGCTTGTCCGAAAGCCTCATTCAAGGATCCAACCTAATGGGAGGCAGAAATGCTCAGGGCCAACCTTGCTGAAGAAGCAACGAGTGACTTGAGTGCTGAGTACTGAGTGCTGGGTGCTGAGTGCTGAGACCTGAGTGCTGAGTACTGAGTGCTGGGTGCTGAGTGCTGAGATCTGAGTGCTGAGTACTGAGTTCTGGGTGCTGAGCACTGAGACCTCAGGACTGAGTGCTGGGTGCTGAGTGCTGAGACCTGAGTGCTGAGTGCTGAGTGAGGAGTAGGTTTCCAGAGGTGCAGGAGAGCAAGCCTCAAGGCAAAGGTGTACACGGGAAATGAGCTCGGTGAGCTGGAGAGAGAACCCAGAGATGCCGTGAGCAGGGAGAGTGTGTGAGCCATGACCTGAGAGGAGTTTGGAGAGTGTGGGGCGCCCACATCCCACCTCACAGATCTTGTCTAGAAACCGACATAAGCGGGCAGTGTGCATCGAGGGCTTTGGGCACGGGGACGGACGAGGTTGATGAACAGAAAAACCCACTCAGACTCCGCGTGAAGAGCAGGTCACAAGGAGTCTCGTCCTGTGGCTCCCACAGAGGCCAGGTGACCCTGGCTGAGGCGGTGGCCGTGGAGAGACAGAGTTCAGTGAGACGCGCTCACGAGGACCTGGGCAGGCTGGAGAAAGGAGGACAAAGTGACTGTGGCCCCGGTGCTGGGTTTGGAAACTGGATGAGGAAACTCAGGACGCAAGTGTTTCAGAAGGAGGGAAGGTTGTGGGTGTGGGAGGCCCTGGGGCAGAGGCCATGCAGGATGAGGTCTGAACAATGTCCTTTCACCTGGGTGCCGGGAGGGAGACCCTCGCTGAGCTCTGAGAGGGGCGTTTTGGTCAGGCGACTCGGCTGCACGCTCCACGTCCCATAACAGGGGCAACAGGTGAGCAGAGGAGAAAGGCACAAGGCAGTGGATGGGTGCCCATGGTGGCAGGGGCAGTGGACGGGTGCCTGCGGTGGCAGGAGCAGTGGACAGGTGCCCACAGTGGCAAGGGCAGTGGACGGGTGCCCGCAGTGGCAGGGGCAGTGGACGGGTGCCCACGGTAGCAGGGGCAGTGGACGGGTGCCCGCGGTGGCAGGGGCAGTGGACGGGTGCCCACAATGGCAGGGGCGGTGGACGGGTGCCTGCTGTGGCAAGAGCAGTGGATGGGTCCCTGCAGTGGCAGGGGTCAGTGGATGGGTGTCCGTGGTGGCAGGGGGCAGTGGATGTATGCCCACAGTCACAGGGGAGCAGAGAGCAGCTTCCCAGCCATGCACTGGTGCTGGAGATCCCCTGTCCTTTGCCCTGCATGTGCCTCTGAACTGTGCCCTCTAGACGCAGCAGCACTGCCCGCAAGACTCACAACCAATAGTTTCTGCCGACATCGTCCTGTCTCCTGGCAAGCCTCCCCCTCGCATGGAAGCTACTGAGTTGCAGGGGCAGAGGGGCTCCAATGAGGTCTATTGTTTAAATGAGGGAGATTTGAAAATGTTTAGAATCTGGTGATAAGGGTGTCGGTGAGGGGAAAACTATGGAAGGGGTCACAGGAGAGGTGACGTTGCATCAGAAGAGTGGAAGGGTGTGGGGCCCAGGTCCGAGGATGACCATAGCCACTGTGCAGGGGCGGATTCCGGCAGGTGTCTCGTGGGTGCTGATGACCCCAGGGAGTCAGATTTCTCAGGTCCTCGCCTTCCCTAATCTTCCCCCTCAATCTGTGGGAGACACACAGTGTTGGGCGTGGTGCATGGACTGATTGGGGGATTTGCTGGGGTGGTGCTGCTTGGCTACTGCAGTCAGACCTACCTCACAAGCAACATCTTGTCCCAAACACTAGTCCAAAGCAAAGCTACACTGTGGGAAAGAGAGAACCGTGGGAACCTAGGAAGGGACAGACCACAGGGGCAGGACGAGTCCAATTTGGAGCTCATAGAGGGCAGACTCCGCTGGGTAAATACGCTTTCAAAATCCCAATTCCACACATTCTGCTGGTGGCAACAGCAACCATTTCCCTCTCAGTCATCATTGCCTCATTCTAAAATCTGTGGTTCAGCATCTGACCAAACGTGACAGCATCTAACTGATTTCACTACAGAGGGCATCACCTGTCCAGGAAAGGGCTTTCTCGCCCAACAGGCAAGAGTGCCATCAACCAGCACGACGGGAAGGGTGTGGGTGATGGGAAAACCACGCAGAACTTGAGAGGGCTCACACCGGGCACTGCTGGGATGACCAAAGACCTCAGACGAGTAACGTGAAATTCTGTGCCACGATTTACCTCTATAAAACAGGAGTAAAAGTGTGTTCCTCGCACCACTATCATCAGCAGTACTTTGGCGCGTCCATAAGTCCTTCCTGAGAGCCTCACATACAGCAGGGACTCAATAAGTAACTGCTCATAGATTCACCTGCACTGTCAGATCAGTTACATAAATATGAAATGTGGCCAGGGGTCCAAACATCGATACCAGTGCAACTTGAAAGGAACCAGAAATGGAGGAACAGTATTTGATATGACGCTTTAAAAATCCGGGTAGACCAGCAGTTTAGGAAGTGAACACGGGCACTCACAGGAGGCCTGGAGTTGCTGTATCGCACAGTAACGTTAATGCAGTAAACTCAGGTGTGTTGGCCGAAGACACTGTCATTGGTGAGAACGTAGCCCACAGCCATGGACACGAGTTTGTCATGAGGCTGTGCAAGCATTCGGATTATTCACAGCCACCTCCAAGAGGGGAGTCCATAAAGTGTGGGGGCTGTTATTGATGGAGGCAGGATTATATGTCTCTTACTGCACAGATATATCAGCCTGGCATTTTTCTACTTACTCCAGGATTTTTATAAGGTACAGTTCAATGGCATTCTTGCTTAGTGAATAACTTTAAGTTGTGCATCCAGAATGATAGATTTGTGAATGTTGACGACAGCAAAGACCCATCCCTCATCTGCTTCTCGCCCTGCCGCTGGGCCCCTCTCTCCCGTCGTCCATCTGATGTTCTTGCCAACACCCCTTCAAATATCTCACGCTGGGCAGCTCTCCTACTCCTCTGATGAGATGTGTGATCAAACTGAAGAAAATTATTCTAATAAGACTATCTTACCTCTGTCTTACCAAACCAAATAGCATCTCACAATATTAAATTTTTAACTTTCTAATCATCCTATTATGTATATCAAGTCTTTTTACAACAGAAATAGCATCCTTCTTGCCAGTCATGTTAAGGACATGGATTTTAATTTAGTTTTTGTGGATTATGGTGTTTGCTTGATTTAAAATGAAAATCAAGGAGGAAGAAGTTTTTAAATCTCATCAGGCAGTTTGCTGAGTTACTACTGTAAGCAAACCCCGTAAACATCATGAAAACAGAATCCTAGGCACTAGGAAAAAAAAGTCTCATAACCGCTCATCTGTGTGGCGATGAGAATGTCTCCATAAGGGACGGTAGACATGTATTTAAAATACTAGCAGAGTCATATCATAAATGAGGATGTGATAAGTTCAAGAAGCAGATCTCCACAAGGAATTGGAAGTGAGATGCTGTGCTTTTAAACTGAGGGAAGCGGAGGGAGAAGTTCCTATAGGAATTCTTTCCCTTCGTCACTCTCCTCAGGCTCCTGACCAGTTTCTGGGTTAAAGAGAAGGGCAGTGCCTCTCTCCTCTGTGGTCACTTGGTTAATATCATCCCCAAACGTGGAGGCTTCCAAAAAGCTGGAGTAGGTTTCGTTCAGAAGTCAGAGCTGTGCACGAATAAGTTATTTTCTCTATTTCACATAATTATTAACAAATGCAAATTAAGATGCAGGGGATGTTTCCATGCCAGGACTCACCTGTGGGGAACTATGGGGCCGATGATGCAAGCAGCGAAGTGGCTGCCTGTGCCCGCTCATGACCCCACCACGCACCAAGCGCGTGAGTCAGGGAGGTGCCAGGAGGAGGCGGGAACAGCCACTTCATGTCGTCAGGCTTAGTCCGTGTGTGTTGCTAGAAAGGAACACCTGAGGCTGGGTGATTTATGAAGAAGAAAGGTTTGTGCAGCCGTGGCTCGGCAGGCTGTACAGGAAGCGTGGCACCAGCATCTGCCTCTGGTGAGGCCTCAGGAAGCTTCACTCGTGACCGAGGGGGAGGGGAGCTGCCTGTGCAGAGATCACGTGGTGGGAGAGGCGGTGGGAGGGGCCGGGCTCTTCCTACCAGTCAGCTCTCACTGCAACGTACAGAGCAAGAACTCGTTCATGACCAGGAGGATGGCACCAAGACACTCATGAAGGATCCACTCCTGACCTCAGCATCCCCCACCAGGCCCCACCTCCAACACTGGGGATCTCGTTTCAACACGAGAGTTGGAGGGGACAAACCTCCAAACCATAGCACTGACCGTGCCACTACTTAGGAGACAGTTGGACAGCTCCTTGCCTCCTCTGCAAGGCGAGGGATGGAGTTCGGGATGGAGTTCGAGGCATGCTCATTAACACCTGCCCCACTGCCCCAGGCCGTCTCTCCAACTTCCCGTCTGTGCCCTTTCCAAATCCCAGGAGCAGCCGTGCAGGTGCGAGACTGCCCTGCTGCCTTAGAACAAGGCTTTCCCCCAGGAAGCTGTCTCTATCCAGGACATGCCCTGGCCCTCGCTTCCTGAGCAACACCCCCTCAACACACATGCACACGCACGTATACACACACACACACACAAACACGTGCATACATGCACATGCACATAAATGCACGCACACACGCACATAAGCATACATGCGCACACACACCCATACACACTCACACACATACACGCACATAAACGCACGCAGACATGTGCACACACAAGCACATGAGCATACACGTGCACACACACCCATACACACTCTCACACATGCTCATAAGCATACCCGCTCACACATACATGCACATAAACGCACACACACACACAAGCACATGAGCATATACGTGTGCACAGACACACACATGCTCACACACATGCACGTGCACATACACGCATATAAACACACACACACATGAGCGTACACACACCCATACACGCTCACACACACATGCACACACACTCACACAGGCCAGCTGCCTCCGCTAGCTCTGTGCAAATGGCGGGCATCTTCTGCAAGCCACCCTGGTTTCTCAGGCTGCCTCCCTCTCAGGACGCACACAGATCCTCTCCGAGGTCACGGGAGGCAGATGCAACCCACAGAGCCCACAGGAAAACGTGGACCACCAGCGTCGGGCTGCAGACGTACTTTCAGCTGAAAGGCCCCCTAGATACCAACTGCACGACTGAGGCGAAGACAGACCATGAGAAACAGAGACACCAATGTTGCAGTCAAGGAAAAAAATTAGAGAAGAATGTAGAGTAAAAAGAATCATAAAGTGAAATAAATGTTTTCAGATTTTAGATTTCAGATCCACTCCCCCAGATGAATTTGTGAGATTCCTGAAGAAAATAATTGTGCCAGTATTTGATCATTTTACAGTTTTGATGATGATGATTTCCAATTTTCCAGGAAAGAAATCTGTGTGTAACCTCACATGCATGTGTTACAAGTAGAACCAGAAATGCCTCCTCCCCCAAACACACATAAAGGAAAGAAATTATTTAAGTCAGGTTCCTGATTTTTTTACAGCTATTAGTACACAAAGTGTTTTCTGGGGTGGTTTCCTGGTGTGAAACTCAGGATTTATAGAATCTCTTCCTGTTTGTGAAGTTATTATTATTTTATTACTAAAGCCCTTAACTAAAGCAATGATACTTACTTAAATTGGCAGCTAGCTGTGAAAATGGAAAGGTAAGAAGACATAGCAGTATGTATTTTTGGATATAAATTATCTTTAAATCTTGAGGCTCAGACATAGATTGGGCTGTCCTGACTATTTTCTGTGTATTTCATTCCAGCGAGACTGCAAGTTCTAGGCTGGAAATAATTATTTTCAACACAGAATTACAGGCCTTCGTGTCACCGCTCACTGTGATAGCCAGTAGTTCCTGGAGCCCAGCAGCACATGTACACAGCACACAAGAACACACGTGTGTACGCACTCTGACCCTGCCCACCACCTCCCCCTGGGCAGCCACCGGGCAACACTGTTCTCGTAATCAAAAGTGGAGATGAGGAAAGCTTCTGCCTATAGCAAACACTCAGAAATAGATTCCCGTGAAAACCAAACAAAAAGGCAATAGAAAGGAGAAGTGGGAGATATTACCTTTTTCATTAGGGCTGTTGCTGTGGAGGTTTTAGAACCTGGGCTCAGGAAAAGTGCTTCTCGCTGATTCACCCATTATCCAAGTCTAGGTGGAGGAACTTGTGATGCCAGCGGGCCTGAAAATTGCCCAGAAGATCGCAAACATGGATATCTAATGGTGGGCAAAAGAGATATTAGGAACTCTAATTATTTTCTTGCATCTCTTTCCTACTGAATATTGGGCACGTTAGGCACAAATGGCGATTGAATTAGTGGGACTTACAGGTGGTGATTCCACAGGCATCAAAACACCTGCTAGGCTTGAGCACTTAGTCATAAAGCCCTGGACCTATTTTTGCTCTATTGCACTAAAGACATTAATTGTATTATAAGAAGTTGGTATATCATGGACTCTCCTACAAAATTTTGTGTACCTTAAAGATAGTGACAAAGAATTATCTACCTATCATCTATTCTATCTATCTATCTATCTATCTATCTATCTATCTGTCTATCTATCTTCATATCCCCAGGACACTGTCTAGAACATAGTAAGTGCTGAAGAAATTAGTGAAATGCTTAATTAAAAAACGAATAGGTGAATGAGTGAGTGGATGAATGAATGGATGGATGGATGTTGAGTAGACAAATAAATAAAAGACAAATAAATCAGGTTGATTAGAGAAAGAAATAAGCTATTCAATACTGTTTATAATAGGCAGGCCATTTATAAAATGGCCTGCGTATTATAAAAAAGAACAGAGCATTTGTAAAATAGGAGATTACAAGGATGACAGATTAGGAAATGAAATATTCAAGATTTGTGCTGATATGATGGTGAAACCAGGATGTGGAGCATCTGACTAGATTTTAGAGAGAATTAAACCTCAAGGTAAAACATTCTGATTTTAGTTCAGTGATACTCTAAATCATTGCTTGTTTCTGATAATGAAAGAGTCAGCATTAATTTGGAAGCTGCAAGGTTGGAATAAAGTTATTTTAATGATGAGCGGAGAATGTTGGAACAGGCTCATGGTCAAAATGCAGAAACTCGTGATAGAGATGCATGAGACTGAGGTGCTGTTCCAGACGAAGCCTCTGGCAGGTTCTTCAAGCAAGTCGAATGTGAGGGGTGGAACGGCCCAGCAAGCATAGGGGCTTGTTCTTCATTTCCCCAGCTCAGGGCTGCATGACGTGCGTGAGGGTCACTTAACCCCGTAACCGAGCCACCTCCAACCTCCTGATCTGTAACACAGTGGGGTGAAGACGATGTCCTCTTTGCACTTACACAAAATCTTAGTTCTAATGTTAGGATAAAATATTCCTTCCAATGCCTACGTTACATATCTAAGCAGACAATCATTTGTTATCATAGTCAATTAATTTGTCATCAGAGTAAACAGAAATTGATAGATATTTGCCATACTTGTTTCTCTCTGAAGAAAAATAAAACCTAAAACAAAGAAATAGCCGTTGTCGATTTTGGATTTGTCACATGGTGTTATCGATTTGCTATAGAAATGTGAGTTGCTGCTCTTCTAACAAGAGGATGATGTCACCAGGCAGCAGACTCACATCTATCTGGTCGGTGTAAGGAGATAACGATTTGAAACACACCTGAAAGAGAGCTTAAGGGCTTTATAAGCAATAACATCGTGATCCTCATGCTCGTGAGAGAGAGGAGTCGCTCCTGCCGTGGGGACTGGAGTGGCACAAACGAAGTGTCTGGTTAGGAGGCATGGTGATCTTGGAGCCCAGCACGAAGGGGCCTGGCCTGGGCTGCAGGCACGCCATCCTCTGAGGACCTTGGAAGTGTTCTGAGAAGTAGAAGTGCAAGTCTTCAGAGGCTACTGAAAAATGGGGCTAAGATACACAAGTTTAATAACTAATGTATAAAAGGGCAAAGGAAGAAGGAGAAGAATGATTGCTGGGAAGAGGGACACGTGTAGGGTCGGCATGCATGTGTAAGAGTCCCTGGTGCGCACTGGACCCCCCAGCACACACGCTGAGTGACAGAAGGAGCTGGAGAATGCAAAAGTGGAGATGGCGTCCTCATCACAGACAGGAGGTGGCACCTGTGCCTGGACCTTCCTGGGAGTCAGGGTATACCCCATGGCTGGCTGGCGACACTGGTTTCTGGTTTGCAGGAAAGGCCTTCACTTTGTTTTACTGTCCTCTGACTCCCAGGCGTCAGACACCCCGGAGCGAATTTTCCTGCCTTCCATCTCCCCTCTTAGAGGCGGTGTCCTATGGCTTTCTCTCTCAGATTCTTGTAGTTTGTGAGGCCAGAGATCAATTGTCTCTCATCCCTGTCTATCTGGTTGTATGAAGACAACCTCTGTTACTATCAGCTACTTCAAACGTGAGGCTCTCTGAGAACCGAGAGGTAGCCATGCATTTTAGCAACTCTGACAATATCACAAAGGCAGCGTCTCAACACTCAAGTGATGATGATGACCATTCACTGAATGTTTCCCTGGCTCCTGACAATTGTGTGGTTATCAGAAATTACTTTCATTTGTCTTAACTATCTTGTCGGATAGACGTGTTTAACTAAGTGTCAATGAAAAGAGTCCAACTCTGTACAATATTTGAAGAGATTTATTCTGAGCCAAATATAGGTGACCCGGCCCACGACACAGCCCTCAGGAGATCCTGAGAACGTGTGTCCAATATGGGTGACCTGGCCCACGACACAGCCCTCAGGAGATCCTGAGAACGTGTGTCCAAGGTGGTCGGGGCACAGCTTGGTTTTATATATTTTAGGGAGCTATGAGGCTTCAATCAAATACATTTAAGAAATGCATTGGTTGGGTCCAGAATGGTGGGAAAACTTGAAGCAGAGAAGGGGCTGGGGGTGGTGGGGGATGGGTGGGGGGGTGCACTTCCAGCTTATAGAGAGATTTAAACATTTTCTGTTTGACAATTGGTTGAGTTCGTCCAAAGTCCTGGAATCAACAGAAAGAAGTGTCTGGGTTGCAATAAGAGGTTGTGGAGACTGAAGTTTTATCACATGCAGATGAAGCTTCCGGGTAGCAGGCTTCCGAGAGAAGAGGTTGTAAATGTTTCTTTTCTTTTTTTTTTTTTTCTTGAGAATTTCCTTTTTTTTTTAAATTTATTTTTTATTTTACTTTAAGTTCTAGGGCACATGTGCACAAACCTGCATTAACAGCAACACAGACCTTAGGTCTGACAAGAAACATTTACATTAGGCGATATACCTATAGGTGTATGTAAATGTTTCTTATCAGACCTAAGGTCTGTGCTGCTGTTAATGCTGGAGAGGCATCATGAGGCACGTCTGACCCCCACTTCCCACCACGGCCTCAGTCTCTCAGGTTAAATTTTAGAAGAGCCCTGGCTGGGGAGGAAGTGCATTCAGAAGCTTAGGGGGCCTTAGAATGTGATTTTTGGTTTATACAAGGAATATGTATATAAAAGACTGAAGAGAGGTTTTTAATGTCCAAGACTGTGCAGGTGGTTAGGAGCTGAGTCGGAATTCACACCCGAGTCGGTTGGGTTTCAAAGACTTGCTTTTAACCACTGCATTCTCCTGTCACCTGAGACATCAGGGACCTAACTCATCTATGGTGGGGGGAATAATGCCATGCCCGTCATAAACAGAACTTGTGGCAGCTTTTAAACACACACAGTTTCTATGACTAATACAGAGTTTCTACAGCCCCCTCACCTGACTCCTGGCTGCCTGTACTTGCTGAGCATGTGGGAGTATTAGTTCCGAGTGCCCGAGGGGCGGCCTCAGGGTCTATTCCAAGTGGTCTTGAACTCAAAGAACAAAACTTCAGGATAACAGTGGGGCTGGACCTAGACTAACCCATATTTGATGTTTCCGAAATGTATTCTGTCAAATTAAACACTTCTGCGTAAATTGAGGTCTTATTCTCAGAAATGGAAAAGGTCCAGGAACCATCTGAAAAGCTTGCATCTCAAGGCTATACATGTAGCAAATATTCAAATATCATTTGACATCAACATTGTAAAGAAAATGGTGTTTTCCAAGAAGCCTCAGGGCCCACCACCCAGGAAATGTGTGAAGTAATTTTTCCATAATTTTCTTATCATAGGAGGTGATATATATTAGCCAAAAATGCATGCAGAATGACAATTAACTCATATTTTTAGTCTAACCACTTGGCCAAACAGCAGACAAACTAAGCAATGTGGTTCTTGCCACTTTGTTTTGAAATGTCAAAAAGTAGATGCAAGTTTAGTGATTAGCAAATGTTTTCTACATCTACTAATTAATTGGCTTAAATGATTTAGTTATCATCAGATGTTGGATGGGAAGGCCTGACCCATTGTTCTTTCTTCCCTAAGTTTAGCTTTTCATTTGTGTGTTTTTAAAAATATAAAGTATGGCCACGGTAAAAGTCTGGAGAATTCAGACAGATATTAAAAACGAAAGTGAAAAGTCACTCATAACCCCACCAGCCAGATATAAGTGCTTTTTCAATTTTGGTTTGTGTCCTTCCAGATGTATTTTTATGCACATACATATATATACATTTGCGAACTGTCAATATAAATATAGTTTTATTACAAAAACAGGGTCATATGATGCATACGGTTCAGTCAGAAACCGGATTTTTAACCTAACAATATATTATATGAAAATCTCTAAGCAAATGTGCTATCAAGTTAAAACTGCATATGCTCCTGTGTATGGATACACTTAATTTAGTTTTTGTTGCATATTTATTCTACTTAAACGTTTTGGTTTTATGGAAAACACTAGCAAATATGCCAATGCAAGCTTTTCCCACGTGCTTCGCAGAGCCTCTTCTGAAGCGGAATTCCTGGGTAGAGACAGCAAGGGACTCATTCTAGAGGAAAGGACTTGACCAGGGTGTGTGATCTTCTGAAAAGACATTTCCAGTTGGCAGAAGGCAGCCTACATGGCAATTATTTGAATACTCTGTGGTTTCTGTTTCAAGGAATCAGAGGGAGGTAAAAGTTACAAGATCCATGCAGGGCGAAGGGAGGTAAGAGTTACAAGATCCATGATGCAGGGCGAAAAATCCTCAGGCCATTGGTTTTGCTAACTGTGCCATGGCCAGTCCCAAATCCTGAGTGGCATGACTTTTTCATGATCTGATAATATGGGCATCACAGCAACAGAGAAGTTATACAGACCCAAAGGTAGGGCCCTGGACTGACAGAGAGCACCACACCTCCCATCCACACCACCTAAACCACAGCAGGGCACCGGAGGTGATGGCTGTCTGCTGGCCCAGCTGCAGAGTCCTCCAGGGAGCTCCTCAGACACAAAAGCAGGACCCTACATGTGGATGTTACACAGAATGCATACGTATGACAATACCACATACAGACACTATACAAATGCATGCGTATGACCACACCACCTGCAGACGTTACGCAGAATGCATGTGTATGACCACACCATGTACAGATGTTACACGGAATACATGCATATGACAATACCACCTGCAGACGTTACACAGAATGCATGCATATGACCACACCGTGTACAGACGTTACACAGAATGCATGCAGATATTACACTAATGCGTGTGTATGACCACACATGGAATGCATGTGTATGACCACACTACGTGCAGATGTTACATGGAATGCACGCGTATGACAATATCACATGCAGACGTTACATGGAATGAATGCGTATGCCCACACCATATACAGACATTACATGGAATACATGCATATGGCAATACCACGTGCACATGTTACATGGAATGCATACGTATGACAATACCATGTGCAGACATTACACAGAATGCAGACGTATGACCACACCACATGCAGACATTACACAGAATGCATGCATGTGACCACACCACGTGCAGATGTTACATGGAATGCATGCATATGACCACACCATGTGCAGACTTTACATGGAATGCATGCATATGACAACACCACATGCAGACATTACATGAAAAGCTCCATTTGACACCCCTCAGTGGAGGTCCAGGGGAGTGTATTTTTCCAGGAGCTTGGATGTGCAGAGCTCCATCCTCACAGGCTACGTGTCCACAGAAGAAACAGATGCATTCTGAGGCAAACAGATACAGATGTAAAGTGATATTAGGAGCATTCACCTGGAAACTCGAGGAGTCATCACTTGTGTGGGAATTGAACAGGTCATCAGGGGTTCTGGAGTGAGGACGTGGCAGAGTGGATCAGCTCTGAGTTCACCTTGTCAGACTTCACTGCTTCCACTCAGAGGACTGAGGCCGAAGCTCATGTGGCCAACACAGCATCTTCTGATCTGATCGGGGAGTTTTGGATCCATCACTCTCGCTGCTGGAATGCTTGCCTTTCTAACGGGTTGGCCTCTCACGTACAAAGTGGTAAATATCGCCTGGTTTGTCTCAGCTGTCTTTCTATCCTTGAATTCTTTTCACCTTTCCACCAAGAAGGCCTATTTCAGAGAGACGTGGGACTGACACGGATGTGAATTTTGCCCCCTTTCATTCACTCAAGGAATATTTAGTGAGCGCCTGCTAGGCAAAGGCTCTGTCCTGTGCTTTGGGGCTGAGCTGCGGGGAAAGGGTGGCTCGGTGACCCGGTTCCTCACAGAGTGCCTATCCTGGTGCTTCACAGGAGGAAGCAGAGACCAGGAAAATTAAGTAACTTCCTGGCAGGCTGATCATACGACCGAAGACGAAATCCCGTCTCGTGATTCTCAGGGCAAGCTCTTTTCAGGATTCTTCATGAAAATGGGCTCCCACAGTCCATGGGTCCACCCCACCCTGGGAAGGCGTCCCACGGTCAATGGGCCCACCCCACCCTGGGAAGGCGTCCCACGGTCAATGGGCCCACCCCACCCTGGGAAGGCGTCCCAGAAAGCCGCGTGTGCAAGTATTCTGACAAAATGCTCGTTATTAAGCGAGGTGACATACGGCATGAGCAAATTCACTTGGTGGACGTTGGTGGGGGCAGACCAGGAGAATAAGAAAAGGAAAGAAGAAACGTAAAAACTTAAATTCCAACATAGGAAAGAAAGCAAGTTTTCCCACCCTTTCCCAGCCATATCAAGAGCTGATTTACTGAACCTCCAAGTGGAATTCTAGGCTTACTACCTAGTGGAGCTTTTTTCCTGGTAATATCAGTTTCCGAAACCGGTAATATCAGTTTCCATAATTGCTTTTCCCCCAGAGAAGATTACAGCATTCCAGGATGTCTCTACTTTGCTTTGCTTTTAATGAGACTATAAAGAAGGACAAGAAAAATGTGCTATTGGATATTAATTTGCCTATATGATCTGAAGGAGAAAAAAAATTAATTTTAATCACTTCCTGTCCAATTCACCATTAAAGCACATATGGCAGTGCCTTTTTGCAAGAAAGGAAGGCACGATGCAAGAGTTACTTCCAGGGGCCACATCTGAGTGACATTCTCTCTCACACGCTCAGTGCAGCCGCCCCAAACTTTGAATTTGAAATTTTCTAATGGAAATCCTCCCTCCAGTGAGCGGGCAGCCTGGCACCAGGACCGCTGGCATCAAATGTTCCTCCCCCAGCAAGTGCTCGGATGAAAACCCGGGAAAGGACTGGCCGGCACGGCAGAAAAGCCAGCCCTTTTCTGCTGCTTCAGATGAATAATGACTCCTAAAATCCGGCACGTGAAAGCCTGAGTCACAAACACAGGCGTCTAGAATAAACGACCCAGCAAATTTCACATGCCCTGTCATTGCCTGAGACCTGTAAAATACAAATGCTTCAAGTGAGGCCGTTTGCAAGCTTTCTGTGTCACTTTACAGATTACCCTCGTCCTTTAACTCATTTTCCCCCATCTCCATCACGTCACAGTCAGAAGTGCGCACGGGGCCTCCGCGGGGAGCTGCACTTTGGGCGATATTCGCACGGAGCTCGAGGAAAATGTTTTCCTTCTAGTCCTTATTAAGGCATAAAACGGATGGCATTACCACAGGAAATCATGCCAACCTTCATTTTCCCAAGTACAGAGCAGCCCGCACAGAGCAGCCTGCACAGCACCGAGCAGCCCGCACAGGTGAACAAGCAGACATTTGGTCTGAAGCATGTATGTTGAGAATGCACGCTTGTCACAAGCAGGTGGGACGCTCTGCATCCAGCTCCAACTTGGGAAAGGAGGAGGGAAAGGGAGCAGGGAAAGCCGCCTCTGTTGTACACGTGGTTGTTAAACACACCTGTCAGAGCTCACCTGCCGGCCTCCATCGTCTTGGGAGAGGCGAGGGCCTCGGGTCAGGATGGAGGGAAGGTGGTTTATTTGGGGTGAGGATCAGGGACGCACCTGCAGGACACGAGGAAGGAAGGTCAGCCGGCGATGAGGCCGGCCTTGAGCCCGCCACCCGGTGAGCAACGGGGGGTAGCCCTTCTGGGGAACCTGCAGGGCTTGAAACACCTGCATCAGAACCGCACCCTGTGAGGGAGGTGGGAGCCAGGCGTCCTGCGCCCACCGCCCCATTCTTAGTCCGTGGTGGCTCCTGGAAGGGTTCCCTCCCCAGCCCTTCTGGCCCAAGGACATGACAAAGCCAACCCTAGCAGAAGAGAAAACCCTGGGCAAAGCAATGTGGGTACAGCTAGAAGTCCAGGCGTGGAGGTGGCACAGGGAAGAGGGTGTGGTCAGAGCACCCCGGTCTGTATCACAGCAGTGCCGTCCTCTGGGAAGAGGGTGTGGTCAGAGCACCCCTGGTCTGATTCACAGCAGGGCCATCCTCTGGGCTCTGACTTGAGTTTTGTCCACGTCTGGCACTGGCTCAGGTCTCCTGCCCACAAATACGGAGGCAGAGCCCAGGCATAGAAAACATCTTAGGACCGCACACTCCGTGTTGACCATGGGCAGACAGCAAAAATAAGGAGAGATGACAGTGGCACTGCCACGTAGGCTTTCCTTAAATCTCACAAAGAAGAATCAAAGAATTAGAAAAATCTGCTCACAAAACCTCTGAGTGAGAATAGCATCATCGCTGCAGGTGCCAGCCAGGCAGTCAATGGCTGGCCGCTTCCTGCACCTTCCGGGCCTGGAAGAAACACTTTGGGATCTGAAGTTACTTTTTCCTTGGGCACCCGAGTGACTCTGGCTGAGGGGTGGGCAGGAGTCAGCACAGCTGTGGAAGGCGATGGGGCCCACCCTCTCACTGTGGGGACAAAGGACCAGTGCTGCAAGAACAGGGTCACTCTGGGGCCTGGGGAGCCTCCCAAGGCTGGAGGGTTTTCCCATGCCTTCAGCTTCTCCAGAACTGACTTGGGTCTTGGCTGCAGGAAGGCCTTGCTGGGATGTCCTTACTCTTTTGCAGCATGAATGTCCCCCTCATCCGCCAGAAAGCTATAATAGTTGTGATCTCAGATCCACTGGGTCGCGGCAGCGGCCAGGCAGAGGGTTTCTCACCCGGAATCGAATGTGCTGTGCTCACCTGGACTCTGTCAGCTCAGGGGGTCAGGGCCCAGCGCACCAGCCAGTGGGCTCCAAGTTCCCAGCAGGGGGTCCAGGCACGAGCCACACCGTGTGCCCGTCTGCCCCTGCCCCGGGCTGCTGTGCAGCCGCACTCCTTCTGGCCCATTGAGGCTGACGCTCAGTCTGCTTCCTGGCTATTGCACGGTTTTCCTCTCCAGTTTTGGTCTTTGTTGTTAACGACGTTGCACTGTTGCCACTGCGACAGGTTTTCTGTGAAGCCTCCAGCTAAAATTCCATGTGAACCTGGCCGGTAGATCTGGGTTTCAGCTGTAAAACAAAGGCCTTCCAGTGAAAACGCCCGTTCACAGCGCGCCTTTCCATTTTACTGTCTCTTTCACCCCTTTTCTGTGTCCTTTCTCTACCGTGGTCGTGATGAGAATTCACAGGGTGCTCAAACCCCACACTCCACTTCTGGTCTCGCCGTGAACAGAGGGGGTTCCGCTCTGTCCTGCGACGCGGCCAAATTGCATAATTTTCCACATTCTCGGCAAGGTGTAAAAACCTCTTCATAAAGGATTTCTTGTTCTCACAACACAAAACCCATCCACATTTGAGTGTCCTGGGATCTTAAGCTTCTTGGGTGGCGGTCCGGTGCAGTAGCCATCAGCCACAGGTGAAAACTCCAATTCAATCAAAATTAAATACAACTTAAAATTCAGTTCCTCTGTCTCAGCGGCCACATTTCAAGCACTCCAGGGCCATAGGAGGCCGGGGGCTGCCGTGCAGGACTTCCCAGATCTGGAAACGTCTGGAGTGCACCAAGTTCTATCAGACTGTGTGGGGGCAGCCAGAAAAAGAGCTCTGCTGAGGGAGGAGGTAGGGGGAAAATATGTCGCAGATAATGGGCATCAAAACACATACTCAGTACCACATGGTCCCTGAGAAACATTAAAATTCAAAATTCATTGCTCCTTCAAATACTTGAAAAGCAATGGAGAACTAATGGCTGTTACCCTGAAATGGACAACCGTGCAAGTGTGTGATTTACTAACTCCCCGACAATCGTCCCAAAGCGTCAGAGTCGTCCTTCTGAACATTCAGCAATTTCAGGTATATTTTTATGTATTTACGTATTTTTGTCATTTTATATAACATACACATATATATTTTGAGACAGTGTCTCACACCGTCACCCAGCTCTGGAGTGCAGAGAGCTATCTAGCTCACTGCAGCCTCCATCTCCCAGGCTCAAGTGATTTGCCCGGCTAATGTTTTGTTTGTTTTTAGTAGAGACAGGGTCTCGCTATGTTGCCGAGACTGGTCTCTGACTCCTGGGCTCAAGCGATCCTCCTGCCTCAGCATCCCACAGTGCTGGGATGACAGGCATGAGCCATCGCCCCAGCTGTATTTTTGTTCTTTTGTTTATACACAACCACATTCAAAACAAATTTAAGTGGCTAACTCAGATAGATAGAACAGGGTAAACAGAGCTCAGAAAATGGAGAGTTGAACAGTAAGAGGCAACCCGAGAGGGAACTGAACACGAGATAGACAAGCATTCACCGGCTATCACTTCAAGCCACCATGATTAGCTGTGATCCAACTTTACTATTCCAGAGCTTCTCCTTCTCCAGCAAATCCATGGTTGTTCCTGACACTGAGTCCCTCCACACAGGCGCCGAGCTTCTGAGCAGGCACCTGGGCAGAGGAGTTACAGAACCCCTGCCCCGCTGCCCCTCTCCTCAGGGCTGCCCTGGAACCCCAGCACCCTCATGTGTTTGGATAATTCCACCCCAAAGTTGCCCTTCCCACCGTGCTTCAACATGGGAGACTCCTGGCTAGAACCACAGTGGGAGCACTGGCGCCAGAGCAGAGCCACAGACTCCACGCAGGCAAGAAGAGGATCCTAAGCCAAGGAGAAGGAGGACTGTCGTCGCCAGCCACACACTGTGGAGTGCCCTCCTGCCAGGGTCAGCTGCAGAGCGCTGCTGGCTTCCGGAAACAGGCCTAACGGTGGCGGTCATCGCATCATAGCGAGCCTTGTCACTGAGGGTCTTCGAGGCGCGTCTCTAGAACATTTTGTCATTAATGTGTGGGCTGTGGGTTTCTGGCAGCTCAAGATTAAAACAGGTTTCTTGGAACTAGTGAACATCCTGGTCATTTTTTTATTCACTGTTACTGTACATCTCTAAGGTGCACAACACGGTGTTTCGATATACATACAAATGGTGAAATGAACACCACAGTCAGACAACTAACAAGCCCATCGCCTTCCAAAGTCACCACTCAGCGTGGATGTGGTAGGAGCGCTAGAATCTACTCTCTTGGCAGATTTTCAGGATGCAATGGCAGATTTTCAGGATGCAATGTTACCAGCTATAGTCTTCATTCTTCACGTTCGCTTCCAGACCTCGTCACTCCCCCTGAGCGTAAACGTGTCAGGTGAACTTTAAAGTAAGCAGCTTGGCAGAGTCCATTCTATTTACCAAGTCCTTGCTGATTTCCTGCTGTGCAAAAGGCTGGTGGCAGACGCGGGGTGAGCCCAGCACAGACTCCGGATGTGTCCCTGGCATGACGAGATCAACACACAGCTCCTGCATCTCACTGGGACACGTAAGAGCACCTGCTCCACATCCATGGGGGGGACAAAAAACTCTTCCAATGTCCATGCACCTTGCTTGTGGCTGAAGCTCTGACCCCTGCGAAGGTGCTGACTGGCAATGAGAGCAGAAACTTGGAGGGCAAATAATTTGCTTCAGAATCACGTCCTCTTGAATTTACATCCCAGCTCTTCTCCAGGTCATGTGACTTGTATTTATTTGGAAATAGCTTCTACTCTTTGGACTTCAGGCTTCTCATCTATGAAATGCATATGATGATATTGACCTCATTCTGTTGCTTTGAGGATTAGATGGCCAACTTGAAACACCCATCTTGGTATCCAGTGTAGATGGCATCAAAGTCTTGGTATCTAGTGTGGACAGCATTGATGTCTTGGTGTCCGGTGTAGACATTGACGTCTTGGTGTCCAGTGTAGACAGCATCCATGTCTTAGTGTCCAGTGTAGACAGTATCAAAGTCTTGGTATCTAGTGTGGACAGTATGGATGTCTTGGTGTCCAGTGTAGACAGCATCAACATCCTGGTATGCAGTGTAGACAGCATCCATGTCTTGGTGTCCAGTGTAGACAGTATCAAAGTCTTGGTATTTAATGTAGACAGCATCCATGTCTTGGTGTCCAGTGTAGACAGTATCAAAGTCTTGGTATCTAGTGCAGACAGGATTGACATCTTGGTATTTAGTGCAGACACCATCAAGATCTTGGTGTCCAGTGTAGACAGCATCCCTGTCTTGGTATCCAGTGTGGTGGCATCAACGGCTCATATGTGTGCCCAGCCAATTCTTCCTGGGTTGATTCTTCACTCCTTTCAGACCGGGCTCACATATGTAGCATCAAATGTTGACGCTGACAATCCCCCAAGCTGCAGGAATCCCTACCTTGTTGACTTTGCTTTTCTGTTCTCCATGCAACTTCTCACCCCTTGGCACATCCCACACATGTCTCCTCCACCCGGAATAGGAGCTACCTGAAGAAAGAGAGTCCCCCTGTTCTGTTTACTGTTGAATTCCAGGCATGAGATCAAAGCTCACCATGGGTTAGGTGTTCACTGAACATGTATTGCTTTAACAAAAAGGCATTCTGATACATAATCTATCCCTTGAACATAGCACTTCACCTTAGCTTTTAGCAACATTATAAGTGCATCCAGCCGATACGCCCACCCACCCCAGCAGCACACAAACAAATGGATCAAAACAAGCAATAGAACAGGAGCCAGGCACGGTGGTTCACATCTGTAATCCCAGCATTTTGGGAGGCCGAGGCTTGAGCCCAGGAGTTCAAGACCAGCCTGGGCAATGTGGCAAAACCCCATCTCTACAAAATAATTTTTAAAAAATTAACTGGACATGGTAGCACCACCTATAGTCCCAACTACTCAGGAGGCTGAGGTGGTAGGATCACTCGAGTCAGAAGGTTGAGGCTGCAGTGAGCCATGATCATTCCACTGCACTCCAGCCTGGGTGGCAGTGTCAAGAAAGAGAGAGAGAGAGAGAGAGAAAGCTTTGGAATTGAGAGTTCTATCTATAATGGTATTTGATTATTACTGGTTTTGTGGCAAAAGCGTTCAGTGTTCTAGCTTGGCGTTAGGCTAGATTCTAGTGAGGAAGGGACTGGGGGTGGGGGAGTTATTGGTCTGAGATTAAAAGTAATTACGATAATTATGATAGAATCACAAAGGACTCTAAGGTGTCATTGATTCTATCCTTCATCTCCAAGGTCTCCAGATAGACGTGTGCATATGAAATTCAACCAAGAAACAATTCCCACAGTTTAAGACATCTTTCAAATTTGAGCTTTGGTTTGAAAATAAACATTTGGCAATAGGTATCCTCAGTGGTTGAAAACAATAGCCAGAAATCACTTCTGGTGCCTGCACAGTGGCTCACCCCTGTCATCCCAGCACTTTGGGATGCTGAGGAAGGAGGATTGCTTAAGCTCGGGAGTTCGAGACCATCCTGGGCAACATAGTGAGACCCCAACTCTGAAGAAATATCAAAAAATTTGCAGAATATCATGGCACACACCTGTCATTCCAGCCACCCGTGAAACTGAGACAGAAGAATCACTTGAGCCCAGGAGCTCAAGGCTACAGTGAGCCAAGATTGTGCCACTGCACTCCAGCCTGGGCAACAGAGCAAGATCTTGTCTCAAAAAAGAAAGAAAGAAAGAAATTGCTTCTGCAAATGGGATTTTAAGACAGCAGAACCTCAGAAGCAATGCAAGCATTAAAGCATAATTTTAAGAAGCTCCTTCCTTGACATAAAGACAGAAGAAAATAGCCAGGCCCGTGGTTTTGTACCACAGACGTGGCTCTAGCTGATGCCCTTTTAAGATAAGATCCCTAGCCAGGCTCTCATCTGAACTCCCCTTTCCATTTCACAGCTGTTACAATGTTTTCCAAAAAGGCTCTGGAGCTTAATTTGGATTTGAGCACTTTTGAGCCTGCCTGGACCTAATGAGAAACTGCACATCAGCAGTCTGGTGCCACTTACACATCCTTTTCTCAAACAAATAATCTAATACCTCTTCTGTGAGTCTATGAATTTATTAAAGACAAATAGTCAGGCCTATCTGCAAATCCTGCAAAATCCAGCGTTTTGACTAAATGACATTTAGCCAAGTTGTAACTCTAATGGCAAAGAAAACAGTAGCAGCTCGGGCTTAAACCTCTGTCCCAGGGTGAATATCATTTCCAATATCCTGTACAAATTCTTTGAAGGATTTGTGCCTGACGAACCCCCGAGGGCTTCTTCAGAATTAGTTAATAGTGAGAAAGCATCAAGCTAAATTTATTGGTTATAGTCCCCCATGATTGCATAAAAAATAAAATTAAAAGCAAGCCTCTGAAGAACAGTTTATCAAGCTTGGTAATGGTATCGTCTCCGACAGTGAGGTCATAAAAGCATATTAGTGACCCCCCGATGGAACATGTTTACTGCAGAAGTCAAAGAGATTGATCATTTTACCCAGGAGGTGGCATTCAGTTCAACATACTGTTGCTGTTAGTCTGAAAAACACACTAATCACTGAGGGCATGGCACGCCGTGAAAGCGGGAAATGAGGCACGATTATCGAGGTTTTTATAGACCAACCGGCTTCTCCCGGATGCTACAAAATAGGGCCTATCTATACACTGCTCTTCTAGAAATGCTCAGACTCCTCGCTTAGCTCCCCAGCCTTCATGCTGAGGCCCAGGGACCGCTGGGCCAGACGATTTCTCACCTGGAGCCAGAGGAAAAGGAAAGCCCTCGGCAGAGCCTGGGTTCAGGGCTGGGCTTTCAGGAGCTCAGCAGCCTTCCAATGTCTACAGAAATCAGGGTTGATTTCTCAGGGACTGACAGAATAAGCATGACTTCCTTCCTTCTTCGAGATGGAGTCCTCTCTGTCACCCAGGCTGGAGTGCAGTGCTGTGATCTCAGCTCACTGCAAGCTCCGCCTCCCGGGTTCAAGCAATTCTCCCGCCTCAGCCTCCTGAGTAGCTGGGACTACAGGTGCCTGCCACCACACCTGGCTAATTTTTGTACTTTCTGTGGAGACGGGGTTTCACCGTATTGGCTGGGCTGGTCTCGAATTCCTGACCTCAGGCGATTCGCCCGCCTCAGCCTCCCAAAGTGGTGGGATTACAGGCGTGAGCCACCGCGCCCGGCCAGCATCACTTCTTTAGAAGCCATCATGAAAACAGTAATGTGGCAAGTGACCTCGAGGGCCTCCTGGGAGTCTCACAGCAACTCTGCCAGGCAGGTTTACTGAGTTCTCCCCACGTTTGAGAGGAGGAAACAAGCTTCATGCTCTCATATAACTTGGCCAAGCCGAGGTCCAGATGCAGCCTCTGACCACAGCACGTGGTCTTCACTGGCTGCAGGGACAGCACTGACATCCATTCAGGTTCTGCGAGGTGCCCGTCCCAGGATGGAGGGAGGTCAGTGACAGTGAGGGCTCTCAACCACCAAGGGTCCCTCAGACGCATTCTATTCATCCAACGCCAACACCTGCGTCAAGGGCTCGCTGGCCATGTGCTGCTGGATAATTCACATTCATGCGCGACCTCACTTGACCTTCCTGATGAACACACGACTCGGGAATTGTGTGTATCTCCCTTGTGAGGTTTAGAAAGGTGAGGTTTCCCCAAGGTCACGCAGTCAGTAAATTGTGGAACCTTGGACCAGACATCCTTGAAATTAAAGAACAGCCCTGACCACGTGAGTAGTTCTGAAGGACCCAGAGGCCAGGGGAAGAGCCGTCATTACCTATCCCAGACAACAGTAAGAAGGGCACCATGGTCGGATCCAGGACAGGGAGGGCTGGCTGCTCCCAGCTCTCCTCCTCATGGGTTCTCCCCACGTGAGTGCCAGGAAAGCCGCGTACGCCAAATGCAGTGGAAGTGTTCACTGTACATCCAACACCTGACACTTAGGACTCACAATGAGCCAGGGAAACCCCTTCAGACAGCACCCTGCCCCTCCACTGTGTCCTGGAAGACATTGGAACTCGGCCTGTCTCCCGTCCTGAGCTGGTGCCCACACAGGAGCTGCACTGGTAGATTCCAGTCCCTGCCGTTCAAAGCTGCCACCTGGTCGAGGGTAAACATCTCCAGAAGCAGCTCAGGCTTCGCTCCAGGCGGTCATCAGATTCACAGAGTGAAGGAGGCGCTCAGAGGAGGTCGCCGTGTGTGCTCACGAGGGGTTTCGAGGAAGGGTGTTGTGAGCAGGAGCTGGGGTGTGTGGATAGGGGGGAGCTCCAAATGCAGCCTGGCAAAGGGGGCAGGTGCAGCCTTCCTGTCCAGTGCCAAGGCTCATGCCGGCCTCTCCAGTGGGTCTGGTCTTGCTCCCTCCCGACTCCAGGGCCTCCTGAGTTTCCCTCACCTAAAACGAGCTCCTCTTCTGCAGCCAGCACATCTGAGCCCGCTCTGTTTCCTTCCTCTGTAGCAATGTCACCTCCTTTCCTCCTGCTTCCATATTTATTGATCGCAGCTCTTCCCTTCTATAGGGAAGTCACTCAACAGCCACTGGAAGAATCACTGAGTAACACCCTAGGACTCAGAAGCGCTTCCATCTCCGCCACCGTCTTGGGCAGCCATAGCAGCAGGGCACAGGCTGGGTGGCTTAGGCAGTGGACATTGGCCCCTGAGTGCAACAGGCTGGGAGCCCACTGTCCAGGCAGCAGATCAGGATTCTGGGGAGGACCTGCCTCCTGACATCCTGGCCTCCGGCCTGCAACTGGCCACCTGCTCACTGCGTCCTCACACAGCAGGGAATGGAGAGGGAGGAAGCCAGGGCCCTCATGTCTTTCCTTAGAAAGGCACTGATCCCATCACTGGACCCCAACCTCATGACCCAATCACCTCCCAAAGGCTTCACCTTCTAATACCTTCCCTTTGGGGTTGGGGTATCAACATAGGAATTTGGGGGATCCCACAGCCAGTCCACGGCAGGTACTTAGTGCAAGTTTCTCCCCTACATTTAATTTTCCTCTTTTATGAGATGAACACAGTAAGAATCTCCATCTCCCTGGGCTGTGTGGACAACCACATGAGACTGTGCGCAGTGGGTCGGCAGGACGCCTGGAGCCCAGAGGGCCCTCAGTACATAGAGCTTCCGTTCTTAGCATTATTCTGGTTTTCTTTCTAGAAGCGCAATGCCTAGATAGGCTGCCGCTGAAACTAACAGAAGAGCATAAAGAAATGTGCTGCAGAGCTTTGCTGGTGTCTGGTGCTTGGGAATATGTAGCCGGGGAATCAGAGTTTTGCATGTGTCTGGTGTTTGGGGACATGAGCCTCAAACGTGCAAATACCATAGAAGGGAAATTGAACGGCCTGTGGGCTTCCTGCTAGACCTGGGACTTGTATCATCTGGAAGCTTCCATTAGATATTCTAGCATTTCCTCCCCAGAAATAGTAAGTATTATGGGCAGGATTTCTCTATTTCAGAAGCATTGCAGGAGGAGAAGTTGAAATGAGCTGCATGACCAAATTCAAAGTTTCATAAACAAATTCAGTTGTCATTAAATTTCTTCCTGACCAGTACCATAATATTATTCATTTCTACCTGAAAACTATTCCAAAGGACCCTCATGACAGACAGTAAAACGTCCAATAGGTGAGATGCACGTCATCTCCCCAAAGACACGGTCACACGCACTGTTTCTCTTAAAAGCTGATAATAGATTATCAGATAAAATAATAATCAGATCTTAGATGATCAGATTTTAAGAGAAACAACCAAAAATGATTACATGATTATTAAAGTGCGCTCTCATTTTGATACCAAGAATGGAAAAAGTCATGGAAAAGGATACATTTGAAGATTATTTATTACTTTTTTGTAAGATGTCACACACTCACAAAGAAATAGAACATGATGGAGCTTCTGGTTTGGAGTCCTCCTAATTCAAGAAGATGTCTGGAGCGCAGACGGTGGGGACGGGAGTGGCAGAACCACGGGCATGGGGAGGCGGCTGCCACGCCCGGCCGGGGCACGGTGAGGCCAACTGGCTCAGGGCTGGACGCGCTGGTTTCAATTCAGGCAGAACGAGTCTTTTCCGAGGGAAGGTGTGTGTGGATGTGAGTCAGACGACACCTTAGGGAAATCATTTCGCCTCCCTAAGACAGCTAACTCAACCATAAAACGTCCCTGGAAAGGAAAACTGGCATCTGAATTATTTGTTGCAAAAAAAAAAAAAAACGCACCCTCCAATCCCTCGCAGGTGCCGCCTTCCCTCCGCGCTCATCTTCCTCAGCACCATCGCCACATACACACCCTGGTCCAAACAACCAGGACGCGGGATAAGCAACGGCACGCACAATAGTGAGGCTGATCTATTGGTGTGTTCTGTGTGCATGTGCGGTTCCTGTGCGTGTGTCAGCGCCCGTAATTTGTGTGCCCAGCGCTTTAGGCATCAGCGTCTATATCCAGCGCATTCAGGTCTGTGCGTGTGTGTGGGTCATGTTTGTATCCAGGTATGGTCTGTGTGTGTCCATGCGTGCATGTGTGTCCCGTGTGCGGTCAGGCAAGTCCGTATGTGCATGCGTCCGCGGTCGTGTACGTCCGTGTCCGTGCGTGTCCGTGGTCGTGCGCATGTGCGTCCGTGCGATTTCGTGCGGTGTCGCCAGGTACGGCACGCAGGTGGTGCATCATGCGTTAACGCAGGTCCGTGCGTGCGGATGCGTGGCCCGCCTGCGTATGCGTGCGTGCGATGTGTGTCGCCGTGCATGTGCGTGTCTGTGTGCGTGCGGATGTAACGCTGCATATCGCGGTGTGGTCAATTGTGTGGCAGCGTAATCGCGGTGTGGCATTACGCGGCGCATGTGTTCAGGTGGATGTGTGTCGCCAGGTGGCGTATGTGTGTGAAGGTAATGCTTTCGTATGTGTGTCTGTGTGTGTGATGTGTGTGTCGCTGTGTGTATGTATGTGTGTGTGTGTTTGCATTCCTAGAACCTGGGTCCCAGATTCAGGGATTTCCGTCCAGAGCAATTTCAGAACAGAGTGTCAGGCACAGCATGAAGCCGGCAACAACTGCCCCGTTGCATATTAGTAGCAAAAAAACAAAATGAATAGTAAGGATACTTTTTATGAATTTTTTAAATATTGAAAAAAATGTAGCTTTATAAAAATATTACTTCAAGGTCATTGTTTTTCTCCTTTTTTCATGGAAACTGTCCTGGACTGCCCACCTGCAGACTGGCTTTTTGCAGCAGCTGACCTGTGTTGTCAGGCAGGCAAGCAGTCGACAATATTTCACCACCACGGCAGGAGCTCCATGTGAATATCCAGGCCCATGCACGTGGGGCTCCACGCAGTGCACAGCCAGCGGAGTCAGGGGTCTGCAGCGAGACTCCCTAACAGGGCCAGACTGGTTACATATGCATGCATACGCACATGTCTGCAATGAGAAGTGCACTCAGACACGCTCAGAATTTCCAGAGCCAGATGCATTATTTCCCATTAAGGAGAGGAAAAAGTAAGGGGTGGGCTGAGTTATGTAGAAGCGAAAAGATTGGCTTCACGGGAGAAAACAGTAGGACTGGCTTGTGGGCTGTGAAGAAAGGTATGCAGGTGTTGCCTGGGACAGAGCATGCCCACTCACAGTGTGAGAGCCGCTGCTGGACACGATGGGCTCCGTGTTGAGGGATTTAAAGGAAGTTGGAGCTGCGGATCCAGGACCTCAGCATGGAAGGGAACGAACCGGTTCAGGCAACGGAATCCAAGTTCACGGAACATGGCCACTTGCATGTCATTTGCACATGCCTCATGAAATACTGGCAGAGTGGAAGATTGGGACAGCGGGTGAATGGTCAAAAACTCCTACTCTCTGGCCTGTATTAAGCCATTCTTGCATTGCTATCAAGAAATACCTGAGACTGGGACGGGACATGTATAACGGAAAGAGGTTTAAATGGCTCATGGTTCTGCAGGCTGTACAGGAAGCATGATGCTGGATGCTGGCATCTGCGTGGCTTCTGGGGAGGCCTCAGGAAGCTTCCAATCACGGCGGAAGGTGAAGGGGGAACAGGCATGTCACATGGCAGAGAGGAGCAAGGGGGCGGGGCATGGGCGGGGCTACACTATTAGACACCAGATCTCGACAGAGCTCCCTCACTATCACGAGGTCAGCACCAAGAGGATGGTGCTAAACCATTCATGAGAAATCCACCTCCGTGATCCAATCACCTCCTGCCAAGCCCCACCTCCAACGCTGGGGGTTACATTTTAACATGAGATGTGGATGGCGACACAGATTGGAACCATATCACGGCCCTTTATGGAAAGTATTTGCCGACCGAGATCTATATCGTGCTGTATATAAAGGAAATGATACAATGAATGTGAAGGGCTCACAGGTGCTGGAAGGGGTGCTAGAAAGGAATTGCCTGGTTTTGTGATTCCCTGGGACTTATCAAGGCCTTTGGGGGCAAAAGAAGGTCTCTGGAGTCCAGAAGTTTGAGACCAGCCCGGGCAAAATGGCAAAACCCCATTTCTACAAAAAAAAAAAAAAAAAATAGCTGGGTATGGTGGTGTGTGCCTGCTTTCCTACCTACTCAGGAAGATGAGCCAGGAGGATTGCTTGAGCCTGAGAGGCAGAAGCTGCAGTGAGCTGCACTCCAGCCTGGGTTACAGAGTGAACAACAACAACAACAACAAAATCCCTTCACGAAAGCCTGATACTGCATAATCCATGGTTCTCTTCCTAAAAATTAAATGTGTTATTTTGAGGAAAATAATTTAATGAGTAAAGCTCTAAATAGTAGAGACAGCTGCTGTATTCTTTTAGATTTTTCCTTGGACGTGCATATGATACGTGTGTTTACAGTTAATCTCACTGCTATTCCTTAATGCTTTCTCCAAAAGTTATTTAAAACATAATTAAGATAATATGCTAGACTGACACAAAAAATAAGGAAATGAATAAGATGGTGGCAGAAAATAAATGGCACCATATGCTCATGCTATTACAGAGATCTCTCCAAAATGCAGACACCTCACCAAAATTTATTGAAAAATAATTCTTTCTTGCATGCTTAAAGAATTTTAATGCAATAACCAGATAACATAATCCCGTTTCTTTTTCTATCTAAGTGTTGTGAGAAAACAAATAAAGGTTAAAGTAATACAGGTTAGAAAATGAATGTTTTAGACTGCACAACCTGGACTTCACCCTGAGGCCCAGCTCATGCAGCCAAGTGACACCCACTCAGACTTCCGTCCACAGGCCAGAGGACCTGACAGAGGCAGGACTGAGACCCCTGCAAGCGGCTGACAGCTCCTTTATTACAGCTTAATTCCTCTTCAAACACAAGTAAATTTAGTAGACTTGCTTCTTCCGCGGGTTACCGTGTCACTGATTCAGTGTGTGCACACCGAATTTTTATTAAGTGTGCACGCACTTAATTTTTATTAAGCCTGAGAGGGGTGACACAAAACCTTGCCAGGAATCTCAGGATTTTGAAGGAGGCCTATAGTTTGCAAAAGCACCTTTTGTCACTCTTGAGAGACCAAGGATGTGTGGGTCTGCCTGTGGGCACACAGTCATATACTTCTCCAGAGTACAGAACTAAACCTTCTTTCCTGGTTTGGGAGCACGAAATTTAAAATTAGAAATGCTCCAGGAAGTAAAGGGTCTTTAGCATGACTGGCTGGACACTTGTGGGAGTTGCAGCATCACAGAGCTCCTCTGGGGTCAGCAGGTGCAGAAGTGGCCGGGCCCCCTCTGGGGCTGGTGAATGAGAAGCCTTCTTTCTCTGTGAAAGCAACAGCTATTGTGTCAGTTCTTGATGGCACCCAGGGGGACACTGTGTGGCATCCTTCCTTGTCAGTTTACCTGGTGGTCAGTGATCAGCCTCAATGTTCTGGAAGTTTCCTCATGATTGCAGTTTTTATTTCAGGTCTCACCAGGCTATTCCCACAGGTAACATCCATTGACCTACTTTGGTACTGCATGAGGTGGTGACCCTTCAGCCAGGCAGAGTTCTTCGAAAGAAGAGAATAAAACCTTAATCCTGTCCTCTGCCCAGTTGATTAACGAATCAAATGGCTTTGTCGTTAGTTGAAACACTGAATTTCTGCCCTCCAGGTTCTTGTCAGTGAAGGAAAAAAGAATTCTGTTTTCTAATCCTCCTGAAATGCCCAGTGGGGAGAAATGATGTTTATGGAGGATTGGCTGAAGGACATGAAGTCCATAAATTCCCCTGGCTAGTTTACATTTTACCCTTGGATCAAAACAGACTACTGGCGAGCAGTATATTTGAGTGGTCTTGATTGGGCCCCTCTGTGGAATTGCTTTCTGCTAAATTGATTTTTGCTATTTTTCATTTTTAATTGAATTGAAGATAATGGGAATAAACAGACACATGAATTCGTTTGTGTACATGTTGCAGGGGAAGAGAGAAAGAGCCATTCTAATGCAGATTCTTGAGTTCCACCTCCAGTGACTCTGACTGAGGTAGGGCCCAGGACTCTGCAATTTACCAGGCTCCCTGAGTGCTTCTGATGCAACTGGGCTGTGGGGCACACTGGGGAGAAGGCTGCCTTTGAGAACCCGAAGGAAGCTCTGGATATTTAACTCTAGAAAAATTATGTATACATGCACACCAAATTCTGTGTACAATTCCAGGAGACTCAAAGCTGTTCCCATACATAGCTAGCAAGTTAAACTCCCCCTTTTACTGCAGAAATGTTTAAGCTGCCCAAACACACCCTCCATCACTTCTTTAAAAAGGTGCACTAGAGAATATATCTCTAGGTTTCAGGGACAGTACAACAGTGCTTTTCCAAAACAAGTGGTTTGTTTTTATCCCATGATTATTGTGAGTCTTGCAAAGGTCAGAATAATTTCTTTGCATTGGCAGCTAGGAAGCTCCTCTCTGAATATGCAGCCCACCTATAACAGCTGGACAAGATTAAATGTTTTTGCTGTGTACCTATTTTACTTCTCTTTTACTGCCCTAATCGAAATGTTCTTTGCTACAACTCATGCCAAAATTATTTTTACTCTTTTGTGCCACAGGTATTTATGAAGAACTAAAAATATAATTAACTAAATTATTATTTTATGTTAGTAAGCAAGTTATCATTTAGAATCAACCTAGAAGTATCGAGATGCATTTGGGAATTGCCACAGTTTTTGTTATGCGGCCCTTTTTGGTAGCTATGAAAACAGAATTTCTACTGGAATAATCGCTTCAAAGTCATGCTGATTCTACCTTCTGTAACTTTCCAAAGACAGAGAAAAGCACACCAGCACTTTGATTCATGTAACACTTAGGTGAAATATCTTTAGAGTTCAGGGAGAAAACTGAAATAACAACAGAGAACAGACAGGTCACTACACATGGGGTGAGACGATAGGCGGGTAAACAGGAACACGGGTGGGATGATGGGAACAGGGCACTTCAGTGCTGGGCTCGGTGGGAGGCACTGCTCAGAAGCACGGACCCAGGCCTGACAACCAACTCCAGCTCTTCAAAGGAACTCCTGAATCTAGTTTTCCGGGGAGAACTATACAAAAAATTCACAAAGCGAATGATGTCCTTTGTGTTGTGCAGTTCATATGCAATTATGGGCTATCATTTTATATCTGTTTAAGGGTTAAAAGATATCAACATCACTTCTTCATGTAGTCAGAGAGGTACTTATATTGGTGAGTGAGTGCTGAGTGAGTGATGAGTAATGAATGAGTGATAAGAGATAAGTGACTAATGACTGAATGATGAATGATGAGTGAGCGATGAGTAATGAATGAGTGTTAGGTGATGAGTGAGTGATGTGTGAGTAATGAGGGAATGATGATGAGTGAGTAATGAGTGAGCAACAAGTGATAAGTGAGTGATGAGTGAGCAATGAGTGATGAGTATGAGTGATGAATGAATTATCAGTGAGTAATGAGTGAATGATGGGTAATGGGTGAGCGATGAGTAATGAGTGAGTGGTGCGTGATGAACGAGTGGCGAATGGTGAATGATGAGTGAGTGTTGAGTAAAAATGAGTGAGTGGTGGGTGATGAATGATGAGTGAGTGATGAGTGATAAGTAAGACATGAGTGAGTGATGAATAAGTTTGAGTGAGTAATGAGTGAGTGATAGGTGAGTGATCAGTGGCTGATGACTGAATGATAAGTGAGTAATGAGTGAGTGATTAGTGAGTAATAAGTAATAGAGTGTTGAGTGAGTGATGAGTGAGTAATGACTGATGCATGAGTAAGTAATAAGTGAGTGATTAGTGAGTGATGAGTAATGAGTGAGTAATGACTGAATGGTTAATTCAGTGAGTAATGAATGCATGATGAGTAATGAATGAATGTTGAGTGATGAGTGAGTGTGAGTGAGCAATGAGGGAATGATGAATGATGCGTGAGTAATGAGTGAGTGATGAGTGATGAATGAGTGTTGAGCGATGAGTGAGTAATGACCGAATGATTAATGATGAGTAATGAGTGAATGATGAGTAATGAATGAGTGTTGAGTAATGAGTGAGTATTGAGTGAGTGATTAGTGAGTGATAAGTGAATACTGAACGATGAGTGATACATGAATAATGAGTGAGTGATGAATGATGAATGAGTGTTGAGTGATGAGTGAGTGTTGAGTACTGAATGAGTAAGGACTGAATGATAAATGATGAGTGAGTAACAGGTGAGTAATGAGTGAGTGATGAGTGAATAATGAATGAATGATGAGTAAGCGATGAGTCAGTGATGTATTTTTAAACAACGTTTTTTGATTTTAGTCATTTCTGAAATTTATACAAAAGCATGTATCTATAACTTATTGTGTTTTACTTCTTTCGTTCACCATTGTATTGGTGAAATTCATCCATGTTATTGCATGTGTCATGTTTATTTGAGTGGAATTTGAATGTTTTGAAGGCATTAAAATTTTTGAACACATAAAATTATTCATTCTAATATAGATGGATGATTTCCACTTTTGGTTTTTATAAACAATATTTTTTTTTTTGTATCCTGGGAGTATCTCTTGTTCATAAATGTATGAGCGAGATTACCTGGTCATAGGCCGTGCGTATTGTCACACAAATGAGATCCCTCCAAACAGTTTTGTTTTCTTTTCCTTTTTTTTTTTTTTTTTTTTTTTTTGAGACAGAGTTTCACTCTTGTTGCCCAAGCTGAAGTGCAATGGTGCAATCATGGCTCACTGCAACCTCCGCCTCCTGGGTTCAAGTGATTCTCCAGTCTCAGCCTCCCAAAGTAGCTGGGATTACAGGCACCTGCCACCATGCCTGACCAATTTTTTATATTTTTAGTAAAGATGGGTTTCACCATCTTGGCCAGGTTGGTCTCAAACTCCTGACCCCAGGTGATCCACCCACCTCTGCCTCCCAAAGTGCTGGGATTACAAGCATGAGCCACCATGCCCAGCCCAAACAGTTTTCCAAGGTATCTACTGACTTATACCACCACAAGCACTAAATGAGAGTTTCTGTTTTTCCATATACACACAAATATTTGATTTAATGAGATTTTTTATCTTTGCCAACCCAGAAATGTTAATTTTCTCTATCTCTAAAACTGAGTTATTCTCTCCCATCCTACCCAGACATATTCTCTTCCATGCCTCAACTTCCATGCCCTCCAGGAAGCCATCTCCACCTCATCAACCAACATTAAACTCCATCCCCCTTCAAATTCTATGGAATTTATACTTTAAAGTGGTTACTTCTGCAGATATCTCAGGAATGTATGTGAGATCCCCTCAATTAATTTATAAATGATTGGAAAATAGAAGTGACATTTATATATAATTTTATTTCCTCAGAACAAGTTCTTTATGAAATATAATTTCAGATTTAAGACAGATTTAGGATTAGTGTCTAAAAAACATAACTGGTCTTGTGCCTGTGTGTCTGTGTGTACATATATATGTAATTTATAAATAGTTTTGAATCAATTATTTATAGGAGAAAGAAGAACAATAAGTGTTTAATGCAACTGAGAAGAACTGATGAATTAGAAAATGGTGTGTAAATTGGCCTTTATTTCAAAAAGCTCTTTCTCTAAAATTTGTCTCAAAAGAACATGTGTTTTCTGCATATTTCCACAAACTTATTTAGAAATTTTTGGTGGTCTTTAAAAATGGAGAGGAACATTATTAAATGTGCAATATTTCATATGATGAAGGCAGTATAGACAAGTGGTTTGGGGCACGAATTCTGTAATCAAAAAGACCCTAGTTCATACTCAGACTCCATCAGTTAACACCTGTGCTTCCTTGTATATGTTACTTAGTCTTCATGAGCTTGGTTTTCTCTTTGCAAAATGAGGATGTTAGTAAGGATACTGTGTGACATTTACAACAACTTCTTAGTCAAGTGTTATTATTATTATTATTCCATTTCATTGATGTCACAGCTTAGACTTATAGAACTTAAAGGACATACCTGAGATTCAAAAGTCAGTGACATGGTCACTGTCACTGTCACAGGTCCAGCTAGAGGCAGGGCTGGACTAAGGTCCTCTGAGTCTGCATTCCAGGTCCTTGCCACTGGGTCACGGTGCTATAAATATCTATCTAAGACGTCTTAATACGTGGTTGTTTCTACTTAATGTCTCAGCCTAAGAAGCGAAAGTACACAATAATTTCCCCATTGTTCATAGCCCAGTGTGCATTGATCTCCATATGAGGAAAGTTAAGTTACATAATGATAATCATGACAATGGTGGTGATGAAGATGATGACGATGATGATGATGGCAATGATGATGCTGGTGATAATGACAATGATGACAGTGATTATGTTGATACTAATTATGGTGATGATGATAATGATGATGATGATGATAATTACGTTGATGATGGTGGTGATTATGATGAATATGGTTAAGATGATAACAGTGATGATGATGATATGATGATAATGATGATAATGATTGATTGATTAGTATCATCAATGTTGACACTAATGATGGTTATGATGATGACTATGATGACAATGATAGCAATGATGATCATGGTGATGATGGTGATCATGACAATGATGGTGATGGTGATGACAATGATGATGATGGTGATGGTGATGTTGATACTAATGATAATGTTGATACTAAATGATGATGAAGATGGTGAGGATGATAATGTTGGTAATAATGATGGTGATGATGACAACGACGATGGTGGTGCTGATGACAATGATGATAGTGGAGGTGATGATGTGGATACTAATGATGATGTTGATACTGATGATGGTGACTATGATGATGATAAAGTTGATGATGATGGTGCTGATGATGATGATGGTGATAATGACAATGATGATGATAGTGATGATGTTGATACTAATTATGGTGATGATGATCGTGAAGATTATGTTAATAATAATGATGGTGATTATGATGACTATGATGATGATGGTAATGATGACAATGATGATGGTGATGACAAAGATGATGATGATGATGACAACGATGATAACAGTGATGGTGATGATGAAGATGATGATGGCAATGATGAGGCTGATACTAATGATGGTGATGATGATGACTATGATGATTACAATAGCAATGAGAACCATAGCAATGATGCTGATGATCACAATGATGATGGTGATGGTGATGACAATGATGATGATGGTGGTGATAATGTTGATACTAATGAAGGTGATCATGATGATAATAATGATGGTGATGAAGATGATGGTAATGTTGATGACAATGATAATGGTGGTGATGATGACAGTGATGATGATGGTGATGATACCAATGATGATGACGATAACAGTGATGATGATGATGGTGATGATGTTGGTAATAATGATGGTGATGATGATGACTATAGTGATGGTGATGATTATATTAATAAGTATGATGACAGTCATGTTAATAATGACGACCACGATGACTAGAAAAGTTTGTACTTTTCATCATATTCTAACTAATGGCATGGAATATTTCTAAGGCTCCTCGAAAGCTTACCCATTTTAAAGACTGAAGCCTGCTCCAAATCTTTTCTAAGACTATGTTCTGCCAAAATATAGTATTGGGCTGGAATTCTCTTCATCAACCTGGGTATAAATGTTTAAACCCATTGCATAGTGGTGTTGTATTGGATTTATTTTCATTTGGCAAAATAACCTCTATGATACTTTTTATTAAATTCAGAAATTATGAGCTCTCATTTTGTCCTTAGCACAGTAGAAATTCTCTGAGGAGTTTTGTAAATAAATGTGAACGTGAACTACTTGATACACGTTGTATGCACTTGATATACAACTTGAATGTTTCCTCCAGCATGAATCTTCTAACTGGTTGCTTTTTATTGGCAATTCTCTTAAAGTGTGTGCTTTAATGGAAGAAATATTCTTGCAAGGTTGGCTTTGTAGCAGACTTAAAGGAGTTCAGTTCACCAATTTCTACTAATTATGATAAAAAGCAATTTTCAAATCAGCCAAATCATGTAAACTGTGGTCTAAAAATTATTTTAACCAGAATCAAACTATTTAAAATTAGGAGATAATCCAAGACTTCCTACTAAAACATACATAAAAATTATGCCTCTGTTTTTGTTGAGAATTTAAAGTAGAAAAAAAGAGAAAACCTAGAAAAATATTTAAATCTTCTATGTTTTTAGCGAGAGATACCTCCAGATTTTCAAAATAGGACAGACTGTAGTTTGGAGAATGGGAGATGGTTCGTCCTGAAGCTGCACTAATCCACCAGGTGTACTTCTACTAGATTATCCATTTGTCAATGGAGGTTTGGAGCACATGGTAAATGTTTAGGTGGTCAAAGACCCCCACAACTCACCCCTTGGCTCTGCCTGAATTTTGGATTTAGGAATCACAGTAAACCTAATTCCATTTGTTTGTACAATTATTTAATCACTCTAAAATGACACGTTACTGTAGTTACCTGGATAGAGTAAGTTTGCCATACTTCAAAAAAAGCGTAGCTAAAGGATACTCAGCAGTTGGTGTTCTGCCAAGCTGAAAATAACATTTAACAGGCTTTTAATCTATTGTGTGGGTTATTGTCCCCAAGAGTGCTATTGTAGTCCACAGATTTGAAAAATTAGAACAAAGGGTCATTTTTGCTTAGCATTCATAGCTGGTGGTGTTATTATTATGGTTTTAGTCATCAAACAGAGGTTCACCAACAAGTACACCATTTCCATTTACCATCTATGCAAATATTTACATATTTCAAAGTAAATAAAGAACAGAAATCTAGACAGGACACTATTCAATCAAAAGTAGTTTATTGACTTCAGACCCAAAGCTACCTCTCAGGAGACAGGGACATTGTCTATGGGCTCATTCCTTTAAGACTTTAAAGTCTATTTATTGGAGAAAAAATGGAGGAAAATATACTTAACATTTATTCCTGCTTGTGGTTTTGCTAACTTTTCTATTGAATACCTAAATTTGGTGTCCTGAGTAAGAAACCATGGAAATGGGTCATTCTGGTCTCTTGTAAAACAGGTACTATACTTGGCATAAGAATGCCATATAATGGGCCAGGCGTGGTTGCTCACATGTAATCCCAGCACTTTGGGAGGCTGGAGGGGGGGGGGTGGATCACAAGGTCAGGAGTTCGAGACCAGCCTGGGCAACATGGAGAAACCCCATCTCTATTAAAAATACAAAAATTAGCTAGGCGTAGTGGCACACATCTGCAATCCCAGCTACTCAGGAGGCTGAGGCAGGAGAATCGCTTGAACCCTGGAGGCGGAGGTTGCAGTGAGCCGAGATCATGCCATTGCACTCCAGCCTGGATGAAAGAGCAAGACTCCATCTCAAAAAAAAAAAAAAAAGAATGCTATATTATGATGTGCCTAGAATAACAATGCTTGGATTCCATCTCTACTTTTCGGATTAAAGACAGGATCACACCAGTCTTACAGTATGGTGCTCTCAGAACTGAACAACAAACAAACACTTGGTAAATTAAGGAAAGAATGAATTAATTGAGGAAATAGGTTCAGAGAAATCAGCAAGAGGACCATGAATCAAGTGTGAACTTGCACCCTCTGATTCCTTAGTTAGTTCATTCTTTGTAGCACACAGAGAAACAGACCAATTTGCCGTTATTTTATCCTCTGAATCTTTACATATTCATTATTGTGACCTGAATCTATCATGGTCTAAAACTAAACTATGTCTACTTAATACAAAAACATACCCAAAGAAATAAACAAAAAAAAAAATGGAACAAAGCTACTGACTGCAAATTAGCACTTAAAAATTAGGAATTTAAATTTTTCTGTAAACTGCACCACCTAATACTTTATAAATAGCATAAATACTTCTATTATCCAATAGCAGAAATAAAATGCTATGATACACACTATGCTGCCAAAAATTGGAATCCTGATTTGATTTCTTAGTCTGGAGCCAATGTTACTCACCTAATGGAAGTGTGCATTCGATGGTGACTGTTGTATAGTTTAAAAGTTCTGAGGAAGCATTTTTACAACTATTGAATAGCTACAGAAAATGTCATGTCACAAACTTTAAAAATGTGCTGTGACCTGTCCCTTTTAGGGTTTTAAAGTCACAGCCCTTCTTGGGAGCATTTCATGTGGCCTTGCTTGGCAAGTGCATGGGGATTAGATACTTTCATGAAGGCCAGAGCTCCGTATCCGCAGCGACCTGTGTTTAAAGCTCTCCCAGGCCTCTCATGGTACTTGGAATGAAGTCCAAGCATATCAACTCCCCCTACAAAGCCCTGCTCTCCCTCCTGGCCTCATCTCCCACCTCCTTCCCTACCTGCTCCCCTCCAGCGGTCTTGCCCACCTTCTGATTGTGAGGCTCAGATGGCCGGAGCCCCCAGCACCCCGGACACTCCCTGACTTGCATCCCTGCCTCCCTCCTTGGTCAAGTCCCAAGTGAAATGCTGCACCTGTAGACAGGTGTTCTTGGACCACCCATTAGTCTTCTAGGGCTGCCAACACAAAGTCCGGCAAACCCGGGGCCGTAACACAACTGAAATCCATCCTCTCATGGTTCTGGAAGCCAGAAGTCCAGAATCAAGGTGTCAGCAGGGCCGCACTCCCTCTGCAGGCTCCAGCGGACGACCCTTCCTGCTCCTTCAGTCTCTGCCTTAGGGTCACGTGGTGCTCTCCCTGTGTCCCCTCATGACCCTCTTTGATAAGGACACCAACATACTGGACCATGGGCCCACCCTACCCCAGTGGGGTCTCCTCTTAAACAGCCAGGACTCAATATCCAAACACAGTCACATCCCGAGGTCCCGTGGGTTAGGACACCAACATGTATTTTCTGGGTGGGACACCATCGAACCCATAACAACCCCCATCTCTGAAGCCCCTCCCCCAGCCAGTCTCATTCTCATCCCATTACTTAGTTTTACTTCTCTGTGCGGCGCTCATTGTTCACTTATTCATGATTCACTCTGCCTTCTGCCACTAAACTGTATGCTTTCCTGTCTTGCCCGCTCCTCAGTTCCCTAAATCAAAAAGCAGAGACTCAGTGAAGAGTTATAGAACAAATGAGTGATGCTTATATCACAAAAATGATCGTATCAACAACTATTAAAGGCCAAGAGAGATACATAACAATAACTCATTTCGTAGCAATTTACAAATTAGAAGTAGCTTTCTGCTGTCTTATCTCCTTTGATTTTTACAACAATCCAGTTAGACGAGCAAGGGAAATTTATCTACTTTTTAACACGAGAAACTGCAACTCAAAGAGGCAAATCACTGAGCCATGAACAGCAGAGACAGAAAGGTCTTTGCACACTGATTTCTTTTTCTTTTTTTCTGAAATCTTGCTACAGACAAGCTCCTTGCCTTGTTGAGGGGTAGTATGTATACACAAAAAGATAAAGAAACATAGGTTACGGCAGATTCAACGTCGAGTCTAGGGATAGGATTTTCTCCAGACTCTGGGGCTCATTAAATCTGACTTTGTTTATTCCATTTCCATTTTCCACAAAAACAGTGTGCGTTGGTTTGGGAATCCTTGTGAATCGGCCCTGCTAATTGTCAGGCAGGATGGCTGTGGAGCTGACAAAATGGTAAACCGAAGAATGGGCTTTTTTGAGTTGTTGTCAGGATTTCTTAACACTCTGTAGGCACACAAATGCTAGGTGTCAGTAAGATTGTAAACCTCTGGTTAAATAAGAGGATTCAAAATGGTTCCTAAAAAGAAATAATAGGCCAGGCACGGCGGCTCACGCCTGTAATCCCAGCACTTTGGGAGGCCAAGATGGGAGGATTACTTGAGCCCAGGAGTTCCAGACCAGCCTGGGCAACGTGGCACAATCCCATCTCTACAAAAAATAAAAACAATTAACCGGGTGTGGTGGCTTATGCCTGCAATCCCAACTACTTGGGAGGCTGAGGTGGGAGGATCACTTGAGCCTGGTGGAGGCTGCAGTGAGCTATGTTCATGCCACTGCACTTCAACCTGGGCCACAGAGCAAGAGCCTGTCTCTTAAAAAATAATAACAATTAAATACATACATAAATAAAAAGAAATTATAAAATTGTGAGGACTGCAGAAGGCAATTCCTCTGGCCAGTTACTTTTTCATTGTTGCTGACAGATAGGAAGCACCTGCCATGATGTGGACTTCAAGTTCCTGTTCCTTCAGCATGGCAAACCTGTAGGGTTTAAAAGTGTCATTCTATCTGCTGATGGATGCAGTTCATGAGACAACAGGGGGATAGTCCTTGGAAACAGAGAACCAAGTTCAGCTCTGGATTCTTACTTTGATGTGTATATTGTCTTGAGTGAGCAATTTAACCACTTATTTAAAAAACAGTAGCAGGCTGGGTGTCTTGGCTCAGGCCTATGATTCCAGCATTTTGGGAGGCCAGAGAGGGCAGATCACTTGAGGTCAGGAGTCCGAGACCAGCCTGGACAACATGGAGAAACCCCACCTCTACTAAAAATACAAAAATTAGCTGGGCGAGGTGGTGGCACATGCCTGTAATCCCAGCTACTGGGGAAGCTGAGGCAGGAGAATCATTTGAACCCAGGAGGCAGGGGTTGCAGTAAGCCGAAATTGTGCCACTGCACTACAGCCTGGGCCACAGAGCAAGACTGTCTCTCAGAAAAATAAAATTAAATTAAAATAAAAATTAAAAGCAGTAGTAAAAGAAACCTCAGAGGATTTTTTTCAGTGGTCATTTGAACTAATATATTTGAACTTACCTTGTAAACAGTTAAGTGCTTACAGATATAAGATTATCTTATCATTTAACCTACTCTTCTCAATTATTATTTCCATACAATCTATAGTACACTATTACCTGCTATTACCACCCTATTATTACCTTTCTGAGTGATGAAATCCTACTCTTTCTCCAGGGCAAGTTCCCAAGGCATGTCCTGGATGAAGCCTTCCACTAAAGGGGCTGGTGTTAGGCTTGCTTCTTCTCCTAGGCCTTTGTTAGTGTTGCTTCTTCTCCTGGGCCTCCTGGTTCTTCATGTATTCTCTAATGACAGCACCTTGCACAGGTTCACTTACCTGAGAGCTAATGCGTGCTTCTGTTTATCATGGAATTGTCAGTCAGCTGCAAGGGTGAGGTCTTGGTTGTCCATGCCCCTGTAGCAGCAGCTTGCATAGACAGGCCCTCATGATACGAAAGTATGTGGTGTATAGAGACTTTTTAATTTAAATATCCCACAGCATTTTGTCCCCCTCTCATTCAGGTTCACCAGATGTTTCACCCAAGAGAGACACCAAGAGTGTTTGATCCTACTATGCTAAACTCATCCAGTGTTTCTTGCATACAGTTGTGCTGGAGTCTCTTCTTCCTTACATATTCTTCTTCTAGGCTTCAGAAAGTGCTGGTTTGAGACGTTTAGAGTTCATCTTACCTAAAGACCAGGCAGGTTGAAATAACCATGGTGTCTGTTGCCTAAGAATTGTTACCCAAAAGCATTTGCCATCTTTACAGTTTTCCCAGTGGTTTAAAAAACTCTGAGATTGACTTTGTTGTTTTTCTTCTGCTAATGCAAACAGAAGACTCGAAACTTGTGGATCCGCTACTAATGGGCAAACACATTAAGTGGCACCTGTGAAGGTATTTGTTCCTCTGAACTCACGTGAAAATGTTAGATCAGAGGATATTGAGAAATGTGACCAGACGACTTGGGTCGATCCACTGCCCCCAAGTGCAGAAGCTCCCAGAGATGTATGGTCATACCTTGCTGAAAGGGAAGGTCTGGTGCATCTGTGGGCCTCCACGAGCTGATCAGTGTCTTAGAGTTTAAATATCAGGGAGTAACTTTGGCCAAGAAATGAGCAAACTGAGAGACATTTGGCTGCAATACCTCTCACAGCGGCGAGAAATCTGGCAGAAGCAAGCCTCGCTGATCAGAGGCGTGCAGTCGCGCTTTGCTGGCACCCGGCCAGGAGCCTGTGCCCCCTGAAGCTGCACAATCCATCTTCACCTTCGTGGAGGATGCCTTCCAATTTCTCTCAGACAGGAGGGCAAACACTGTATGATAAGATCTCCCTGACCAGATCAGAATGTGTTCCCGTCTCATCCTGGGTTTGCTGACCAGGAAGAAACCATCTCCTTCTAAAACCTGTCAGACGGTGTCGTCAAGGAGTGCAGATACGCGAGCGTTTTCCTCCGAGGAAAGACAGAGACACTTATGCTGTTAGGGAGCACGGGTCTTCACAGACTCACACAGGCCCAGAATTCACATAGCAGACATGCGTGCAGGGAGATGCAGAATATTCCGGTGTGAGGAGCAGACATGCATTCACCAAAAAGAAAAGTCCTCCCTTTCACGTCTCCCCAGTGTTAGGATCCTTCATGGGGTGCAGGGCTCATTGATCATTGATAATTGATCCTGTAGCCTGGCCTATATCCAGCACAGCCCATTCTTTGGTAGGAGGGATATCCAAGTGCTCCACTGTCCCACCGGGGCCGTTTGGCCACTTGTCTATTTTCACACCAATTCCATAATGCCCTCCCTGAAGGTCACTCTTTAGGAAAGGCCTTAATTAAGATTTCTGCCTGCAGCAAATTGTAGAAACTGTAATATATCACCCCAGCAACCCAGACACAGGACATTGGCTACTCAGACCTGCTCATGTGATGTGAGCAAATATTACCATTTTCACTTTGCTGTGGATCATTTTTGAACATGCTTTAAAAGGCAATGCCAACTGTAGGATGTTTGTACATCTTTTTTTTTTTTTTTTTGGCAAATCTGAGATAATGTCTTTATCTTTTTGAAGAAAATGCTTTCCTCAAAAGTCTACACTAGCTTATAAATTATGAAATAGATGCTTAAGAGACAGTTTAATATATAAAAAGTAATAGAATGGATTCTTTATATTGAATGCTTTCACAAAGCAAACCAAGAAACATATCTATGACCTTCTGTGGAAATTTCCACAATTTATGAAAAATTAGAAGCTGATGTATTAATTTTTAAATTAGTACAATGGAAAGACTCCAATTCATTGTAAATTCAACTAATTCCCTTTCATCTGGTTTTTGTTTTTCTTCCTCCTCTCTGGAATCATGCCAAGCTCTCCTCACGCCCTGGGCACTTGTTTTTAACTCTCAGTAGGTGAGGAGCTACCACCACGCTTTTGTTTTTCTGACCACTCTTGGTTCTTCAGAGCTGTCAATCTGTATTTAGTTCACACCAGCCTGAAAACATAAATGTAAAACAAACATGTTTTGCACATTTTGTAATACCTAAAATTTTTCCCTAAACGATGTCCATTGCCGAATGTCTATATTCTTTTCTTCCTGCTTTATTCCAACTACACTTTAGGAATAAGTCAGATGTCCCAAGTCATGCTTCATGACCTTTATTTACCTCACCTAACCCTTGGCCCAAAATGAAGTGTGAGACTATAGTTTTGCCCACAGCCTGGGGCTGGCAGCAGGTCGGACAGGGCATGGGTGGGCCCACAGGGTCTCCACTCAGCAGCAGGCAATTCCTCTCCTTCCCCTCCAGAGCTATAAAGAAGTCCAGCTCCCAGACCCAGCAAGGGCTTAACTCGCCAAATTGTGTTTACGGGAAGTGTGAGTGTGTGTGTGGAGAATGTTTATTTAGTCTTTTTGTTTTCACTTGTTTTAAATAACTTGCAACCGAAGAACTCAAGTAATGTAAATGTTACTGGGGTTCCCAACCCTTATGCTGCATCAGAATCACCAGATAACTTGCCAACCCTTCACCTGAGTGTCACCCAGTCATAGATGGATTTGGTTTGATTTTCCAGGTTTGCTAGCCAAGGCCTTGGCCAAGGGGAGTGGGGCTGAAATCCAGCCTCCCCAGCATCTGGGTTCCCACAGCACTCATGCACGCAGCTGATGAGCCTCTCTGGTGGGGCCCAGGGCTCCGCGACTTTCTAGAGTTCTTGCAGATAATTCTCACACACAATGAGGGCTGAGTGCACAGAGGTCTCTGTGGGGAAGTCTAAGTGGGAAACTTAGAATGGAGATTCATGTGTTCTCTCTTATTTCCTCTTCCAACCCTAAACCAGTTACAGGTACTTCACCTATCTCAATTCCAGCGACGTTCACTCTTTTCTTGGCATTTTAAATTTGGGAATCTCTTGCACCAGTAAATCTAGACTCCTGGCTCCTCCTGAAATATCTGGCAGTCCTGGACACCTTCCCACGTGGTAACAGTGAGCTGTGGTGTCTCTGGTCAGTTCCCACCAACCTGGTCACCCTCAGTTCTGAGGCTTGCCGATGGCTGGCCGTCATTACTTTTGCACGACTGCTTTTTCTTGAAGTCTGTAATGATGTCTGTATACTCATATATCTGTCAAAAATAAGAGAATAAAACACAGTCCAAGGAATACATAGCAGAATATAGTTGTATGAGAGCAGCCCAAACTGCTTAATACACAGCCAAAGCAAATCTGTTCTAAACCCAGCTTAGTTAACTCTGGCCAGACACAGCCAGTCCCTGAAGACCTTGATGTTTTTAATAGCTCGACCTGAAATGTGCAGACTCTGTGTCTATATTGTTCGACTCTCCAGATGATTTACTTAATTATCCATCTAGAGTTACCTATGTAGAATATACTAATAATATGGAATTTAGAGAGAATAACGCAATAATTAAGAATTCTATTTATCATCTCCCAAACAGATAAGCCTGGAATAGATGCCATCTAGAAAGCTTCTCTGAGATGTGCTTAACAACACACACACACACACAGGCGTCCACACACATACACATGCGCACACACGTTTTCATTGCGTTTTTCCTCTAACGAGGTTTACAGTAGAGCTTGAGGTAATTGGCCCAACCACGAAACTCAAAGATGAATGAGTAGCCAACGTGGCACCTCTAGGAACTGTGCGTCTCCTCCCTTCAATACGGCCATACACAGGCCAGAAATACAGCACCTCAGAGCTTCCGCCAGCTGAAATAGATTTTAATTCCCTGCCAGACCTTCACAAACATTCAATTGCTGGAATCCAATGATGCACTCAGAAGAGGGAGGGAAAGTCATATATTTTATTTCTCATTGGACGAAACTTGAACACTCCAAGCCAAGGCCAATATTTTGTCAATTAGAATCACATTGCAAGTCTGAATTAGAATCATTTCTGGTTTCAAACATTCAAGGTGGGTAAGACAGAGGAATGAACACAGGGGATCAGTGCTGCCTCATTCTCACCCCCAAACAATTCTGCAAAGCCTAAGCCTTCACCATAGACAGAGCATTATTATTCCGTCCTGAAGGGGCTGGTGTTGTGACAAGGTGACAAGTCACAATGAACAAGTTAGTGTTTCAGCCTTGTGGATCAGACCAGAAGAGTCATCAACTATGCTGACGAGACCTGGGACACTTGGTGGACCCCTCTGCCCCCACCCACTGCAAGCGGGCAGCGGCCAGAGACTGGTGGGTGAGAGTCGTTGATGCAGGCTGTGTGCAGAGCTGCATGGTGCCTACATCTCCCCCTCGCATGCTGCCATAGGTACATACCTACATGTGTGCCTGCATCTGCACCTATATCCATGCCTCCTAGGTAGGGACCTATCTATAAGTGCACTTACAAATCTACCTACACAACTATATATGTACACACATGCCTATCTACGAGTGCACCTACAAATCCACCTACATACCTACATAGATACCTACATAGGTCACCTACCTCCAAGTACACCTACAAATCCACCTACATAGCCACATAGGTACCTACATAGGTACCTACCTCCAAGTACACCTACAAATCCACCTACATACCTACATATGACACCTACATAGGTACCTACCTCCAAGTGCACCTACAAACCCACCTACATACCTACATAGATACCTACAGAGGTACCTACCTCCAAGTACACCTACAAATCCACCTAGATACCTACATAGATACGTACAAAGGTACCTACCTCCAAGTACACCTACAAATCTACCTACATACCTACATAGATACCTACATGCACACCTACCTCCAAGTGCACCTACAAATCCACCTACATCGCTACATATATACCTACATAGGTACCTACCTCCAAGTACACCTACAAATCCACTTACATACCTACATATGTACCTATATACATACCTGAATGCCAACATAAGAACACACCTACATGCATACCTCCATCTGTACCCATATCCATACCTACCTGCATAGATACCTGCATACCTACCTACAAGTGCACCTACAAGTCTACCTACATACCTACATATGTACCTACACACATACTTACATAGGTGCCTACATACACACCTGCATGCCAACATAGATGGATGTCTACATGTGTACCTGTATCTGTACCTACGTCCATCCGTACCTGCATACGTACCTACATGCACGCCTATATACATACCTCCACACCCACATACATACCTCCACACCCACAGACATACGCACTTACACATGCGCCTCCTCACCTGCATACAGGCATGCATACCTACCTATGCAGAAGGCAATTACTGTAGTTGCCAGAGCATTTCCCATAGGTCCCCATCAAATGAATAGTCTGGAGAATAAACGCCATGTGGTTGCCCAAGTCTGTAAGAGGAATGGCTTAGGCTTCTTCCCATTCCTTACACTCCACTCAACATTTTCATGGAGAAGTGACTTGGACAGAACAGACTTGGAGCTGCAGGAAGGGGCAACAGCGTGGACGGGGCCCTAGCTCTGAGCTTGAGTGGTGGGCGGCAGCCTGGGGTGGCAGCAGCACAGGGACGCTCAGCTGTCCGGCAACTCCTCATTCTCAGTTTCTCACATGCAAGTGTTTAATGTGAGGGCGCATCATGAACATGTGAGCATTTAAAGAAAATTGTGTGTGCCCAAGAAATTTTAGCTCTGACTGTTTTTGCACGCCACTTTTCAAACCGATTTTCAAGGATTTTTCTCCTTCTCAGCCAAATGAGAGAAATAAAGTCTGCAGAGGAGAGATAGTATTGTCCTGGGAAATATCGAGAGGATTAATGTATCTTGACTGAAGCTAGCAGGAAATTGTGTTTCAGTTGTGCTTATGGGCTTATTGTGAAGACGTCACATCAAGAACAATTCGTTAAACAAGAAATATAGGGTGTAGAAATAGGAAGGCAAAGTAAATGGGGAGAGACAGATTCAATAGTGGCTTTGATGTGTATCTGCATTGTTAATAAATGAGATGCTGACACTTCCCTTCAGGAGAAGACAAATCCCCTGGCGCACCGCGGAATAAGAAAGGATGTTTTCATTTAAGTTACTTCCGTGTCATATTTGAAACTGGAGGGGTAATTCCAGCACTGTTGATTTGTAAATACTTTAAAAGTCGAAACGGTTACAACAAGCTCAACACTAACTTGATTAAACAACGTCGTATTACAGTCTCTCCTGTAGGTGCTGTCTTTTTAAACCTGTAAATGCTAAATCTCTCAAGAGAGTCATTCGAGGGTGGCCCTGGCCCTGGGACATCAGTGACAAGAGGGGAATCAAGCTTCACCAAAAAATCAAAAATAATGCAGCTAGACTCCATCAGTTCCAGGGGGGGGTTTCTGAGGCTATTTTTTGTATGTTTGTTTGTTTTCATTAGGTGGCTTCGTCATTTTCAAACACTTTTGTTGGCATCACGTAACAATCAAACTGACTTTCTGGATATTATCAGGTAAAGAGCACCACTGAGAGACCAGAAAAATAATACTCTGGGATAGAAAGGACAAAGAGATTTCTGACTTCTCAGAAATTTCTGTGTTTCTTCTCAAGGAAAAAAATGCTCTTGAAAAGTATTCGCTGTCTAGGGAGCTAAGTATTGTTTTCCATGAACATTTGTAGCGCGAGGACGAAACGGCTGTATGGTGTCTTGGGATTACCGTTGAATTGTAAAGTTGTTTAGGATTCTGTGACTTCTTACACCGTTAGAACAGTGTGGTTTCAGTAACGGGGTTTCCTAGATCTCAAAAGACCTTGAGCTCACAGTGTCCAGAAAAATGACTAACAAAATAACTACTTTGTTTGAAACAGAAACATGTTGAAATATGCCATTTTGAAATATACTATTATTCTCAGCTTTTACCTTGAGCATCATTTGAATCTGTAATTTAAATCCTATGGGACTTTTAGAAAAAAAGGAAAACCAAGGAGAAATAAAAAGGCGTACCATAGATTCAGAGTTCTATTTAGTTATAATAATTAGCACAACACAGTATACAAGAATACTGAATTCAGTTATTAGGATGTTTTCAGTGTAACAAAACAGGAAATAAAATACATTCAAATCATGTCCAGAAACAGGAAAAATAGAAACATAATTTCATTGGAAAGTTAGAATACATACATGGGTAATTTACAAGTTGAGCTACAAATGTAGCATGGGACTTCCTCGCAGCCCATGTATAAAGAAAATTTTGACAGCTTCAGTTTTGTGAACTTGCTATTCATAGGGAACAATGTCTGTCAATGGCCCCCGAGAAACCTAGAACACAGACAGAAGAAGGGTCCCGCACAAGTGTCCACATAAGCAGTCCTGAGAAGGGATGTCGTCCTCACTGCATTCCAATGCAGGTAACGAGAATATCGCGAGATAGCCTTGCTGGGTATGTGAGTGCTTCATCTTTTTTGTGATAAAACACACATAATACAAAATTTACCACTTTTAACTGTACAGTTCCGTCATGTTAAACACTTTCTCACTGTTGTGCCAACACCTCACCATCCACCCACAGAACCATTTCATCTTCCAAACCAAAACTCTGCGCCCATTCAACACGAACTCCCCCTTCTCCTCCCGGTAACCTCTATTTTGCTTTTGGTCTCTATGAATTTCACAACTCTCGGTCCCTCATACGAGTGGAATCACACAGGATTTGTTCTTTGGCGGCCGGCTCATCTCACTTAGCCTAATGCCTCCATTATGCACAAGTCAGAATTCCAGTGCATTGTATGGATGGACCACATGTTGTTTATCCATTTGTGCACTGATGGACACTTGGGTTGTTTCTACCTTTTGGCTGTTATGAGTAATGCTGTTGTGTACATGGGTATTGAATATCTATTCTAGTGCCACTTCCAATTATTCAGGACATATACCCACAAGTACAAGTTATGAATCATGCGTATTTTTCCCAAGGAGCCACCATACTGTTCTCCACAGTGGCTGCACCACCTTGTATTCACACTGGCAATTTACAAGTTTCAGTTTCTCCACATTCTCACCGATAATTATATTTCCTGTGGGTGTTTTTTAGTAATAGCCATCCTCATGGGTGTGAAGTGGTCTCTCATGGTTTTGATTTTTATTTCTCTAACAATTTGTCATGTTGAGCATCTTTTCATATGTTTAGTGGCCATTTGTACATCTTCTTTGGATAAATGTCTCTTCAAATCTTTTGCCAATTTTTAAATTGGATGGTTTAAGTGTTGTTGACTTGTATTTCTTTTTCTTTTCTTTTCTTTTCTTTTCTTTTTTTTTTTTTTTTTTTTTTGAGATGGAGTCTCACCGTGTCATCCAGGCTGGAGTGCAGTGGCACAACCTCAGCTCACTGCAACCTTCACCTCCTAGATTCAAGCAATTCTCCTGCCTCAGCCTCCTAAGTAGATAGGATTACAGGCACCCACCACCACACCCAGCTAATTTTTGTATTTTTAGTAGAGATGGGGTTTCACCATGTTAGCCAGGCTGGTCTCAAACTCCTGACCTCAGGTGATCCACCTACCTCAGCCTCCCAAAGTGCTGGGATTACACTTGAGCCATCATGCCCAGCCCATATTTCTTTATGTATTATGGATATTAGTCCCTCATCAAATATATGATTTGCAAATATTTTCTCCCATTCTGTGGGTTTCTATTTCACTCTATTGATGGTGTCCTTTGAGGAACAAAAGCTTTTAAATGTGAAGTACAATTTATCTATTTCTTCTTTCATCACCTATGCTTTTGGTGTCATTCCAAGAAATCAGTGCCAAACCCAGTGTCATGAGGCTTTTCCCTGATGAGCTTTTCTATGAGTTCTATAGTTTTATGTCATATATTTAGGTCTTTGATCCATTTTGAGTTCATTTTTACAGACAATGTTACTTCACTCTTTTGCATGTGAATATTCAGTTTTCCCAGCACCACTTGTTGAAAAAACTATACTTTCTGCATTGACTGGTTGCAGCACCTTTGTTAAAATTCATTTGACTACATATGCAAAGGTTTATTTCTGAGCCCTCTGTTCTATTCCATTGGCCTGTGTGTGGTATGCTAACACCACTCTGTTTTGATTTGTAGCTTTGTAGTATGTAGTGAAGTCAGGAGTTCTCCAACTTTGTTCTCCTTTTCTTGAAGATTATTTTGACCGTTCAAAGCCCCTTGAGATTCCATGAATTTTAGGATGGATTTTTCTATTTCTGAAAAAAAAGTCCTTGGGATGTTGGTAGAGATTGCATTGAATCTGCAGATTGCATTGGGTAGTGTTATCCACTTAATAATATTAAGCCTTCCAGTCATAAGAGTCTTTCCGTTTATTTATGTCTTTTATTTTTTTCAACAATGTTTTGTAGTTTTCAGTATACAAGTCTTTTACTTCTTATATTTTACCCCTAAGTATTTTATTCTTTTAGATGAGACCATAAATAGAACTTTGTCTTTTTTTTTTTTTTTTTTTTTAAGACAGAGTCTCGCGCGCTCTGTCACCCAGGCTGGAGTGCAGTGGTGCGATCTCAGCTCACTGCAAGCTCTACCTCCCGGGTTCACGCCATTCTCCTGCCTCAGCCTCCCAAGTAGCTGGGACTACAGGTGCCTGCCACCACGCCTGGCTAATGTTTTGTATTTTTAGTAGAGATGGGGTTTCACCATGCTAGCCAGGATGGTCTCAGTCTCCTGACCTCGTGATCCACCCACCTCAGCCTCCCAAAGTGCTGGGATTACAGGCATGAGCCACCACACCCAGCCAGAACTTTTTCTTAATTTCCTTTTCAGATTGATCATTGTTTGTACACAGAAATGCAACTAATTTTAAGTGTTGATTTTATATTCTCCAACTTTGTTGAATTCATTTATTAGTTCTAACAATGCTTTTGGTTTTTCTACATATGATATCATGTCTTTTCTACATATGGTATCATGTTATATGATATGATATCATGTCACCTGCAAACAGATAATTTTAATTCTTTTTTTCCAACTAGGATTCCTTTTACTTCTTTTATCTTGCCTAATTTGCTCTGGCCAAAATTTCCAATACTGTATTAAATAAAAGTGATAAAGTGAGTATCTTTCTCTTTTTCCTGTTCTAGAGGAAAAGCATTCTGTCTTTCATCATTGAGTATGATTTTCGCTATAGGTTGTCTTTTTTTTTTTTTTTTTTGTATATGGTTTTTGTCATGTTGAGAGCATTTGTTTCTATTTCCAGTTTGTTGAGTTTTTAAAGACAGCTCCTTCCATCTCTTCTATATGTCATTTGGGTGCATAATCCAAAATGCAATGGAGTAAAGCACGTCTATGGAGTAAAGCACGTCTGTGGAGGGCCCCAAAGAACCTGGCTTAAATGCGGAGTCCTCTGATGTTTTGTCTTGATATTGAGAGAAGCTAAACCTTCTCTTGACAAATGAATGAAGTGTGTGTCCTTCAAATACACTTCCCTGTAAATCATTGTTCTCAGCTTTGATCAACATAAATCAATAGTAAAACACATCCCTCAAGTAACTAAGTAAATTGACGTCCTGCCTGATGTTATTGGTGGAAACCAGTTACGTGTTGGAGCCACCACCTCTCCTCAGTCTCTCCCCTCCCTGTGGGGCTCTGCCCTCCATATGCCCAAAAGCCACCCATGGTATAGGAGGCAGAACCCGACTCTGGATTTCCTGCTCTCCCCAGCAGGTTGTGCCACCCATGGTATAGGAGGCAGAACCCGACTCTGGATTTCCTGCTCTCCCCAGCAGGTTGTGCTGGGTTCCTCTCTGAAACAGGTTTTCAATCAAAGGCTAGGCTGTGAGATCCCACCTACTCCACTCGTCCGAGCTGCTCTGCCAAAACTCCATCTCCCAGCCTCTGCTGTCCGGGCCCTGAAGCCACGCAAACCCCCCGTGTGAGGCCAAGGGTCTGAAAGGAATCTGCTGTCCCTAACTTGTCATTCACATGTCATGGGTGATCTGCTACTGCCTGGGCCCCAGCAAACCTGTCAAACGTCAGGGTTCTTCCCACTCCACGTGGCTACTGCCTTGCCTGGGTTCTGGTCTGTACCCCGGTTCTCACTCCGAACAGTCCCTCTGAATGGAGTCCCAGCCTCCAGCCTAACTCCTGCCTTAAGAATTGGACACTGTACTGCAGCTACTAACTGGGATCCTGGTTGACCCAGACAGGTCACCCTGTAGCTGAGAGGCTGAGATGCAGCCACACATACACAACCTACGCTGCCCCTGCCCAGGACAGCTGCAGCCCCACTCTCGAAACACAACTAACCACCCCTCTTGGCTGCTATGCCGTAGACTGCTGGCTTACTTTCGGGGAGGGTGCTATCAGCTATTGGATTCATTGGTGAAGACTTATCTGTTTGCAGGCCCCTTCTCCTCCAAGGGTCCCCGTCTTGGCGCTCTCCTGTCTGAGGGTCCCCATCTTGCCTCTCTCCCATCCGAGGGTCCGTATTTTAGTGCCTGTCTGTCCGAAGGGCCCCATATTGGTGCTCTCCTGTCCAAGGGTCCTTATTTTGTCTCTCTCGTGTCTGAAGGTCCTTATTTTGCTGCTCTCCCATCTGAGGGTCCTTATTTTGTCTCTCTCCTGTCTGAAGGTCCTTATTTTGGTGCTATCTCATCCAAGGGTCCTTATTTTAGCACTCTCCCGTCTGAGGGTCCTCATTTTGGCGTTCTCCTGATGGTCAGCAGCTAGTGACAGTGCTCATCATCATTTTGAGAAGCTGAAATCTTTCAAATAACGATGTCTGTGTCTAGAGTTAGGACATTTTCCCCAACAAATTTAAAAGTTGGACCCAGGGTATTAAGTTACTTAAACAGAGATACAAGGAAGTGTAGAGCAGATGCCAGAGGGATTCTTGTGACTCTCCTTACATCCAGTCATGAAAACTCCCATGCCCTGTGCCAACACCAGGGTGAGACACAGAAGGACCAGCCCCTCTGACATCCGTGATGCTGTTCCCAGGGCTTCCATCACATCTGTGCGGCTCAGAATTTTGCTGAGACACAAAAGAGAACAACACTACGCCTGAATGCTATGCACTTCCTAAGACACTGCACACTGTCCCAGGGCTAGAGAGGCCCAGCAGAGCTCCCATGACTGGAGTCTCTGCCTGTTAGGGCAGCACTGGTGTCTTCTTTGGCTTTTCAGGCCCAGATCCTCACTCACAGCTCGGTAAAGACCCCGGGAGGTTTGCTGCACTCAGGTTTTTCACAGGCAGAGAACCTCAGCACAGACACACAGTGGGACAGTTTACCTCGGTATGACAGGATCCCACACAGACGTTCTAAGTCCTCCAGCAGAGGGGCTGTTCCCTGGGATGTACGTCAGGGCAGGAGAGAACCTCCCAGTGCACCTGCGAGAAGCGTTTGGGGGAGGTGCATGCCCACCACAGGATTGTCAAAGACATTTGTGGCCCACAGAAGTCCCAAGTTAGATTTAAACATAGCATGAAATAACTGTTTCAAAGGGAAATAGTCACGAAGGCATTCTCTGAAAAGTAAGCACCCCCTCTTCCTCTGGACAGAGGCGCACAGGGTGCCACTTCAAGTTGGTCCCCATATTTTTATCTATGTATGGATGGCTTTTCATTGTTTCTGGCACATCCCTGTGTTGTTGTGGGTGCAATGGCCAGGGCTGGTGTCACAGGTGATAAAAGAATTTACCAAGACATTTGTGGGTAAAGAAGGCAGATTTATCAGAGAAAGTACAAAGATACGTTGCAAGAAAGCAGTGGGCAGCACAGCAGAAAAGGGGCCGTCCGCAAAGAAGCAGGGGCTGGAAGGAAGCTGTATAGGGTCGTACTGGAGGGGGCCCCGGGCAGATAAGGTCATGCTGCTGGGGCTACTTGTGGAGTGAGGTTTTGGGAACAGGATGTCACACTAGCAGTTGCCTGTGATTGGCCGTCTCCCCGACCTGTAGCCCCTTCCTCAATGTTACTTACTAATCTTATCAGGACTCCACACTTGTGATCAGTGCAGTCAACCCTCCAGTAAGGAAGTGGCGTTAGCCACTGGTCAGAGGAGAAAGCCAGGGTTTGCAGGATCAGGCAACCCAAGTTTCACAGCCATGAGTGAGAGGCAGCACTGCGCAGTGGGTGGGTGCCCTTGCGAGGCTGGGAAGGTGCTCTAGGGGTTGGATCGTAGGCCAGGTGGGGATCTGGGGAGAGTCACCATGATTTGCCACAAGATCACCATCCTGAACCTGTGGGCTCCCAGCACTTGTGTTTCTGATTAAGAAAGGAAGTTCCTGTTCTCGAGCGTCTGAACGTGATGTGGCCACCTCACTCGTGGCACCCAGGCTGCCTGTCCCCAAGCGTCTGAACGTGATGTGGCCACCTCACTCGTGGTACCCAGGCTGCCTGTCCCCGAGCATCTGAACGTGATGTGGCCACCCTCACTCGTGGCACCCAGGCTGGGCTCAGCAATTAGGATTCCCTCCACACCCCAGAGGGCCGTGGCACCTGCAACCTCCCAGCCCTTTCCATGCAGCCGCCCTCGGGTGACTTGGATGCACGGGGATGCCTCTGCCTCCCTGGATGCACGGCGGCGCCTGGCACTTGGCAAATCCACCGTGCAAATCAGAGTTTGTGCGGCCGATGGCCTTTCTGATCTGGTTGCCATGGGAACGGCGGTCAGATGGAAGAGGATAAGGTAGGCAAGTTATAAAAAGAAGGCTGTCTTTAAAACCTCACCTCGGCTCCCCCGTCCTGCATGCGTTTCCATGGAAGCAGAGCAATAACCACCTGGCAGATGCGTTCAGGCCTCGGCTTCTGGGCTGTCAATCAGGCAGCCCAGGCGTCTTCAGGAGCCTGGAATTCATCCCCCAAGAACTGGACTTTTACGAGCACAGTCACCATGCAGGACGCTGAAAGCAACCGCCTGAGTTCCAGGTGTGGCCTTCTCCCCACTCAGCCCAGCTCTGCCCTGCAGGGCCTGGGGCTCCTCCCTGCCAAGGGCCCTTGCCAGAGACCCGCAGTCAGGCGTCCTGGGCTGGACCTCGACCTCCACACCCGCCCCCGCCCAAGGCAGGCCCACCTGGCTCTACTCCAGGCTCCTTCCTGCAGCCCTCATCTCTCCCTTTCTCTCTCTGCCTCTGTCTCCCTCCCTTTTCCTCCCCTCTCTCTTTCTGTCTCTCTCTCTCCCTTTTTTTATCCTTCTCCTTCTCTCACCCCTTCAAAGCATGTTTTACTTCTGCAGAGCCTTCTATTTAATCACTAGGGACAATTTCCCACCTTCAAAATGCATTTCTTTTGTTAAAAATGCAAAGAGTTTTCACTGTTTTCAAAGCAGCTGAGAATTTTCTCACAGTAACACTTAACTGTCTCTAAGACAAAAGACTGCCACCTAGACTTGGCTGAAACAAAAATGTTAGTGTTTTGTAATGAAGAAACCATCCTCTGTGGCCTAGAAAATTCCCACAATTACCTCCAGCTGTGGGGGCATTTCCCTCCTCATTGCCGGTGGCCTTTGTGTCCTGAGATAAGGCTCCCCGGGAAGGGTAATTGATTTCCACATTTTCTTTCCATTGGGCAGCCCTCTCTCTCCTCAAACTTCAGTTCCAAATTTATGCAAAATATCCATCAAACATCAAGCGTTCATACAATTCCCATAATGAGGTCTGGTTCAAACAGCTGAACTTTAAAAAAAATATGCCAGAATATGCCAGGTGAAAAAACAAGGTGTCACATCTTTTGTTTTTCTTCTTGACGTGTGTCTCCTTCTCTTCCAATTTTCAAATTCCTTTGGGGCAATCCTGAGGGTATTTCAAGGATTTCCCTGTCCGCACAGCGCAGCTCTGGAGACTCCAGGCCCCTCCCCTGCTGTTCCCTCCCCACAGAGGAGGTCCGGGATGGGTGATGTGCTGCTCAGGGACAGAAAGCGAGAGATGAGAGTGAGGGCCCCTGCCTTCCCCTCACAGCACCTGAAACAGACTCATAACAACATAAACCAGGAAGTCCAAGGGGAAGAACTGCCCAGATACACTGTCAAACCCAGCCTGGGGTAACGTTTCCTTTCTCCACAGTAGTTATTCAAAACCACCGAAGCCCCTGGAGCAGCAGAAGGGGACCTGCCTCTGGCTTGCATCTGGGAGGAAGAGACCCTCCCGCTCCAGGGGGGTCCTACCCAGAAATAAAGTCACATATCCACAGCCAAGGGATCTTTAACAAAGTCAAATATAACATGCACGGTGGAACGCACACTCTTTTCAGTAAGTGGTACTGGGAAAATCGGGAGTGCTGGACCCTCCCCAGGGGTCCTCCCGCTGACTGAGCTGGAAGACGCCGCGTTGATTTCTCCTCCACTCTTCCTGAGCGCCTGACCTGCTGGCACCTGCTGCTCTGTAGCCTCTGTAGCAGCAGCCATGGGGGTCCCGTGGGTGTGGCGCCATTGGACCAGGATCCGACCCACTGTGCGATAGACTCACAAGCAGCGCTCCCTCTACGGCGACCGACGGCCGCCTCAGTCACTGAGGCCCCAGGCTCAGTCCAGCCGGGTGGTGCGGGACCCTCCGTGAGGCGCATCCTGTGAGCATCCTTGCCTTTCTGAAGCCGCCTCCTCCCGGTGTCCTGCTCAGCCCTCTTACACAGGCGTTTCCATCCCGACTTTGCACACGTAAACCTCATCTCCCCGCCCAGTTGACCCACTGGCTGCCTGAGGCTCATCCATTCCCACACATTCTCTCCCCTGTATCCTGGGCGCAGGTGAACTGGGTCTTCCTCCTGCTGGGCGGATGATCTCACTCAGCAAGTGGAGGCTGAGAGCCTCTCCCAGGTGCTTGGGGCACGGACATGGCCGGCATCATGTTTGCGTGTGTGGACACAGTGTCGCCTCGCCCATCCGCACCAGGCCGGTGTCATGTTTGCGTGTGTGGACACAGCGTCCCCTCACCCGTCCGCACCAGGCCGGTGTCATGTTTGCATGTGTGGACACAGCGTCGCCTCGCCCATCCGCACCAGGCCGCTGTCATGTTTGCGTGTGTGGACACAGCGTCGCCTCGCCCGTCCGCACCAGGCCGGTGTCATGTTTGCATGTGTGGACACAGCGCCGCCGCCTATCCGCACTCAGGTCAGCGTCATGTTTGGCGGTGGACACAGCCGCCGCTTCATCCGGGCATCCAGGCCGCTGTCATGTTTGGCGTGTGGACACAGCATCACCTCGCCTGTCCACTCCGGCTGTGTCACTCAGTTCTCAGTCCTGCCTGGGTGCCACCAGCCTCCTGGGATGCATCCCCCTCCTCCTGGCCCCCAGAGGAGAAGAGGCCTGTGTGTCCGTCAGTCTCTCTGAAGACCCACTGACCCCCAGTGTAGACCAGGGTGCCCCTGCTCTGAGCCCCGGGTGTCCCAGACATTTCCATCCTGGAAGCCTGTCCCCAAACTGCAGCTGTTAGCAGCTGGTGACCTCTCACCCCTCCCCAGGGCCATCCCCTCCCAGAGGGCCGGGAACGAGTTTTACACCCTCGATTTCCCTGGAGTTTACACAAGGATGCTGGGAGCTCAGGAGGAAAGAGCAGGGTGTCCGTGGAGAAGATGCCTTTTAATTTACAGGAGAGTCATGTGCTGTGAGATACACACGAAAGCCGTGCAGGGAATCAAGCCTGAGACATTCACACAAAGTGGAGAGGATGTCAGCAACCGAAGAGCAGGTGCTCAGTGGGATGGGGCCTCAGCAAGGAAAGGCATGTCTCCCGCGCTAGAAACTACCTGTGCCCCCGCCCCGTGATCCACCACGCTTCAGCTCAAGGGGGGAGCTCGACACCTGTCCCTAACACAAAGGTTTGTTCTCTTCTTACACTTTTCATCCTGGTGAACACCCCAGAGGCCACCCAAATTGCCCAATCCAAAAACCCTTCTCTTCTTATCCCAGATTTCTAGTCCCCTAGTCCGATAAATTTCCTTAATGTCTATAGACGTCTATAGATGGCTGTGGCTCTGGGGACAGAGTGATTCTTTAAAATGCAGATCTGAGGCCAGGCGCAGTGGCTCATGCCTGCAATCCCAACACTTTGGAAGGCCAAGGTGGGTGGATAGATTGAGCCCAGGGGTTCAAGAGCAGCCTGGGTAACATGGTGAGACCCCCATCTCTACAAAAAATAGCAAAACAATTAGCCAGGAGTGGTGGCATGTCTGTAGTCCCAGCTTCTCAGGAGGCTGAGGCAGGAGAATTCCTTGAGCCCAGGAAGTGGAGGTTTCAGTGAGACAGATCACACCACTGCGCTCCAGCCTGAGCAACAGAGCAAGGCCCTGTCAGCAAAAAAAAAAAAAAGAAAGAAAAAAAAGCCAGTTCCAATTATCCCAGCAGCAAATTTGTATCATTGGGGTCTACAGCAACCTCAATTCTTGCCTCCTCAGAAGAAAGAATTTGCCTGAGGAGCCTAAGGCAGAAGAGACTGAGGCAAGTTTTAGAGCAGGAGTGAGAGTTCATTTAAAATCTTCAGAGCAGGAATGGAGGGAAGGAAAGTATATTTGGAAGAAGCCCAAGCAGGCCGCTTGAAGGACGGGTGCGCAGTTTGACCTGTGACTTCGGGTTTTATCCACTGTCATGTTCCAGGGCCCCGCGATCCTTCCCCCATGATTCTTCGCTTGGGGTGAGCTGTCCACATGCGCACACCTGAGCCCACTTGCCCAGTTCCTGAGATCCTGTCGGGAAGCTGCTCATCACCAGTCCCAGGCATTTCTATCTATTGGGAGATGCCTTTCCCTGGTGCTGCCTGTGACCAACTACTATTGTAGAGAGACAGTGTAACAGCTGCCTGACTGCCACCAGATGGTAGCCCGACGCTCCTGGTGTGCGTGGGAGCCCTCTCCTGCCCTGCTCGTGTCTGACCAGCCGCCCACGGCAACACAGGTTGGTGTGAGGAGCGTGGCCCTGCCCCCCACTGCAGAGCCCCAGGCAGTGCCCTCGCATTGCTAAAATTGCTTAATCAATCATTTATCAATACTTAACACAGACAAAAAGTGATTGCACAGAGAGATTGAGAGATTGTGCCGGACCAGTTTCTTTTTCAGATGTTTCTAGATGGTGAGACCAGGAGGCTGCTGGGCCGTGCCCACCACCTTTCTCGAAGGCATGTTGTTTCCCTCCTCTAACTGGTCCTTCTCCCAGCATGCCCCAAGCCCCGGGATGGTGAGGAAGACTCTCCTGGCCCAGTGCCCACTTGTGCACACCCCCACGGTCTGCAGCTCGTCACACCTGGCTGACTCCTGAGCTGCGCGGCCCTCGGTCTCTGCTTGGGCAGCTCCTCCTGTGGCTGCCCTTGCCCCTCATGCGTGGTCAGCTCCCCTGAGTCCCAGAGAAAAGGCTTCCCTTGGTGATGCCACAGCCACAGCACCTCCTCCTGAGACCCTGCCCACTTGGCCATTGTGCTTGCCATCAAAATGCATTTGCCGTAAAGAAGGAGCAAGACAAGCCCTTCTCGGGTGGATGCCGCGTCTCTCTCATCTCAGCCATCTCACTGGCGCTCAGTAGAGGCTCGGTGAACTCTTAGACTGTACGGTCTCCTCTGAGGGCAAGATGGTGTAGTGTGGATTGAATTATAGCATAAATAAACTTGATGTGTAATTAGTTAAATGACCCCAACCAGAAATTAAAGTACTTTTTTGTTCAGATGACGGTACCCAGAGACCCCTGTTCACAGGAAGGGGGGATGTGGCGGGTGAGATACAAGGTTCTCTCCTTGGTCCTGTGTTATTCAATGTCTAACATGTGTACACGGCCATAAATTCGTGAAGGCACAGGGACCTGGGAAGCACAAGTAATGCAGACAATATCAGAATTAGAATGCAAAAGTATTTCACCAAGTTACAATAATGTAAGCAACTAAGCAACATAAAATTTAACAACTAAGCAACTAAACAGCAAGAAATTATACAGACGGGGCATAGTCTCATGCCTATAATCCCAGCACTTTGGGAGGCTGAGCCAGGGAGATCACCTGAGGTCTGGAGTTCAACACCAGCCTGACCAACATGGAGAAACACTGTCTCTACTAAAAACACAAAAAAATTAGCCAGGCATGGTGGCGAATGCCTGTAATCCCTGCTACTCACGAGGCTGAGGCAGGAGAATCGCTTGAACCTGGGAGGCGGAGGTTGTGGGGAGCCGAGATCTTGCCATTGCACTCCAGCCTGGGCAACAAGAACGAAACTCCATCTAAAAAAAAAAAAAATACATATATATATATATATATACACACACACACACACACACAAAGTCAGCTCTTAGTTTCACCTCCAACCCCCCACCAAATAAAATTGAAGAAGAGCAATTAGTTGTCTTCCCAGAGTGGACACTTGGAGACAGAGTTCTACTCGCTCTGTGGAGCTTCAGAAGGAGAACGATGAGAAGGTTTTACAAGGAGAATGCTGGTACTAACAGAAGAGAACCTTTCTGGAGGGTTCTGTGGAATGAAATCCTTTGTGGAATCGTGAGTTTCCATTATTTTGAGGTTGAAAAAAACACTCCTTTGGAATCATTCCCCAGTAGGTTGCCAGGTTCACACCATTCTCCTGCCTCAGCCTCCCGAGTAGCTGGGATTACAGGTGCCCACCACCATGCCTGGCTAATTTTTGTATTTTTAGTGGAGACAAGGTTTCACCGTGTTCGCCAGGATGGTCTCGATCTCCTGACCTCGTGATCCACCCACCTCGGCCTCCCAAAGTGCTGGGATTACAGGGGAGAACCACTGCGCCCGGCCGGGAGGTGTTTTAATATGTTCTCTTTTCTCTGGTTCTCACAAGAAATTGGTGCCATAGATTTTTATCTATTTTTACATCTAATGATCATTTACACATATTACACTGCATGAGTCATAAAATTTGCTAAAAATTGGTGTTCTTGAGTTAATAAAGACTGAACTTATGCATTTACAGTAAGTCCTGGCTGTGAAAGGGCTCCTGGAATTCCTGCAGTCAGGAGAGGAGCCCTTGTTATTTTGGGTTAGTCATGGTTTTTGAGTTGCCAATTTTCATTTTGCTAAGTATAAAGTTCTGTTAATTTGGCATTTTCAATGATCTCGTGGGATGCCATTGTTAGCCCCACAGGGCCTGCCGTGTGGAGCGATGCGTATTTGCATCAGCCACATCTCAGCGAGGGGTGTGCTGTGCGTGGATACAGACAGGCGTGTGTACTGCAGTTGGGCTAGGAGTAGGCGATACACATTTTGACCTCGAAGGCACTTGTATTGAAAACAGTTATTTTTTAATCTGAGTGGTTTTGCTACAGCTGAGCAGAAACCGGGTGTGTAGGTGGCTCATGGTGTCATTTGCCCAGGACCATGGCTAGGAAGGTGTGAGACGAGATGGACACAGCTGGGAGAGGGTGAGACTGGATGACCTCGGAATGTCGCTCCAGGGCCGGGAGTCTCCAGTTCTCTGTTGTTCCCTTGACCAAGTCCAGCCTACCAGGGCTCCCAGGTATGCCGGCCTCATGCCCCCTGGAAGGACACTTTGCTTCATCCTAACTGAACTCCCATCGTTCCCTAGGAGAGCCCTGTTTATTCTTGTCTCCAAGACCTGATTGCTTTTTCCATCTGGTTGGATTCATTCTATGATTTTGAAATCCACTCCACCCATGCAATGCACCTGCCATGGACCCTGTTTACCATCTCTCTAGCAGTTTCCATCCTTTCGTGGATTTTCATAGCTCTTTACAGCTTCCTCCCATGTTCCCTTTTTCTAGTATCACAGCTCCAGGTGTTACCGGCGCCTCTTAGCCCACAGGTGCCTCAAAGATAAAGCACTGTTTTCTTCTGTTTTCGTTCTCTCCTCACAAGGCACCCGTCGTCAATTACGACAACTAACATCAAACCAACCAATTCAATAAACTGATTTCTGGATGGTTGAGACAATTATTCTCCCACCAGTCTATTCTGGAGGTTTTCATAATTTGGGATTTCTCAAGAACTTGTGTAAAAGTTTGGTATTAAAAATGTGATAATTATAATCAGATAGCTCCAGTGAAATCTGGAGAATCCAGCAGTTTTCAAATTTTTTTTCGTTTTTTCAGTACAAATTCTAAGATCAGAATAGTGAAAAAGAAATCCAAGTAGGGAAGAGAATAAAGACAGTGGACTCAGAGATGTGACTCCTAAGTGTCTTCTGCCAGCTTTGCATTTGCCAGTAAAGGGAAGGCCGTGACCTCCCGGAGCCGTGCGCAGACCACGGCGCTTTGCAGGGGGCGCTGGGGAGGCGCAGCTCCGTTAGTTCTGCAGTGGAAACATCCACATTAAACCCAGTCCAACATTCCCATCTCTAATAGAAACGATTCTTTCAGTGTCTGTGATCGGCACTTGATGTAGAAAGAGAAGAAATGGATGCATCTGGGGTCCATTTCCAATTCCTGGAGGGCAATCTGAACAGACTGGGTAGCGAGAAAGCGTCGCCGTGGTGGAAAGAACATGCGATAGCAATCAGGGGACCCCATCAGCCCAGCGGGGCCACTTGGGCAAGACACGCGGACGTTCTGAGCCGCAAAACAACAAAAGTGTTGGTGTGGATCCTGCAGGTTTCTTCAAGCTTTCAAATTCAACCGTCCAAGAAAGCACAAGCTGTGTCCCACTTGGGCACGAAGGTTTACCACTTGCCATCCCCTCCACACCTGTTCTGTGTCAGCTTTGCCATGCGCACCCCGTCGCTTCTGCAGGTGAAAAGGAAAGGTAGCCGGGGGTCTGAGTCAGAAGAAGGAGGGCACCCCCTTGTCCTTGGGCCAGAATGGGTTGGGCAGCACTGCTGCTTGCTGGGGGAGCCCTGGCCCCGACTGCCAAAACCAGGCTTTGGCAGACCTAGAGGCTGCTCCAGCACCAGCAGCTGCCTGCCGCCTTCTCCACTGGAGAGCATTTGGAAAGCAGAGCTGGGGGATCGGATGCCAGAATAACACTGTGACCTGTGAGATATCCATGCAGCTGCAGCTGCACCCGGATTTGTGGGTGGGATGAGTTAGACAAAACCACATCTTGGGCCACACTAGGTAGCGTCTCCCCGTTGACGCCACACCACCAGGGAGCAAGAATGTTTCCCAAAGACCGAAGGCATCAGAGACCCAGACTAAGAGGCCCAGAGCGTGGAGCCTGCTTTCCCAGAGAGCCCCCTTCGTCTCAGGCAGCCAGCAACACCCCATCCTGGGCGTCCATCCCAAAGAATCCTCCTATGGCAGACCAAGAGGCAACAGGGCTGGACTGGGTTTTACATTTTCGGGTATTTTTCTTTTTCTTTTTAGTCTCACAAATATTTAAATTTTTAAGTAATAATATTATTTTAGGGGAGAAACACAGAAAATAAGGACAGGTTGATCCTGACAACCTCGTATGGATGACATGTTAAAAACAGCATATTGGCTGAGAAGCCCCTATTATAAATAGCTGGCGGAGAAGCTCCACGCATTAGCTGGCTAGTCTTTTGATTCCACTGTAATTACAGGAAGAACGTTTCAATCCCTGCAGTGGGGGAGCATTTAGACTTGCAGCAGAGGCCGTAAATTATGGGTCCTCAATGTCCTCGTCAGACAGGCGGCTTTCGTTTCAGGAAGAGGGACAAGGCGCTGTGTCAGAGCCAGCCTCCCCTGGTGAGCTTAATGTGCTCGATTCAAAAGCACAGGATGGAATAAGGGAAGTGGTAGAGGATTTTACAATCCACCAGCATCAGCATTTATTTTTATTTTCCCAGAGCAGGGCATGCTGGCGCTGCCTCGGGAATGCTTACATTATTCACTTTGATTCTGCCTTCCACGCCCCTAGGAGCAAAGTCGACCAGTTAATAGTCCGTGTGTGCTGGTTTTGCTGGGCATGGTGTCAGCGGTGGCTTCAGTCCTCGCTCGACAGCAGGTGCCTTTGGATTTGTCATCTCACCCAGACCCTGAGTCTCCATCCTGAGCCAGAGGTGGCTTCATGCGTCAACACAGCCCAGAAATAACGCGGTAGGAGCCACTCTCGGGTTTGCTTTCCAACCTCAGCCTAATCTTGAAGAAACTGAGAAGGCGATGGGGAGGGAGAAGGTCTCGCACGAAGCTGTGCAGCGCCTTAATTAGCTCTCGAAAACCCAACTGGAATTTTTCTTGGGTTCTGCCAGAGAGGCATTTGCTTTCAAGATGGGGCTTGAGGAACGGCGATGCCTTTTCTCACAAATGATCTCCCTGAATCTTGCGCATCTCTCCAATGGGTAGCGAAGAGCTAAACCGATGAGCAGTTACAGTATTAAAGACAGAAACAGAGCGACTGCCACACTCACACAGAAAGCGTCGCAATGTTCAGATGGCGGCTGTAAACCAAGGAGTTTCTCTCCTGCTTTACGACAATGGATCAAAGTGTGGCAGGAAAGGGGAGAGAAAGCGAGAGAGATGCTGTAAATAGACTCGAAACCAGAATACGGAGTTCTCTGCTGAAGGCCTGTCCTTCAGAATGGGACCCTGAATCCTGTCTCCACCGCTGGCCACGTTCCTTCCTCTTTGTAGAACTCTCCAACCGCCCTGCGGTCAGCACTCAGGGCCGTGCCTCAGTTTACCTTCCCTGGCCCTGTCTCCACCGCTCACCATGTTCCTTCCTCTTCGTAGAACTCTCCAACCGCCCTGCGGTCAGCACTCAGGGCCGTGCCTCAGTTTACCTTCCCTGGGTTCCAGTTTACATTAAAGGAGAATCTGTCCCGAAGGCCCAGCGGCTTCTGACAAGCAATGTCACATCCAGTGTCAGGGGAACCTGCTCTGTGGTTCCAGGTGCTGAGTCTTCCATAGAGAAATTCGAACTTTATTTGGGGCTTTCCGGGGATCCAACAACAGAAAAGTCTAATGAATTCCAAGGGTGGGAATTAGTCCCCACGGCAGAGCCTTTGGTGCAATCAACCCCGTCCCGGGTTCCTGAGAGTGGTCCCTCCACTCTCTTAGGGCGAGGCAGGACTGAATCCGCCCTGCGCTGTGTGTCTTAGGGCGAGGCAGGCCTGAATCCACCCTGCGCTGTGTGTCTGCCTAGTCACTAGGTGAGGCTCCCACCCCAGGATGACGAGAGAAAGAAACATTTTCATTCCCCACCATGCGTGCGGCCGGCACAATGACCTCCGTGTGCTCAGAGAGCCGCTCACATCTGGAGGCACCTGGATGGGGCCCTGTGAAGACCCTCAGTGAGGCCGTCTCTCTTTGTGCTACTCAAATTTCCCTCACCTGCAAGGGACTGGCAGGGAGGAGAAAAACCGTGTTAGCCCCGTTTTTCATTCATCAGAAGCCATCAGCAGCCCATTATCAAAAGGAGCCTGAACTTCAGCCGTGGCCAAGGTCCAGGAAACAACCGGGCCAGAGGCTGGGGAAGCCAGAAGATGTGGCATCCGAGGCCAGCTTCATGTCACCCACGGGCTGCCTGGAGGGAGCGTTGGTGTAAGAACAAGGGGAGAGTTGTGGAATCAGCAGTGGACTACAAGTTTAACCCGATGGACGGGGGATTCTCGCCTGGGTCGTATTTAGCTGCTCCCATTGTTGATGGCGATTGAGAGTCTTCAGTTCTTGTCTTCTTAGTTTCAAAGAATTTAAAGAGACACACAGCAGTAGAAAGCAGTTTATTGCAACAGAGAAAGAACCTTCTGCAATCTAAGTGCAAAAGCAAAAGTAGACTCTGACAGACGAGTCAGCGTGGCTGATGGAGAGTGTGTCAGCCGGGACCACCCGAGGGAGGCTCCGGCCCTGGGGGTCCCACACCACTGCTCATGCGGGGGTGGGAGAGGTGTTGCTGGTCCGCACATTCTGGGTGGCCCTCTGGGTGCACATGCAGTAGCTGTCCATGCTTGTCCGTACGTCACATGCCTCGTTGGCACCTTAAACCTCCACCCAGGCTGTTTTTCACTATTCCCATGAGCAAAGGTCAGTCTGAGGACGGGTAAATGAATCCTGAATTCTGTCTCCACTGCTCGCCATGTTCCTTCCTCTCCATAGAACTCTCCAGCCGCCCTGAAGTCAGCACTCAGGGCTGTGCCTCAGTTTACCTTCCCTGGATTCCAGTTTACATTAAAGGAGAATCTGTCCCAAAGACCCAGCGGCTTCTGACAAGCAATGTCACATCCAGTGTCAGGGGAACCTGCACTGTGGTTCCAGGTGCTGGGTCTTCCATAGAGAAATTCGAACTTTATTTGGGGCTTTCTGGGGATCCAACAACAGAAAAGTCTAATGAATTCCAAGGGTGGGAAGGCACACGCTCCCTACAGAGGAATCGCCCCGCTGGAGGCAGCTTTGCTTGAGTTTGCTGGTCTCCAGGGCAGTTCTGGGGCTCACTGTGTCAGCAGTGTGGTCATCACAGTCCCCGGGGACACGGTCACTGTCCCGAAGCACACACTCACGTCCCCGACCCGCAGTGCCTCGGAGGGGCAGGCAGCTCCAAGCACTCCTTCCATGTGTTCCAGCTAAGAGAAGCCCTGGCTGCTCCGTTCACCTTGGCTGGAGTTTTACTGAGGTATCGTTGACACACAGGAGAATTCAGTCCTTTCGGTGCACGGCTCTGGGTTTTAAGCACACGTGACTGAACAGCACCATCAAATGTAAAATAGCTCCACCATCCGGAACCTTCTCACATCCTCTGTGGCCCATTCCTGCTCCCACCCCAGCCTCTACAGACCACAGCTTTGCCTCCAGGCCCTGTAACTTTGCCATTTTGAGAAGAACACATAAACGGAGCCATCCTCAGGCGCCTCCGAGCCGGTTCCTGTCACTGAACAGGACACATCTGAGTTTCACTGTCGGCAGCTCCTTCCTGGGCGTGGCTGGGTCGTGTTTCATCCTGGGGAGGAGCCGCCTTCACTCCTCCATTCTCCCTGATAGAAAAACATGTCACTGTTCCCAGTTCAGGGAGATGAGGAACCAAGCCGCTGTGGGCAGTCCCGTGTGGGTCTTGGAGCGGGTGTGAACATCCTCACCCTGCGGGAGGTGACTGAGGCGGGAGTCACCGGGGCCTCCGGGGAGAGTGTCCACCCTCCTCTCTAGTGTGCTGCCCGCTGTGACTGTCCCCAGCACACGTGTTATTAATGCAGAGTGTCGTCCCTCTTCTCCGGCGTGCTGCCCGCTGTGACTGTCCCCAGCACGTGTGTGTGGGGAGTCTGCGTCCACCCTCTTCTCCGGCGTGCTGCCCGCTGTGACTGTCCCCAGCCTGCGTGTGTGTAGAGGAGGTGTTATTAATCCACCCTCTTCTCCGGCGTGCGCCCGCTGTGACTGTGGCACCGTGTTGTGGGAGTCGTCCCGCCCTCTTCTCCGGTGCTGCCGGCTGTGACTGTCCCAGCTGCGTGTGTGTGGGGAGTCGTCCACCCTCTTCTCGGTACACTTGCCATGACTGTCCCCAGCTGCGTGTGTTTGGGGAGTCGTCCGCCCCTCTTCTCAAAGGCGTGCTGCCGGCTGCTTGAGCTGTCCCCAGCACACGTGTGTGTGGGGAGTGCGTCCACCCTCTTCTCCGGTGTGCTGCCCGCTGTGACTGTCCCCAGCACATGCGTGTGACGGTCCTGGCTCTTCCGCGTCCTTGTCAGCATTCACTGCCGTCAGCCTCTCGGTGGTTGTTTTATTGCAGCCACTCTCACAGGTGTGTCAAAGCGTCTGACTGAGGTTTGTGTTTGCGCTTTCCTAATGACCGATGGTGCTGGCTGTCCTCCGTGTTCTTGTGTCTCTCTTACGTCTTCTTTGGCAAAGTGTCTGCTCAAATCCCTGTACCATTTTTTGTTGGGTTATTTATCCTCTTAATTTTGAATTTTGAGAGTAGTTTTCCATATTCTGGATACTGGTCCAGCATTGGCTATGTGATTTGCAAATATTTTCTCCCTGTCTGTGGCTTTTCTTTTCGTTCTTAGTGCATTTCAAAGAGCACAAGTTCTTAAAAAGGTCCAAACTATTTAAGTTGAATCTTAAGCTATGTTTGTGCCAGAAATCCTTTCAGTAGCACAAGTTGAGACGGAATCATGTCTGGGTCTATTATGAAAAATAAAATAGAACTTTTGTTGTACACACTAGAAAAAATGAAGGCATTTTATTTATCAGACGTAGATTCTCATTCTAAGATGAATATGGGCGCTTCCTAAGCCTGGGTTAACCACTTTAGCGGAAGAGCTGATGGCATCAAACCTGCTGCCACTTCCACCCGTGTCTGCATCTGCGTCACTGACCAGGACACGCTCCTCTTCGCCAATGACACACGGAGGTTTCTGAGCAGGGACCAGGGACCCAGGAGGGCAGGAGGCAGCTTCATCAGCAAAGGCCACACGCAGGGATTCTGTGCGACAAGTGCTGGAATAACGGCCTCCTCCAAATGCTGTGAACACCCCAGAGAAGAAACACTGCTGAACACGACAGTCGCCTGCACCCACACACCAGCCATGCACCATGGGCTGACTTCCTCTGCCCCCACTGTGGCCCCAATCCCACTCATCACCCTGGGCGAAGATCGCTTCCTTCTCAATGGCCCACAAACCTACTGTGATCCCCGGTTACTATGCTCAGCTCACTCAGGCCACCCTAAACTGACACACATCCCACCTCCCCAGCCAGCCGCGTCCCACCCCACCCAGCCCCGGAAACGTACTTTTCCTACTGTGTCCGGAGTGGAGGACGTGTTTCGAGGCTATTTCTTGTTTTAAATAACATTTCTATTCATCAGTTATTTCCTTCACAATGGTATATAAATGCATATGCCTACATTCATGCACACTACACACGTGCATACATACACACATGTATACACTCATGTACACACACGTGCACACACACATGTACATACACACATTCACACGTATGCACACTACACATATGCACACACATGTATGCTCACACATATGTACATACATGCATGCACACATACACGTGTATACACACATGCACACATAACATACACGTGTACATACACACCTGCACACATACACATGCACACATACACGCATGCATACATACACTCATGCACACACCCTAACTGGGTAACTCTCAAGCCCCCAACCTCATCCCATTCCAAAAGTCACCATCATTGCCTGGTTATCTTTGGTTAGGACACGGCCCTGGCAGCAGGTAGAGGCTTAGGTGGAGTACCTTTTGTCACAGGCTGTAATAATTTGCTTTTTGCCACTATTTTGCATGTCCCCTTGAAGCTCTCTTTCACTAAAAGGCTTGCTGGGGACACTTGGCCAAGAGAACACATGCACAGCTGACATAGGGACTTCAACAGCGGAGCTGGCAGAGAGCCCTGAGCTGTGGCCGAGGCAGGCTCTGGCTGAGGGTTGCTGCTAGGTGCTCAGGGGGTCTGGAGGTGGTGGGAAGTGGGCAGGCAGGGTAGGGAATTGTTATATCCTGCCAAGAGGGGCAGAGAAGCTGAACACACACTGTGATCATTTTGCTTGGGAAAATAGAAGCTGATGACAAAGTAATAATTAAAACAATTTTTAATAATTAACAACTAAAAATTTTTTTGAGACAGAGTCTTACTCTGTCACCCAGGCTGGAGTGCAGTGCTGTGATCTCAGCTCATTGCAACCTCCGCCTCCCTGGTTCAAATGATTCTCTTGCCTCAGCCTCCCCAGTAGCTGAAATTATAGGCGCATGCCACCTCACCTGGCTAATTGTTTTGTATTTTTAGTAGAGAGGGGGTTTCACCATGTTGGCCTGGATGGTCTTAAACTCCTGGTCTCAGGTGATCCGCCCACCTCGGCCTCCCAAAGTGCTGGGATTTCAGGCGTGAACCACTGCACCTGACCTGAAAATAACTTTAAAATCATCTGTGATGCGTCAAGAAGAAGAGGGGGAAAAAAAAAAAACGATTAAGAAACTCACCTGGTAGCTTAATTGGGACAATTACGTAAGGTCTATCAGGGGCCAGGTAATGCACAAGAGATCAATATCATTAAAGAATCCCTCTGGAAAATGTGCTTTTTCTGATCAGGGCAAATTTCTTAAAAAAAAAAAAATGCACAGGGAAAGAATTAGATAAATTGCCCTTGAAATTTCTCCATTCTCATTTGGTGAGAAATAAATCATCCAAGTCAATGATAAAAGGATTATGAGTCGGATTCTCATTTCCTCGCCCGGGAAGAGCTATAATTACAGTGACCATATTTTCTGAACCAAACATCAGGACTGCAGGCCTGACAAGTACACGTGTTCTGACAAAGACAATAGAACAAGTTATCCTAAATGGGAGATGACCTGCAAGAGCCAGAGCTATAATGAGCGACTCTGACACAAAAACAATTCAGTCTGGGGCATTTGTCATGATGACATTGATATGGCATTTTTTCTGCAGGTTGGAAGTGTCACGTTGTTGCTGAAATGATTTCTTCTGTTGCCGTCCCTGGCGTGCAGCAGGTACTGATTTTAAGGAAGTTAATTCCGTTGACTACTTTTCTCATCTTAGTAAAGACAATCAAAAATAACAGAATATATAATGTCCAAATTAACATTTAAATTTGACCACAAAACCTGTCAGGGTATTGCACATAAAATTGGGTTTTTTTAACTTTTAAGTTCAGGGGAACATGTGCAGGTTTGTCACAAAGGTAAACTCAGGTCACAGGGTTTGTTGCACAGATTATGTCAACCAGGTGTTAAGCCTCATGCCCATTCATTACTTTTCCTGATCCTCTCCCTCCTCCCACCTCTACCGTCCAACAACTCTAGTGTGTGTTGTTCCCCTCTCTGAGTCCATGTGGCCTCATCTTTTTTTTTTTTTGAGACAGAGGTTCAATCTTGTCTCCCAGGCTGGAGTACAATGGCCCAATCTCAGCTCGCTCCACCTCCTGGGTTCAAGTGGTTCTCCTGCCTCACCCTCCCAAGTAGCTGGGATTACAGGCATGCGCCACACGCCCAGCTAATTTTGTAGTTTTAATAGAGATGGGGTTTGACCACGTTGGCCAGCCAGGCTGGTCTCAAACTCCTGACCTCAGGTGATCCACCCCCATTGGCCGCCCAAAGTGCTGAGATTACCGGTATGAGCCACCGCGCCTCACCCATGTGTCCTCATTATTTAGCTCTCAGTTGTAAGTGAGAACATGAAGTGTTTGGTTTTCTGACCCTGTGTTAATTTGCTATGGAGAACGGCTCCAGCTCCATCCATGTCCCCACAAAGGACATGATCTCATTTTTGTTTAGGGTTGCATAGTATTCCATGGTGTGAGACGGTACCTCATTATGGTTTTTATTTGCATTTCTCTAATGATCAGTGATGAGATTTTTTTCATATGATTGTTGGCTGCATAAGTGTCTTCTTTTGAAAAGTACCTTTTTAAATATGTTTGTTCCTTTGAGTATTTGTTCTGTCACACTTGAAGCAAATCTAATGTTAGATTTAAAAGTATACGCATGAAGAAGAAACTATGTTCCCACTGGGTGGGTCCTCATTTCCCAGAAACCTTCCCCAAGAGGTTCATTGAGGTGGGAACTTCCCTCATTATTTAAGAACTAATTGATTTTTAGCTCCCAGAGTGAGGGGCAGGCAGAAAAATGTAAAAGCAAAGATGCCAGACCAGAGGGCACCGTGGAAGCCATAGCAGCGGACCTCCAAGTGCAGAAGGAAACGGGCATCTGCAGGGCCTCCCTCCATGTAGGTGAGCCTCTCCTGGGATAGAGCTAAGAAGGGCATCGTCAGTTCTTGGGCAGAACCTTTTTTCGTTGTTTTTAGTGATCAATAAAAACTTACAATATATATCAAAATGCAAAGAAGCTTAATTTCATAGAAAAGCCTTGATTATTTCATCAGGGAAAGGGAAGCCTGCGAGACCCCAAGTTCTCATTCTCAAGTGGGAACTTTCCTTCTTCTCCTGGCAGCTCATTAGGGCCAGGAGATTGACAGCAACTGCAAGCTTCAGAAGGTCCTGCTTTGCAGATGGGAAGTACTTGCAAGAAATGTGAACGTGGGTGCACGCTGTTCTTCCTGTGGAGACCTGCAGAGGTTCAGACCGATGGACACGTGCCTAGAGGGGGTTCACCACAGTGACACCTCCACTGAGAGAGGTTTGTTTGGCCTGAGTGTCACGACGCATCTGGGGAAAGAACCAAAAGTCACCTGAGCGTCCATGACCTGCGCCTTTTCTAAAGAGCATTTGGGGAACTTCGATATTTAAAGGGGAGAGAGCAGGAGAGAAAGAAGGAGGGAGGGTTGGCCATGAGGCAAAGGATTACGTTCTTGGAGGCTCTGATGTGAATCTACATTTTACGTGCAGAGAAGGAGTGAAGGAAAAGGCCAATGATGCCTTCCCCTCGGGCTGGGCAGAGGGATGATTCTGGGCAGAGGGATGATTTTTGTTCAGGTCTTTGTCTTCTACCTGTGAAGATGAGCTGGTCATTGACATCTTCAGGGTGAGATGCCACAGAACTCGGTTTTAGGGCTAGAAACAGGCGGATATCTATCCTGAAAGGCTGAGGGATTTAGGGGCCCACCAGGAATTTCCTTGCGAGCAGTTTGTGAGGGTGGCCATCAGGGAGCTATGTGGCCTTCTGTCCCTGTGGGAACCTGGCTTAGGGATGAGGCTGTGGAATTGTAGCTCCGTGTTCAGGAACGAAAGGGAAGCAGTATTGCGTGGCTCAGCTCCGAAGCGTCACTTTCTTTTTGGCAGAGTGAGTGTGGGGTCCCAAGATTCCATTTTCTTTCCCAAGGCATAGCAGAGACTCCTAAGCTGCAGCAAGATGCTTTTCTGTGTGTGGGTTAATGGGGCGCACGTTCCACCCACAGCTGGGAGAAGCCTGGCCCCGGGAGCATCAGAAGACAAAGACAGACCCTGACATGAGAAGCCGCCTTAAAGCCAGGATGGCTCGTCCCAGCAAACTCGGAACCCTCCTGGAATCAGGGTTAGAGGTGGACACCGGCTGTGTCTCAATGGTCATGTCCAGCGCCCTGGCCAGCCCTCAGGCTCACCACTACTCTGCAGCAAGCTGAGCCTTACGTCTAAATTTATTTCTTATTCCAGTTGCCCAGAAGATTATTCTCTGAAGATTTCCTTTGTAGTTTTGAGTGGTTTTATTTTGTTCAGGCAAAATCTGTTGTTTAGGATGAAAACTTGTCCCAGGAGATTGTGCCATGTCATCTCTTTCCAAGAAAAGAAATTGATCTTTCGGCCCGGCGCGGTGGCTCACGCCTATAATCTCAGCACTTTGGGAGGATGAGGCGGGTGGATCACAAGGTCAGAAGTTCGAGACCATCCTGGCCAACATGGTGAAACCCCGTCTCTACTAAAAATACAAAAAATTAGCCGGGCGTGGTGGTGCTTGTCTGTAATCCCAGCTACTCGGGAGGCTGAGGCAGGAGAATCGCTTGAACCCAGGAGGTGGAGGTTGCAGTGAGCCAAGATCATGCCATTGCACTCCAGCCTGGGCGACAGTGTGAGACTCTGTCTCAAAAGAAAAAAGAAATTGATCTTTCTCGGGCAGTCAGAAGATCCTGTTTTCTTAAAGAAGTCTCAACTCTTTATTTTACCCAAAGTAAAAGAGAAATATGTTTAAGGGGAAAGGGCAAGAAAGGGCCAGTAGTGACCCTTCTTACCACGCCCCATGCGTCTTGAGCACACCTTGATGATTAATTCCATCAACCGTCAAGTCCCCAAAATGGCCACTTGCAAGATCGTTGCTGAGGCAGAGCTGTGTTCACGAGACCCCCTGCAGTGAGGTGGGGGTTGCAGCCTAGCGGGAGCTAAAAGCAGAAAATTAGGGTGAGGTGTTTATAAGTTTGGGGCCTGGGACAGGAGGCATGAGAGTCAAGAACTGGCTTGTGTGGGGCAGAGTTAATGAGGAAACTTTAGGTTGGTAGGGAGAGCAGACGTCTCCAGGAGCCGCTGCCCGTATTGAGAAGGAAGTGACGTGGTTGGTTGGTTCCCAGGCTTAGCTCTGACGGGCAGGTATTTCCTGGAGAAATCAGGGAAGTTCCTTTTGCTGGTCCCAGGATTGTTTAACACAGGGACAAGGAATTACAGTGGTTTCCATTCTTCCTAGTAGATAACGTCTAAAAAGTTTTCTAAGCTTTTTCCCTCACCGGGTCCCTAGGTGAAACTAGATAAAGAGTATAAGTTTCATTGATCTTAAATCTTTAATTATGCATGAAATGATACACTGAGTTTAGCTTAGTTAATGTGCCTGGAAAAGCATACAAATAATTATAGCTACATGATTTATTCTGAATGTGCCATTGTAAGTGAAATTTTTCAACCACTCTTTTGTGCATGAGTTCGCCGAGTTCTGAACTAGTGCAGTCCTTTAAGTGACATATATTAAAGAAAAAGGAATCCCTTTTGTTTAATATTATGTGTTAATTTGCTTGCATTCATGGAAGACGTATTTGTGTGGGGATTGATAGGTGAGAAATAGACAGAGGGGGGGAATAGTTTCTAGATATAAAACTCGCTTGCTTTTGGTCAGTTCTTCCCTATAAAAAATAAGTCTGCAGTTGAATGAATCAGAAATGAATCTGTATCCATAAAGAAATTTGAAAATTGAAAATCATAAATGGCTCAGTTCCCTCAAAAATAGTAGTAGTAAGCATGTTAATATTTTAAGAAGTAACAATCCCAAAAAGAGAGTTTTTCTAATACTACGAAAAAACTGGATCCAACACATTAAACATTTTTAGAGAAAGAAACACCAATACCTCCAACTTAGCTCTGGCCAGAGCTTAACTTTCCATAAAGACACATCTAGTTGTTTTCTTCTTACTCTATGCATTATTATTCAATGTTTGCTTCTGTTTTCTCTATTTTTTTATCTTTCTTTACTTAGATCTAGCTGGTTCATCCATGATACATAGTAATTCAATATTATCATAGTTTGAATAACCTGGCTCCCTAACTTAGAAAGTCTGTATTTCCTAATTATTTTGCTCATCATAATTGTTTTAAATTAACATTTAAATTCAGAGAGTGACTATTTTTAAAGACATCTGAAATGATTACATTTCTTCCAGGTGGTGCTTAATTTGCACCTGGCAAAAGAACAGGGAAGCATCTGGTCGTTAACAAAGCACCTCCTCTCACCTGCAATCCGTCCTCCCTAAAGCCAGCTGCTGACTACTCATATGTGTAAGCAGGACATGGCGTTGCCTGTAAATCAACTGTACCTGGGAAAATCACGTTGTTCAGTGACAAGGTATCCACCCTCTCCATTGAGGGGAAAAGGCCCTAAAAGAGTTTGATTCCAGTCTCGTGTTTTGTAAGCAAATTTCTACAATGTGACTAAACTTATTTGGAATTTCCTCTCTCGCTTGTTGGTATTAAACAGCAACCTGGCACCATCTCAATTCATGAAGAATATTTGAAGACAAGACTGAGTTGCTTGTAAAGCTCGGCAAGGGTCTTCTGTTTTCTGTTCTTTTTTAAAATTATGGTAAAATATACATAACACAAAATGTACCCTCTGATCCATTTTTGAGTATATAGGTCAGTGGCATTAAGTACATTGACACAGTTGTGCAGCAATCACCACCATCTATATCTACAGAAGGTTTCATCTTCCAGAACTGAAACTCTGTCCCCACAAAACACTAAGCCCGTTACCATCCCCAGCCCCAGCAACCACCCGCTACTTCCTTTCCTTGTGGGTGTGAGGACTCTAGGGACCTCATGCAGGTGACATTGTTCTTTGTTTGTCCTTTTGTGACTGGCTTAGTTTTCATTGTGGATGGTTCCTATGGTTCATCCATGTTGTAACATGTATCAGAATGTTCTTCCCTTTTAGGCTGAATAGTGGATATTCCACATTGTGTTTACACATTTATCTGTCAATGGATAGACGCTTCCACATTTTGTCCATCATAAATTGTGCTGCCGTGAACATGGATGTATAAATTCTCTTCAAGTCCCTGCTTTCAATTCCACTGGGTCTATGATACGGTTTGGCTCTGTGTTCCCACCCAAATCTCGTCTTGAACTGTAGCTCCCACAATTCCCATGTGTCATAGGAGAGACCCCGTGGGAGGTCATTGAATCATGGGCATGGGTCTTTCCCGTGCTGTTCTCCTAATAGTGAAAAAATCTCACGAGATCTGATGGTTTAAGAAAGGGCAGTTCCCCTGCACATGCTCTCTTGCCTGCCGCCATGGAAGACATGCCTTTGCTCCTCCTTCCCCTTCTGCCATGATTGTGAGGCCTCCCCAGCCATGTGGAACTGTGAGTTCATTAAACCTCTTTCCTTTATAAATTACCCAGTCTCAAGTATGTCTTTATTAGCAGAGTGAGAACAGACTAATACACTATATAACTAGAAGAATTGCTCGATTATGTGGCAGTTTTATTTTTAATTTTCTGAAAAGAGCCATACCATTTTCTATAGCAACTGCACCATCTTACATTCCCACCATCAGTGCACAGCATTCCATTTTTTCCCCACATTCTCACTAACCCTTGCGGTAGCCATTCCAGTGGGTATGAGGTGGTATCTCACAGTTTTGGTTTGCATTTCCCTAATGATTAGTGACGTTGAGCTTCTCTCCATGTGCATACTGGCCGTTCGTTTACCTTCTTTGGAGAAATGTCTGTTCAAGTCCTGTGCCTATTTTTTAATTAGATTCTTTGTTTTGTGTGTGCATTCGGTAGTAGAAATTTTTTTTTTTTTTTTTTTTTGAGATGGAGTCTCGCTCTGTCGCCCAGGCTGGAGTGCAGTGGCCGGATCTCAGCTCACTGCAAGCTCCACCTCCTGGGTTTATGCCATTCTCCTGCCTCAGCCTCCTGAGTAGCTGGGACTACAGGCACCCAGGAATTTTTAATATTGTCTAGAAACCAATTCACATCAGATCTATGATTCGTGAGTATTTTCTCCCATTCTGTGGGTTGTCTTTTGGAAAAGGGTACTGAGACCTTTCAGTGGAGAGAGGACAGTGTTCTCAAGAAACAGTGCTGAGAACCCTGGATATTCACACCCAAAGGAACGACGCTAAAGCCTTACATTACACTGTGTACAAGAATCAATTCAACACAGATCAAAGATCTAAATGTAAGAGCTAAAACTTTCTTAGAAGAAAACACAGGGGAAGCATCATGACATTGGATTTGGCAAAAGAATTTCTCAGATGTGATACCAAAAGCTCAGGAAACAAAAGGCAGAAAGAAGTTGAACATCATCACATTAAAAATGTCTTGAGCATCAAAGGGTACAATCGGCAAAGGGAAAAGCCGTGATTTCCTTGATTTTTTCATGGGGAGATGGGGAAGAACTGTCTCATCTAATGTCTTGTTGATACAACTCCTTCAAGGCCATTTTTTGCAGACTTGGGGGAGGGGAAAGAGGATGTGGAATTAAATTCTAGGTAAGGGACTAGACGTCACAAAACCAGAGTCCTCAAAGTGTGGCCCCGATGACAGCAGCAGTGGCACCTGGGACGTGCTGGCAATGCAGATTGTCAGGCCCGGCCTGACCCCACTGAGGCTGGGCTCTGCACGGCCTACCAGGATGCCTTGTGACAAAGCCCGGTGACTGGCACACACTGATGTTGGAGAACCACTGCTGTCGCCTGTATTTCTTTTTTTTTTAATGAATTTATTAGCTGCATAAGCTAGCTAAAAATACAAAAGGGTTTTTTTCATGTCTTCTTTTTTTTTATTATACTTTAAGTCCTGGGGTACATGTGTAGAACGTGCAGATTTGTTACACAGGTATACACGTGCCATGGTGGTTTACTGCACCCTGTCACCTACATTAGGCATTTCTCCTAATGCTATCCCTCCCCTAGACCCCCATCCCCCAACAGGCCCCAGTGTGTGATGTTCCCCTCCCTGTGTCCATGTGTTCTCATTGTTCAGCTCCCACTTATGAGTGAGAACATGCAGTTTGGTTTTGTGTTCCTGTGTTAGTTTGCTGAGAATGATGGTTTCCAGCTTCATCCATGTTCCTACAAAGGACTGAGCTCAACCTTTTTTATGGCTGCATAGTAGTCCATGGCATCACCTGTATTTCTAAGAAAGTCTTTGAGCCAAGTGAAAGAACTAGAAAGTCATAGAGAGAGAGAAAACCAAGAGGTTTTTAAATTATTGTTATTATTATTATTACTATTTTTCCCACAATTATTCAAACCCAGGACACAGAGCTGATTTCTGTGGGCCGTGGACTTAGATTTATATGTGCGACAGTTGACCAGCACTTTCACATCTGCTGTCTCCCTGCGTTTGCCGTCATCATGCCACTGAATTCCCACAGCTGGAAAGCCGCTGTCTCAGATCAAACTACACCCGGTGGTGTGATGGTGGCAGCGGCTCTAATCCGAAGGGGGTGTGCTGGCCTCCTGGCCAGGTGTCTGCTCTGACCCGCAGGGGTGCATGGCAGCAGGCCTCCCCTCAGCTCCCACACTGCCTCCAACTCCACGTCCACAATTCCTGGATACCGTTCACAAGGCTGTCCTTTAATAAGCCACTGAGATGGCCTGTGACCTCTCTCTAAAAAAAAGTCCACTCATTCTGTTCCCTAAGTCTATAAACAAAATGCCAAAATTTCCCATCTGTCTCACATGTGGGCAAGGAGAGAGACCAGATGTTTCTCATGATTTCATGTCCACGGGGCCCTGGCACATGGTGGGGGCTCTCTTCCTCTGCCAGTGTGTTCGGTGTACTTCCTCCTCATATGGGTGTACTTCCTCCTCATACGGGTGTGTCCTTCCTCCTATGGGTGTACTTCCTCCTCATACGGGTGTGTCCCCTGTTATACAGGTGTGTCCCCTTCTTATACAGGTGTGTCCCCTCCTCAGACAGGTGTGTCCCCTCCTCATACTGGTGAATCCCTTCCTCATACATGTGTGTCCCTCCTCATACAGGTGTGTCCCCTCCTCATACAGGTGTGTCCCCTTGTCTGCAGCTGTGTTCCCTCTTCCTGCACAGGTGGCTCTCATCCTGCTGTCCACCTCGGGATCAGTCCAGGTTGCCTCAGACTCTGAGCCTCACTTGGCCCTCCGAGTCCTCAGGTGTCAGGGCAGCTCCGCCAGGTGCAATGTTCATGGCTGAGTAAGGCGCACACTCCACTGTTTGCTCCCCCTGGAGGATACCCGTTGCTCCTGTGTCCCTGTTTAACACTCTGCCGTCTTTCCCCATACTGGGAGGGCACTTTCACCTGTATGGCTGGTTCACCATTGTCCTAGGTGTTTCCTAGCTGTCACCTGAGGAAAAGGGTTTTATGATGAACTATTTCCTGCAAACACTTGCCACACGAAGATGGACGGGCCAGGCTTCTTCTTTGCTGTAGGACTTCCCAGAGTCCCAGGATGTGAGGACGTGGTTATTTTCCAGGTTTTATCGACACACACATCTCTCTGTGTTTCTGGCTTGCACACAGCAGACACTGTCAGCTCCCTCTGCTTTTCTCAAGGCCACCGTGCCTGCGCCCAGGAGCTCCCTGCCAGCACATCTGACTGCGTGCTGTGCCCAGTCATGGCGAGGGCCAGCGGGGGACCCAGAAGTCACCACTTTCTCACCCCTCAGCAGCAGCCTTCAGCCCGTGGAGGGTCATGTGGCAGATAACACCCCAAATCTTCAGTTTTCAGACTGGAACAATGCTGAGGCATGCTCCTGCAGCCCCCAAAGCCCCAGGGGCCCCATGCAAGCAGGGACTTCTGTCTCCCCCACCTCCCTTCCTTGCCACTCACCCATGTTCCCTGCCCTGACCTTCAGGATAAATCCACCTGCACTCAGATCCTCATCAAATAGCTTTAGGCAGCCTGTTTTTGTTCAGTCCCCTTTGTGATCGGTTTCCCCTGCGGAAGAACCAGACGTCCTCAACAAAAGGAGCCAGCAAAGCGTCGGTGTGAACATAATGAGTGACAGATCCAAGGGGCTGAGGGAGGCATTCACAGGTGCAAGAGGCACCGTCTGGGCGTCCGACGTGAGAGTCCGGTGCTGAATCATCACCCAAGCCATGAGAGCGGGAGGCAGGGGCGGCTCTGGGTGCCTCCTAGAGCGACCAAAATACAGCCACAGCAGCTAAAGAAAAAGCACCCTGCCAGCCGCAGGAAACGAGGTGGACAGACACACCCATGACGGTTTTCCAAAGACTGTGGATGTCTTTTACATAACAGACTGTAATTGCATAAAATAAGATGAGTCGTCCTTATTTTCAGAGGGCAGGAAAAGAAGCAGGCTTGTAACTGAGGACCAGAGCTATGCAGGAGGAATTCCTTCCTCTCAGTGGGAGTGTGGGCCTCCCTCCACCTGTGCTCTTGCTGTCTCTCGGGAAGCTCTTCCCAGGAGGGCAGGTGGCCTCTTTCAAGCGTCATGCTGGCCGCAGCCTCCTTGCAGGCAGCACCTCCGTCAGGGTCAGCGAGACACGATTAGCATGCACAGACGCTGTGCCGGCCTCTCCTCCACGCCCTTGGCTAATTGAACTCACCCAGATGTTTTCTTTTCTACTCAGTGAAATGATGACATTATTGGAGGTTAATAGTTAAGGGTTTATCTAAATTAGGTATCCGTAAAGTCCTTAATTTAGCCATTGAGTGCCTAATAGAGATTAAATTGGACCTGGAGATACTGCCTATATTTCAATCTGGGGGAAGCACTTTGCACAAAGCCCTGAGGATGAGCCTCACTGCGTCCCCTCTTTTAAAGGAATACCTTGAATTTCTTCCCATGAGGTCCTGACTCTCGGGGATTTGCATGAGATTTCACGTGTGTTCTCTTCGGCTTCTCCTCTGGGAATTCTCTCCGGATGAACATCTAATTTCTGCTCCAGGAGACTTTATAAAGCTGTCTGATGTGCTAGTGCAGAGGGTCCTGAAAGCAATTAGGGGAGAGGAAACAGAAGTCATGGGAGACACCTAGGATAAAAGGGGAGAGAACAGACAGGACCAATGGATATGGGACTTCTTAAGAACTTTCACTGTAGGGATGTGTTGCACACACTCAGCACAGCGGAGGGGGCAGCTGAATGATACAGGCTGATACAGGATGGGTCCCTGGGATGTGAAGGGGCACGGGGTCCAGCTGGAAGATCTTACCAGATCCTAATAAAAAGGTAAGGGATACTGGCCAAAGGGCAGCCCTGACCGAGGCAGAGTCTTGGGCAAACCTTGGAAAATGATAGTTATTGATAACAGCATGTGGGGCTGACTGTTCCTGGCAATAAAGAAAAGGAGTGGGGGTCACTCAGATGAGGGGGACCTGGTCTCCTCCAGACTTATGGAAAGATCAAGGATGGAACCAGGACTACCAGCGACCACAGTCATTCATTCTTGAATCCCGGCGTGCAGGATACACTTACCCAGAGCCCTTTTCTCCTGGAAACTCGCTTCTCCGGAGTGTATGGGCAGGATCAGGCTGCACGTGTGTGTCCTGTGGTGCAGTGTGCACAGGGCGGTCATGCTTATGGGGTGAGCCAGGGACCCCTGAGATGTCAGTCATGGGATCAGCAGGCTGAGGCTCTGGTTGGTGGGAAGGCAGTGGCTTCTGGGTGGGCAGGCGCTGGGGAGCTGATGGAGCCCTTCCCCACTCCCCAGAGCCTGCCTCCTGGGTTCTGGCTCCATCTTCCTCTTAGTAAAGCCCTGCAAACATTCCTTCCCCAGCCTTCCCCTGGGTCCAGGTACATGCGTAAGTTCCATGCCCTCCTGGGGTGCAATTTATTTGTAAAATACAGAAACCACTGCTTCTTCCCTGTATTTTATTATTTTTCTTCCTGTTGTTCTTCTGCTTTTTAAGTGAAGCATGGAGCTTCCTGGGAGGCCAGTCAGGGCTCCCGATGAGCCTGGTGTCACATACACATCTACCGCCTGGACGGGACTCGAACTAGCGAGAATGAGGAGCCCCAGCATCGTGTCCTGGGGTATCCCAGGTCATCTGACAGGTTGTTTCCATCGTCTCACTCTTAGTGCTCAGGGCTGCAAGGACAGGCCCATTGGAAAAGGAAAACTCAAACCCCTGTGAGGACTGGGTGGTGTGGCTCCTGGGTCTGCTTACTGGGCCGTCTTCCTCACTAGGAAAACCGTTTCTGTCAACACCTGGGCCTCTCTTCTGGCCGTGAGCAGATATGAGCAGATTTATTTGTGTCTCCCGAAGTCTTTAGTAGTTCACTCTGCAGGTCTCTGAATGGGGCACTGCATTGAACAGGCTCCTCTCAGCTCCATGGAACTGAAGCCCCCATTCCACGGCTGACACCCTAAGAAACTGCCTTTTGGAAATAGTCTCATGGATGGGTTCCTGGGACAGCTCAGTGGTGCCAAGGATCCAGGCTGTGCTCCTCTCCCCATCCGGGTGTGGACCTGGTCCACAAGGTAGGGCTCTCCTGGTCCTAAGATGACCCCAGCAATCCTGCTGGTTGCATCCAGACATGGAAACATCCAGAAAGGCAGGGGGAACCTTTTCCTGTGGGCGACTGCCAAGGAGAAAACCTGACACTTCGTTGACCAAAATTAAATTGCAAAACAATCACTGGCACTGGGAGTGGGACCACCACTGTACCTTGAATGCATCATAATTAGCCCCTACCTAGAGCTAAGGCCAGGGACGGTCACCCAGGTACAGGTGGTGAGTACCTGCAGAAGGGGAGGCTCTCTGACCGAGATCAGCTTCAGTGATGGGCGTTACGTGTGCAGGTTGCGCAGGAAGCTATCCGCGCATGCTGTCACTGGACACACGTGAGAGCAGGTGCACGCTCTTCCCACCTGAGCTTCCTGAGAGCAGGTGCACGCTCTTCCCACCTGAGCTTCTGAGAGCAGGTGCATGCTCTTCCCACCTGAGCTTCCTGGGCTTTCCCATCACAGTGTGTGCTGTGGGGACTCACAGCATCGTGGACACTCAGGACCAGAGAGGGTGTTTGAGGGTTTCTTTTCACAACTTGACATCTGAGGCTGAGATTCCTTGTCACATTACAGTGCTGCCAGGCCCCTCCTTTGGAGTAATTCATTCCCCTGAGTCAATTTGGAAGTATCTTCATTCATCAATTTCTTCTCTGTACGTACAGACTTTCTTGGATAGGTTTTTTTGAAACATTTTGCTACTTTTAATTTCAGGCCCTTATCTTACATCCTCTATTTTTTCTAATATCTGAAACCCTTTTAGTTGTTTTTTTACTGTTTTCAAAATATTTCATTTAACAAAATAACCATTTTCCACCAAACTTTTACCATAGCCAAGTTCAGTATGATGCTTATTATATAAATGGTGTGTTTTCTTCTTCATAAAATTAAAAGCCAAAACATATTCTGATACATTGTTCCACGCAGATGATATTTAGCCCTACTTTTCATCATCAAAGGAGGTCCTGGCGTTGCTGTCTGTATAAACTTTACTGGTCATTCTACAACGCTGAAGGACATTCCCATTTGTAAAAGTTCACTTTCTGCTGGTGGAAACCAGAGATAAACAGAATGAAGTGAGTTATTTGGTGTCAGATGCCACTCGAACAGCTCATCTTATTTCGAAATAACAACTAAATTTTTTTTATTATTATACTTTAAGTTCTGGGATACATGTGCGGAACGTGCAGGTTTGTTATATAGGTATACACGTGCCATGGGGGTTTGCTGCACCTGTCAACCTGTCATCTACATTAGGTATTTCTCCTAATGCTACCCCTCCCCTGGCTCCCCACCCCACAACAGGCCCCAGTGTGTGATGTTCCCCTCCCTGTGTCCATGTGTTCTCATTGTTCAACTCCTCCTTATAAGTGAGAACATGCAGTGTTTGGTTTTCTGTTCCTGTGTTAGTTTGCTGAGAATGATGGTTTCCAGCTTCATCCATGTTCCTGCGAAGGACATGAACTCATCATTTTTTATGGCTGCATAGTATTCCATGGTATATATGTGCTACATTTTCTTTATCCAATCTATCATTGATGGGCATTTGGGTTGGTTCCAAGTCTTTGCTATTGTGAACAGTGCTGCAATAAACATATGTGTGCATGTGTCTTTATAGTAGAATGATTTATAATATTTTGGATATATACCCAGTAATGGGATTGCTGGGTCCACTTAAACAAATCTGCAAGAAAAAAACAAGCAGCCCCATCAAAAAGCGGGCAAAGGGTATGAACAGACACTTCTCAAAAGAAGACATTTATGTGGCCAACAAACATATGAAAAAAAGCTCATCATCATTGGTCATTAGAGAAATACAAATCAAAATCACAATGAGATACCATCTCATGCCAGTTAGAATGGTAATCATTAAAAAGTCAGGAAACAACAGATGCTGGAGATGATGCAGAGAAATAGGAACACTTTTACACTGTTGGTGGGGGTGTAAATTAGTTCAACCATTGTGGAAGACAGTGTGGCGATTCCTCAAGGGTCTAGGACCACAACTAAATATTTATAATTAATTTTTTCATGCTTCTGTTCTCATTTTCTCATTCCACTTTTCATATTCTATCTTTCCACCAATACTTCATGAATATTTTCTGGACCCTCCTTCCTTCTCTCTTTCATAGTATTATTTTTCCCATTGTTTGCAATATTTACTTAGTCTAGTCCATTTTTAATTTTTTTATTGTGAAGTATAACGTGGATGCAAAAGAGTTTACTAACGTGCAGTTTTCTTTTAAAATTTACAAAGTGAATGCCTGCTGCCAGGTTAAGAAACAGAATACAACATTCTACACCTCGCATACCCTCCTGAATGTGCAACCCTCCTTCTCCCCAGATGTGAACCTGCCCTTGGAGCTCAGCTAATCATTCCATTGCTTCATTTCAGGTATGCCTAAGCTGGTGGTTCTCAAAGCATCACCTGGTGGCTTATAAGAAATGCTCAGAAACCCTGGGGCCGGGCCCAGCAATCTGAATTTAGCAAACGTCCAGGGATTCTAGTGCAGGCCACATGTTGAGAATCACTCTTCTAAATGGTAGCTTTTTGACCTTTCTATACGTGTGATTATTCTATACAGATGGTATAGAATACAGGATTCTGATTTGTGTGGAAGCTCATTTCCCCCTTCCTTGGTGATGATATGCATGCTGTGTCCAGTTTCATGTCACCAAGAGCAATGCTGTTCTAAGTCATCTGCTGCGGGACAGATACAGGGGTGGAGTGAGGTGCGTTAGGATGTGGACTGATGTGCTCTTCCAAAGCAGCTGTTGCAACTGACCCTCCAATCAGCACCCAAGAAGGGCTCCCAATCCCCTCATCCTTGTCAACACTTTAAATTACTTTTGCTATTTTAGTGAGTTTGATGTAACACCTCGTTTATAAAAACACATACATACATCATACACTTGCACGCATGCACACCCAACCATGTGATCAAGGCTCAATTGACCTACCTTTGGCCTATGCTGTGCACACATGAAGTCATCACCACAACCCAGAAAGCAGCCACATCCATCACCGCAGAAGCTCCCTGCACCTGCTTGTGGTGACTCCTCCTTCACTCGGTCTGAAACACTTCCTGAGCGCCCTGCTGGCCTCCTCCCTGGTCTGTGGGGTGTTTGAAAGCACGTTATTCCATTTCCAAACATCTGGAGATTTTTCCAGAGGCCCACCTGTTATTGATTACAATTTGACTCCATTGTAGTGAGAGAATGTGGTTTGTATGATGTGAGTCTTTTTAAGTTTATTGATCCTCCTCCGGCCCAGACTCCAGCAGGTTTCGTAACTATCCCAGGTACACCAAGAAGGCATCTGCATTGCGTTGTTGTTGGGTGAAGTGTTCTAGAAATATCTCTTCAGTCAAGTCGTACTAGTAGTTCCATGAATGATTAAGAGACAGATGTTGAAATTTCAGCCATGTTTGTATATTTGTTTACTTCTCCTTGAAGCTCTGTAAGTTTGTGCATTGTGTATTTTCAAGCTATGCTAGTTTCATAAAGATTCAGAATTGCTGTGACTTCTTAGTGTATTGACATTTTATCATCAGAAAATGACTCTATCCATGGTAACTTGACATCTACATCATCTGATAGTAATATAGCAATGTCAGCTTTACTTTCTTTGGTTTTATTACAGTATATCTTTTTCTATCCTTTTACTTTTAACCTAAGTGTGTCTTTATATTTGAAGTGCAGTTTTCTTACACAATATACAGTTGGGTCTTGCTTTTTTTTACCCAATCTGCCCATTTCTGCCTTTTAGTGGAGGTGTTTAGATAATTTACATTTAATATGATTGTTTACATTATTAGGAATAAACCCATCGTGTTTTTCTTTTTTCTTTTTTTTTTTTACATTTGCCTTCTATTTGTTTTCACTATTTATGCTTTCCTGTGGATTAATTGAATACATTTATTGCCTGTATCTCCCTTGTGGGCTTATTGACTATACCTCTAGGTATTGGCTATACCTTTCTATTGTTATTTTCATTATTGCTATATGTTTTATTTATATTTTTTAATTTATCAAAATCTACCTTCAAGAGATAGTATATCTCTTCATCTTCCCTATGTTTTGATACATTTTGTTTTTACATATGTTATAATCCCCAGTCTACATTTGTTATTTGTGTTTAAGCACTCAATATCTTTTATGAAATGTAAATATGAAGAAAAGTTAAACACACACATATATATGTACACACACACACACATATATCTCCACACATTTCTGGTGCTGTCCATTCCTTTTCGTGAATCAGTATTTCCATCTACCATCATTTTCCTCCCACCTAAAGAACTTTCTTTAACGTTTGTTGTACTGAGGGTTTGCTGGTAATTTTTTCAGCTTTTGTCTATCTGAAAATGTCTCTATTTTGCCATTCTTGCAAGACATTTTTGCTGGGTATATAATTGCAGATTTATAGTTGTTTTCTTCCAAGACATTTTTGCTGGGTATATAATTGCAGGTTTACAGTTATTTTCTTTCAAGATATTTTTGCTGGGTATACAATTGCAGATTTACAGTTGTTTTGTTTCAAGTCCTTTCAGGCATTGTTCTATAATCTTCTCATTTGTATTTTTTCTGACAAGAAATCTGCTATTTTCCTTATGTTTGTTTTTCTGTTGTTAATTCGAGAAAATAATATCTATAAATTTAGAAAGGAGAGGAGACTTTATTTCTTGTAAAGGGCTAATGCCTGCAAGGTGGCCATCTCACAGGCTGGGAAGAACAACTTCCTGCCAAGACCAGAAATGGGCACTTCCAAGTAGGAGGAATTTAGGCAGCTGCTCTATGCTGAATCGGTTAGCTAAACATACGTATTAAACAGGCGACAGAAGGAGCTGTGGAAATTCATGAAGGAGGTCCTGACACATGCATATGAAACAAACATGCATATACATAAAACCCATGTTCACTTTGGAGTAGACACTTAACATTTAAATATATTACAATTAAACCCTGTACGTCAAAGGATTTTTCATGATATGAAGGCACTCAAGTGCTCAATCTCTGTAAACCAGCCAAAATCAGCCCATGGTCTGTGGTCTTATCTGGAGAAAGTTACTGAAATCAGTCTCTTGTCATATCAAAGCCAGGGTCATGGCTGGTGGAACAGGAAGGTCAGTTAGGCGGCGCCTGTGAGCTACAAATTGTGTCACTAGGTGCTTATCTCGAGGCCACTGCTAGTTTAGCTAGTAGAGAAAAAGAAAAACCTTGTGGCAGTGAAAACACAGTTGATCACTCAAGTGTAGAGTGTGTGACTTCACCCTTGCCTGGCTTGGTCTTAGGTCCTGTTTATAATTTAGTATCTTATTGCCACAGATAATCTGTTCTGTCATTCTTATGATCTGTATTTTAACATTAATGCTGGTCAGCTGTTGTATCTAAACCATAAAAGGGAGTGGTATAATGAGGCATGGTCTGACCTCCCATTTCATTACGGCTGGGAACTCAGTTTTTTGGTTTTTATAGGGTCTCCTTGGCAGGAGGAACCATTCAGTTGGTAGGGGGTAGGGTTCTCTTTTTAGTTTAAATTGTACCTAATATGTCTTATTTTATGTCCGCTTTCATTATTTTTCTCTTGTTATTGATTTTGAATGTTTTTCTTATGGACAGACTTGGTATAATTTTCTTCTTTTTGATTTATTTTGTGTGTGAGGTTTATTGAGCTTCTTGAAACTGTGGGTTTATAATCTTCATCAAATAAGGAAAATATTTAGACACTATATCTTCAAATATCTCTTCTCTCCCATCCCTTCAGGAACTCTGAAATTCTTTTTTCTCACTGTTTCATTTTTTAAAGTTCATTTTTTCAAGTTCACTAATCTTTACATCTGCAATGGCCAATCTATGGTTAATTCCATCCAGTGTATTTTTTATTTCATACATTGTAGTTTTTATCCTTAGAAAATTGATTTGGGTCTTTTTTTATATCTTCCATGTCTCTACTTAACTTTTTGAACATGTGGAATGCAATTATAAAACACAGTTAATTTTCTTGTCTGCTAATTCTAATATCTGTCTGGGTTAGTTTTGATTGATTGGTCTTCTCACTATGAGTTATATTTCTCTGTTTATTTGCAATCCTAGTAATTATTAATAATTATTAATTGGATACCAAACATTGTATCCAATTTTACCTTGTATTTTACCTTGTTGTGTGCTGGATAATTTTGTCTTCCTGTAAATAGACTTGACTTCATTCCAAGATGCCTTTAAGTTACTTTGAAACAGTTTACATTATTTTGGGTCTTGAGGTTTGCCAGGTAGAACCACAGGAATGCTCTGTGTAAGGGTAATTACTCCTCAGGACTGAGACCAGACTCTTCTATGTACGCTGTGCAGTATCTGGTGAATCATCAAGTTTTCCAGCTGCTGGTGGAAACAGGTGCTATTTCCAGCCCTGTGTGAAAGCTTAGCATTACTTTCCTTAGTGATTGGTGGTTCTTTCCCCAACCTGGTGTAGTTTCCTCCCACCTGTGATAAGTAGCCTGCTGGTTACTCCAGGGGACTCGCAGTGGATCTCTGGGGGTCTCTCTGTGTGCTTCTCTCTTGGGTACACTCTCCTGTAAACCCCAGCTGTCTGGGCCTCCCTGGATTTTTTAGCCTAATCTTTTCAGCTAGGGAGCTTGCTAGGTTCTGCTTCAGTTCACCTCCCTGTGTGGCCACCTAGAAATCATCTCAGGGAATTAAGCTGAGGCAATCACAGGGCTCACCTTATTTATCTACCATCTCTCAGGGACCTACTCCAACTTGGTCATCAGAAGGTTTCGTATCTCATTATATTTCATTTTGCATTTCATTGATGCCTCATGATTTTGTGAATCTTGTCATTGATTTATTTACTTTTTTATTTTTACATAAAATGCCTGTCCATGTTTTTACCCATTTTTAACTAGGTTGTTTGGTTTTTTTATTGCATATTGTGGATAGTATTTTTGTCAGTTGTGTGCATTTTAAAATACTATTTCCAGCTTGTAGCTTTATTTATATTTTCATTTATATTCTCTCTTTACATTATCATGTAGATCCTTAGTTTTGATGAGGTCAAATTTATCAAATTTTCCTTTCATCACTTTTCTTCTTTTGATTCTTTCTTAAACATTATAGACATTTTTAAGTCTCTTAAAATTTGTATTGTTTTGATTTTAAATTTAAGTATTTTGTCCTTCTGAAATTGATTTTTATATTTGGTGGGAAGTAGAAAACCAGTTTTAATTTCCCATATTGATAACAAGTTTTTTTCTAGAGCTTATTTAACAGTCAATATTTCCCCACTAATTTAGAATGCACCATCTTCCATACAAGTATGCATTTATTTCTGGGCCCTCTTTGTTGTTTCATTAGTCTATTCTTCTATGTTTATTCTTATTTTCTAATATATTCTCTATTTTAATATAGGAAGGTAAACAAGGTTCAGCAAATTACCAAGAATAATATTAAAATTATCTAGAACCTACCTAAGTTCATTGCTGTTCCAACCTGTTTTCCACACGTCAATTTCATGACTACTACAGCTATGCCATCTTAATGAGCTAAACTTTTGCTTCAACACATAAACTATAACCCCATTTCCATCTTACCCACGCTTCTCTCAGGTGTTTTCTTATGAAAGTTTTCACAGATCACTTGCATGGTGATAGGGTGCATGGATAAGCCAACCTCACATAGCTTCTTATGTTAACATCTTTATTTCCTGCAGACTGAAACTAGAAAGACTGGTTGAGCCAGACATGTACATTTCCCTCAGTCCAGCAGCTAAGCAGGAACTCTGTGCCTTATAGGGCCTTAGAAAGAAAATCGTGCTTGGTATAAATCAACAGCTTTCCTTTGTCGACCTATCACTGCTGGACTGTAATACTAACTTGAAATCAAAGGGAGCCATACCCTGTGTCTCATTCACATTTGTTTCATGGGGGTAGAGAGAGTCTGTCAGCCCAAAACCTAATCTCCCCCTCACCTCTTCATAGACATTGTCTTACATGTTTGTTTCAAACATCTGTATTATGCAAATGAAACACCACCAAGAATATAATTATCCTTCCCCTTTGATAACTAAAGAACATCAATTTAGTCTATAGACTTGTAATACTATTTTTCTATACCATAAAGACACATGCATGCATATGTTCATTGCAGCACTATTCACAATAGCAAATACATGGAATCAACCTGAATGCCCATCAGTGGTAGACTGGATACAGAAAATGTGCTTCATATATACCATGGAATACTATGCAGCTATAAAAAAAGAACAAGATCGTGTCTTTCGCAGCAATGTGTGTGACACTGGAGGCCATGATCCTAAGCAAACTAACACAGCAACAGGAAACCAAATACCACATGTTCTCACTTATAAGCGGGAGCTAAATGATGAAAAGAGACGTGAAGAAGGAAGCAATAGACACCAGGACCTACCTGAAGATGGAGGTGAAAGGAGGCTAGAGATAAAAAAAAAAAAAACCTACAGATCGGGTGCTACGCTTATTACCTGGTGCCATTACAATCTGTACAACAAACCCCTGTGACACGAGTTTCCCTGTATAACAAACCTGCACATGTACTCCAGAGGCTGCAATCACATTTTAAAAAGAAACAACCACACAAAACAAAACAAAAACAAAAAAATTATATATGATCTGTCTTCACTCAAAAATGCGGAAGCTGTATGGCCGGACTTCTGTACTCTCTTCCCGTTTTGTTCTGCCTGGTGGAACTACAGGGACATCCTTGACAACCATCTCCTTTCTCCCCACACCTGAGAACCAGGTGGGTTGTTACCTGCTATGAGCCACAGGGGAAAATAACTTGATCCTTACCATACCTTTTGGAAAGAGATATAAAAATCCCATTTTCAGATGAGAAAACTGAAACCTAAAGAGGTTAAATAATTTTGCCAGGATAATCTCATATACCTGTGGAGCCAGAAGCTGTGTCCTGCTCTCCAAGCTTCTGTTATAAAGCACCTCAGGCTACACTGCTCCAAGTCGTTCCACGCCTTGCTCTAGGTGGTATCCCACTGACCTATGCATCCAAAGGCTCCTAATTAAATCCTCATCCTTAAGATGCTTTGGGTAAGTACTGGCATATAAAGTTAAAATTAAATTCTCATCCACAGCTTTAATTAACTAAGAAGTTCCATTCATGTTTTACAATTAAGTGATGAAATAATCAATTTTCAAATATTTCCTAAACGAAGTCATGAGCTTCAAGAAACCAAGTGCTATAATTCAATTAAGGAGAAGAATGAAATAAATGCTTGACAATTGCATAGGTCAAAACCCTCTGAGGCCATCAACCCTCCCAGGGTCTAAGTCAGGCACTGTGGAAGGGGTATCAATAAGTGAGAAATGGTTGAATATGTTCACAGAAAGCAAAACTTATCAAAGTCCACTGTGAACCAAGCACTATAAGAGGTGAACTCGCATACACGAACGTTGTAACCGTCACGAGAACACTGTAAGAGAGATGAAAAAAAATATTCCTTTAAAAAATATGAAAACTGGCATAGATAGATGGGTGATAGCACTTGTGTTAACTTGCAGTAGTGGTAGATTTCTACTCCACCATGCTGAATAGAGAAACATTTCTTTACCTTCCTTTTTTTTTTACTAATACTTACTCTCCAGAAAAAGATAATCCACTGACTTCGAGTCTTCCTTTCATTTAGTTTTTATCATCTCTTGCAATGACTTTCTCAATATTCTTAGATAACTCTCATTTAATCAAGTTTTACTCTTGAACCTTTTATTCTCACTTAAGTCCAAGCTATTAGGAATTAGCTGTGAGATCAGCTAAACTCATACTGATATCTGAAAAAAGGAGGTTTCTATTAATGTCTTAATAGTCTTAAGACATTAAAATGGTGACTTGACAGGTGTTGAGTTTTTCATTGCCCTCTGGTCCCACACATAGAGGTGATTCCTTCAATAGAGAGCTGAAGAACTTGAAAACTGAAGGACATGGTTAAATACAAATACTAATTCAATTTGCAAGGGGAATCAAGTAAGTTGTTATGTATGGCAGACCAAAAACTGTATAATATTTAACAAATGGAATATATTATTTACATTAAAGAATTAATTAGCCTGCATAATAGGAAAGGAAACTGAAGACAGTTAGTTTTGAGGAAACATAAATGGCAAAGAAAGGTCTTCAGCATGAACCAGATGTGGGTTCCAGGTTTCTCACATTCTCCCACGTGAAACGGGGCAAAAGCTCTCCTAAGGAAAAATGACTTCCAAGCAGAGGACAGAAAAATAAGCTTTGGATTTGGGTGTTCTTCCCCTTTGGCCTATGCCTACTTAGAGGAAAAAATTAAATCACTTTGTACTTGGTCTCGTCCTAGAAGATTCCGTTGTTTGTTTTTATTCATTTACTTCTCTCCAGGCCTTCCCAACCCATTATAGGTGTTATTTCAATTTTGTGCTGAAGTAGTTTTCATCCCTCTTTGCTCTTCTTGTCCCATCTCATTTACTTTGCTGTTTTCTAACTTAGTTTGAGTACAGCCAACTCCCTTTTCAGACTGGCTCATTGCATTTCCCCATCTTCCTTGTTTTTGCTTTTCCTCTTGTCCATTCAGCTCAGGTGGTCATACCCCTCGAGCATCTCTTGGTCTGTTTATTTTATACTATGTCAGAATTCTCTGTTTCTCTCCCAAGTTTTCCAGGAAAAAAAAAAACCAAAACAGCAAAGTGTTAAACTGAACTTTTCTATTTTCTGTGCTTTTACCATATACAGTATAACAGGTCGCCAGGCTCTTATTGATCTTTTCATTTAATTTCGTAAGAACAGCATCTCACTCTCAAGAGTATGGCTGCTGGTCTCTTCATTTTATAAGAATGTTTATTGTCGGGGTAGCACCGGGGTGAGCCTGGAATAACACTGTCATTATTTGAACCGAGAGAGTAGCTATTAAGTGAAAATGTCTGGTTTTCTATTTTGTATATGTTTTTGTTTTTCAATTCAGCTTCAAGCACAGCATGGCCGTCTCTACCAGGCCTGTGGTTTGAGCTCCACACTGAAAACATGAAACTTTAACACATACTAACACACAAAAAGCTTAAAATTTAGATTAAAATGTGAAAACATGAATTCCACAGGGTGATGCTTCGTGATGGGGGCACAGACGAGACCTAACCAGGGAGAAATTTGACAAAGACATGAGGAAACCTCACCCAGCCAGGAGGGAAATCTGAACTGTCTTCTGGTCTTCCCCAGAAGGGGTTCTTGGAAAAAGGGAAAGTATTTTTTGGGTCAGGGTAATAAGGAGATAAGCTGTTGCAGAAATTTTGAATAATCCAGATCTTATACAGTTATATTGCTTAAATTTTATTAGCCTAATATACCCCGTGGGGCATTTAACTTTATAGTTATGGGCAAGTTAGAGAAAGATCCTATTTCCAGGATGTTTTAGCATGCATTGGTTAAAAACCACACTGAAACTGAATTTTGTTTTGTTTTGTTTTTTTCATTGTTAATTGGGACCAGGGTGTTGAATGTCCACACATTTACTTGGGAATTGACTTGCAATATAAAATCAAATGAATATTTATTTCCACAGTATAAGAAGAGAATTCAGAATAACAGAATTAGCACAAGTTTCTTAATTTCTCTAGGCTCAATTCCCTCATCTGTGTAAAATACAGAGACGAATATCTTATTATCAACGTCAATTTTGAAAATTAAAGGAGAGTCCATGTATTATTAAGCACTGGAGGAATCAACATTCCAACAAATGTTAAAATTTCTTTTAATTATTACAACATTAATAGATTGTAACAGAAAAAAGATAAATATGTTATGAGAATAAATAAAAATGATTGATTTACTTCCTGTGAGATTTTGTGTAAGTGAAGAGTAATACCAACTTCATAGGAAGGATTGAATGTGAGTTAATGAGATAATATGTCTAAAGGACTTGGAAAATATCTTTAACTGTTATTATTTATTATTGAGTGTCTTCCGAAAGTAAGAATCATATGTGAACAATGGGTTTTCTGCATCAAATCGTCTTTCCTCTGAGAAGTTGCCTCTTTATTCTGAGAGATTAACCACACTAACTCTTCTTTCTTTCAGATGTTAGAAAGCTTATGTTAAAAACAGTGCATCTGACGCAAAAACAATAGAAAGGGCAGAGAGGAATATTGCTTTTCCAAAAAACAATTTTTTTAGACAAGTTGAAAGTAAAAGATTTTGCTAGAAATATTCTTTTTCTATTTTTTTCCCAAGGAATCTAGGATATTCTTCTCTAAATGCATAACGAGAGGCAATTCAGGAGGCAGATGTTATTAACTACCCAACAGCAAGTGAAACTAGTCGTCTCCTGCACAGATGCAAAAGCTGACATCTGGTCCACTTGACAGTCCCACTTAGGGAAATGATTCAGCCGACACTACCAAGAGAGCTGAGAAGCTGGTCCCCCATTGGACCTATAAAGTCAAATCACAAAATATCCTGCAGTGTGCTAGCTCTTCATTCCTCTAGGTCTGGCAAAGGCTGGAGTGAGGCTTGAACACATGAGTTTTTGTTGTCATGTCTGTGGCACCTTAGCTAAGGCACAAAAGTGGCTGTAAAATTCACCTGAAGTTTGTGCTCATGTTCTCCTGAGGACCCCATTTCATGATTTAAAACAGTTTCATCTCCTGGCATCTCATGCATTTCTTCTGTTGGACTTCAGAAACACATTAGGATCCACTTTATAATTAATACTTGGCTCATAGCTTACCTTGGACCAGAGTGTGGCATGATCTTGATTAATTTACATTAGAATTCAGACATTTTTCAGGAAACCAGTACAGAGCTGCCCCCAGGACAGGCAACAAATAAATTAGGTTGTGCAAAACTAAGAATTAAAATTGAAAATATTATGTGTAGCTGGTGTCATTCATTATCATGACATTGAAATTGTGTCACGATGTGGGGGTACGTTGTGGGCTCTGGCTCCAAAAAGCAATCTCTGAGCCAGGTGCTACCAGTTTTAAAGATGGTACCAAAAAAAAAAAAAAAAAAGGCAGTTGTAGCAAAGGTGTAGAATGTTAAGGACTGGAGATATAATATTAGATTTAATATTAGACATGGTCCACACCATGAGGATCACAATGACTGTCCAACGGTCACTTAGCTCATCAGTGGCCATGGTCGGTTTGGAATCCAGGCTGTCTCTGAGCCCAGGTGCCGCTCAGCTCGTCAGAGCTAACATGCAGCGGAGACTCAGAAGCCCCATCGTGAAGGGCCTGCCTCCGTCCTGGAGGACTCAGGAGCCCCGTAGTGAAGGACCTGCTCCGTCCACTGAGGAGAGGGAAGGTGCGTCTCACTCCCAAAGCCAGAGCTGGTGTTCTGCAAGGCCTTCGGCTACCCACCCTGCTTCAGCGACTCTGCCCAATGGAGAGGAGGAAGTGGGAGGTGGCAGGAAGGGAAGGGGACGAAGCGGTTCTCATGAGTAAACGGGGCCACGCCAGCTGGGATAATGTTCCTAAGAAGTGAGACCTCAGGTGGGGAGCCTCGCGTTAGAGATTAAAGATAGCAGATCTGCTCCGCCTAACTGGAATGACTTCTGCTCCTGTTTATTCCATTTGCCCCACGCGTCCCATCCTTGGTCCATTTTAGGTTTTACTGTTTCCTGAACATTCCATGTCACTTTTCACCTCCAAAGAAGCTTCGCTCCAGCCTGAAACGCTGGCTTCCTTCCCCACAGGGCCCACTATCACTGACCAAACCCCACCCTGCCCAGGCCGCCCTTCCAAGGCCAGGATCCTCATCAGGGCTCAGATGCACTCGGATCCCTCCCTTCTTCCCGTATTTCTTGCCATCAGTAATTTCCCAATCGGCTCAGGTGAGTCACTCAGCTCTCTGAAGGCAAGAGATGCCTGTTAGATGAGCCCAGAGCCAGGCATGCAACTGCTGTGCAAAGAAGAGACTAGACTCGGGCCCCTAATAAACCCGTGGCTGCACGTCTGCTGCAAGCGTCCTGGCTGGAGTCGCTTCTTAGTCTTTGTACCGTAAGTGTGTGGGTCCTGTGCCGCTATGGATAGGTACTATAAGTACGTATGAATTGCAACTATACATAGACGGAAACTATATAATAAGCTGCAACTAAGTTTACATTCATCCAAATATATACATAAATACATATGGAAAGTTAGCTACATATATGTATGTGCATATGCGTGTATATATATGTGTATATATATACACCAAATTATTTTTGGAAGACAAATTCATATAAAATGTTTTTTCCCATTTACATCTTTCACAAAAATAATTTCTAAAATTTATTTTAATGAAGTTTGTACATTTTTTACTAAAGAACTGGAGAAAACCTTTGCTCTATTGAAAATGCTTTTTAAATTACTAAGAGTTCCTTAATGCAACTAACAGCACACATTAGGCTCTTTCAGGTGAACAGAATGTGTTGATTCTTGCAATTTTATTTATCCAAATATGCAACTACTATACTTTTCTGTTTTTTTATCCAAAGAGCATGAATACAGATGTGGTGAGATTAATAGAAAATGCCAAACAGTAAGAAACATAAGAATTCCTGCATAATGTCTTTGAGAAGAATATTCTCCTTGAAAGAGGATATGGTCAATAATAAATCAAGATGCTTCAGGGTTACAAGGAGCAGCTGAATTTTCATCACAGAAAATAAGACTTTTTTATTTAAATGAAATCACTCGTTTAAAGCAAAACTATAAAACTTGAAATGGCAGTTAAGGTAGCTTCTCCCCAAGGGAAATTTAGATGTACTTGTGTGCTACCTGTGTGTGCATTAACATCTTTTAATGTTCTCTTTCCTAAAAACTTTAAGAGGTGGGAAATTTTAGAAAACAAAAATTAAGTGTTCATAATATAAATGCCTTTTTACTATTATAAAGATGTTTACAATACTACAAAGTATCGTATGAAGAATAACCCAGTTCCAATGGTAACATTAATACTATTATTTTGGAATATCAGAGTAGCTGCTGGCTGAGAAGCCAGGCATAATTACCTTTGAAACTGCAGACATTATCGGCTTTTGCTCACAAGAAGTAAGTGTGATCGCTAAAAATCAGTGAAGACTTTCTTTAAAACGAAAAGAGACCTGGACGAATTACAAAAAGAATTTTTAAAAAGTAGCTACTAGGATAGTATAGGTTTCCCTTGTGATGATTCCCCATATTGTAAAATTCTGGAAAATTAACAGATCAATCCAAGTAGCTTCTGAAGAGCTGCTCTATTTAAATAGAGGTGTTCATCGTACACCCACACACAAGCGTGCACACACGCACATGCACACGCACACGCACACACACCACATACACACACAGCCCCGCAAGAGCCACTTCCATTACAAGATGAAGTTATATTACAAAAGGTGATGACGGGGGCTTGCACCTCAAACATCCTCCCAACTTCTCTAGTTTGTAAATAATTTCATTCAATTCAGCTAACATTTGTTTAGTTAATAAGACAAACATTGTCAGGAAGAGAAAGGTGGTGCTGTCACAAGCAACAGGCTCTAGCAAAGCAATTATATCATAAAGGTTACCCATCCCTTTCTATAAAATCTGTTTCCCTTTGAAACGTTTTACATTTTGCTGAATGTCATATTATGAGTGACGTGTGGACTAAAACCTTCCCCAAGGCTACGTCCTTCCAGCCTCATGTTGCCAGCTGGGGTGACCAGCAGGGAGCCGGGTGGCAGCCAAGGACAGGACAGGACCCGTGCTGGACGCAGGCAGACCCGAATTTAAATTCTCCCGCGCAGGCTTTGGAACGATGCTGTGAACTCTGAGGTCTCGCCCAGGAAGTGGGAGGAGAAGGAGGGGCCTGGCAGGGCGGCCACAGTTTGGGTGAGGAGAGGACTCTGCAGGATGGGGCAGAGGGAGGCTCAGCCCGGGGCAGCCAAGGCTCTGTCCTCAAGCGGAAGGAATACAGGCCTCTGGTTAATGGTCCTGGTCTAGAGGGAGGCTCAGCCTGGGGCAGCCAAGGCTCTGTCCTCAAGCGGAAGGAACACAGGCCTCTGGTTATGGGTTCTGATCCAGAGGGAGGCTCAGCCCCCCGTAGCAGCGAAGGCTCTGCCCTCAAGCGGAAGGAACTAGGCCCCCCTGAGTTAATGGTCCTGGCTTTCACGGCAGCAGAGATTAAATCACCTTTTACAAGCTTTCTCCACCAGGAGTAACACTGAGGGGAGGAAAGCTTCAAACCCTTGCTTGAGTTCTTTTTATACGAAAGCATCGGCTTGGAAGCAGGCCTGAGCCCCGCTCTGCTCTCACCAGCACCTGTGGGAGCTCCCGCCGGTCACCTGCTCCCAGCCCCCCGCCCGGCACCAGCCGCCCCACCTTCCCCCTAACCTGGGCATCCCACAGCCTGGGAACACCTGTCCTTGGAGGCACAGTGGGCCTGGGGCCAGGGTGGGTGCTGTGCCCTCCCTCGTGCTCCATGGCCTCCCAGGGGACCCCTGCTGTGCTTTAATTTTTTTGAGGATCTGAATCTCCCCACAACGAAGCTGTGAGCCCGAGTCCCCTTGTTCCTGGACCGAACTGAGGGTCGGGCTGCAATTGCTCTGCCCAATAACAAGATGCAGATGAACGGAGGAGGAAGAGAGTTTATTTCCATAACTGGTTACAGGGAGAAGGAGCGGAAAATATCGCCAGACCAACTCAAAATTACAGAGTTTTCCGGAGCTTATTTACCTTCTAAGCTCTATGTCTGCGTGTAAGTGTGCGTTCATCTGAGGACATAAGTGATGAACTTCTCCTCATCTATAACTAAGGTCTGAGTCCTGAAGACCTTCCTCCCGAGCCTCAGTAAATTTACTTAATCTAAATGGTCCAGGTTCCGGGGTGATTACCCTTATCTTGTCTCCTGCTAAATCACGAAGGTTTGGGGAGTTTCTTCAGACCCCAGTAAAACTAGTTTAATTCCGAATGGGTCCTGTTAAGAATTCCGTCGTTATTCTGCCATGCTTTCAGGCCCAGGAAAGGCCTGGGCAAAACTCTTGGCGGGCTTTTGTTCCATCCCAGGGTTTGTACAAGGGCACTGGCTTTTACTATTGAACTTCAACACTCAGTCAACAGTGAGACAGTTGTTCCGGGGGCCCGTGTTCGTGAGGCCTGGCCTGCCACACCCTCACATCTGAGGCCCCAGTGGGAGCCGAAACCTGACACAAAGACAGCAGGCCTCAGAGAGCGAGGGCTAGACATATCCATCTAAAACGTGAAAAGCGGAGAGAGGCAGAACGTTTTCAAATTACAGTTAATGTGGAATCTCTCATACCAGCCTCTGTGTACATCACCCTCTTTATGTCATTTTAAATCTCTCCTTATCAGCCTACTCCGAATCTAACAGCTCCACCCAAAACTCAAACCCTTTTTTTAACATATACTTGAAAACGTAATTGTTTTCTTTCTGATTACAAAAAAAGATCAATACCTACACATTAAAATAGACACCTTGTTCCATATTATGTGTTCAATATGCACCAACTCATCAAATGATACCATAATTGTTCATTCAGTCACATTTATAGTCAACAGTATAATGGTAATGTCACCAGATAGTGTCCAACCGAGATGTATCTTAGCAGAAATTGTGGTTCATTTTAGACCTGCATTTACAAAATTATTAAATTTCTGAAGGAATCATTTAAATTTTTCAGAGATTCTATGCACATACATAGAACTTCTTGCTACTGATCCTTTAAATTATCTCTGCGTCGTATTTCCAACTTTCTGTATTCTCCTTCTCCCCACAATTTCCTGTCAGTGGGGCAGGGCAGCAGTCCTCATCCCAACTCAGGGTTGGCAGGAGGTGGTCCTGGGAGAGACACTCAGGCTCAGGGTTGGACAAAGTGGGTTTGAATCCCTGCTCTACCCCTCAGTCATCTATGGATGTGATCTTGGCTAAACGACAACCTCGCCACCAACAACCTCACCACCCAAACGTCCACATCTGGGAAGCCGGATTCATTCCTTTTGTAAGGAGGTGCTAAGGATTACAGGAGACTTCCTTGCAGCAGCTGATCCCCATGTTTTAATCCACTTCCCTGCCTCTTCCTCTTCTTCCCTGAGATCACTTTAAAATCAGTCACACAGCAAACCATACGTCCTCCCTGCAGGCTCATGGGGCAGTGAGAATGACATTGGCCAGTGCAGCACTTCCGTGCCTGCAAGACGTGCTGGGCTCACACAAGACACCCCAGCCCTAATTTCACACCGGCTGCCACAATTCAGAGAATACTGTGGTCCTGGCTATCCCACCGTGTTCTTTCTCAAGCTTCACCTTTCCTTGCAGGACTCCTCTTCTTACTCTCTTAACTTCTTTTTCTCTTTGATTATGATAATTCCATTCCCAAAGCTTACCTCAGAGTTGAAATGGCTTGAATTCTTTCCAGACCAGGAAGTTTTTAGAAAATGGGAGTTTTTTTGGCTTGTTAGTTTTTTTCTTTTTAAGGATGTATATCAGCCAGGTTCATCTTCACCTGGGATCTCCTTTAAAACTGAGGATCCATTGAACCACTTATTCATTGTTCAGGAGATATTTAGGAAGAGGCTATGGCTGTGCAAGATTCTGGCTTCCAGCTGAACAGGACCACCCTTGCCCTTGGGGGATGCCTGGTCAGCCCCAGCTTTCCCTGCCCAAGGTGACCATCTCCCAAAGGACAATAATCAGTAACAATGCAAAGCAAAAGAGAAAGTGGAGCTCTGGGGACCTTTGCATTGATTCTTTGAATAAGCATATTCATATTAAGCACACTCATATAAGCATATTGAATGGCGATCTGTACCACAGCCAGACAGCAAGGTTATGTTCTCAGACAAAGGAAATAAGTCATAATTGCAACCTCCATTAAAGAGATTTGGAACTTCTCGACTTGGGACTTTTCACTTAGATGAGTGAACGTGCATCCTAGATTAAAACACCCTCATGAAAAAATATTACCAGCAAAAGTAAAAAGGTAAAGGTCGCAGTCACTGGCTAAGACTTCAGGAAATGGAAGATAAACTCTATTATGTAAAACTTTAGGGAATTAGGGGACTGTGCTTCCTTCATACCTCTATTTACTTTTTCCTTTAACCAGCCAGCCCTTGACTGACCTCATGAGCTAATAGTTGTCAATGATGAAGACATTGCCAACCTAAACAAATTCCATCTTGATACTCTAGGGCAATTTCTCAGTATATCACAAGTTAAATAAGACACCCTGAGCGCTATGTTTCTATCCTGCAAAGGTGTCATTCATTCATTTATTCATTTAGTTACTATCTCTGCATTTTCCATGAGGTATCAGGCTTTGTGCTGGAGACGCATTAAAACAAGTAACATAGTCGTGGAATTTGTAGGATTCTGGGAGAGGGGCTTAATAAGATAATCATATTAATATATTATTATGACCTGTGATGCGTGGTGTGAAGGAAAAGAACAGGAACTAAAGCAGAAGTGGGTGCCTGACCTAATCTGAAGTGTGGCGGGGAGCTGAGCCTGAATATTTCTTTCCTGGGAGATTTTAAAGTATGAGTTCACTTAATGGTTATAAGACTACTCAGGTTAGCTATTCCATCTTGGTTGAGTTTTTGTAGTTTATGGTTTTTCTGCAAAACCATTTTCTTAAGTGTGGAATTTGTGTTTAGAGTGGTAGTAGTATTCCTGCCATATTTTAAAAACTTTACATTCTAATGGTTAGTAAGTAGCCTATTCATTCCCATTTAAAACTACCCGTTCTGTAGTACTAGCCTATTCAATTTGTTTAAAAACTACGTTCTGTAAATTGCTAGCTTCCTTCATTCCTGACACAAAACTACACGTTCTGTAGTACTAGCCCCTATTTCATTCCCCATTTTTCCTTCATTCCATTCCATTTCCATTCCATGTTCCTTCCATTCCATTCCATTCCATTCCATTCCATTCCATTCCATTCCTTCCTGTGCCCCATTCATTCCATTCCTTCCATTCCTTCCTTCCATTCCATTCCTTCCTTCATTCCATTCCATTCCTTCCATTCCCCCATTTCCACTTCCGTTCTGTAATTCCATTTACCCCATTTTAATCCTTCCATTCCATTCCATTCCATTCCATTCCATTCCATTCCATTCCATTTCCATTCCTTCCATTCCATTTCCATTCCTTCCTTCATTCCATTTCCATTCCTTATTTCCATTCCATTCCCCGTTCTATTCAGCCCCTATTTCATTCCATTTCACTCCACATTCTGTATGGTATTTCATTCCCATTCAAAACCACTACGTTCTGTAATTTTGGCCTATTTCATTTCCCCATGCTGAGTTTCTGTTTCTCTCTTTTGTGTATCTTTCCTCGGGCTTGCAAGATGGTTTTCAGTTCATAGGATTGCTGAAGAACAGATCTTGTTTTCATTGATTTCTGCTTTTCTTGTTTTTCAATTTCATTGAGATTTCTTCTCTCGTCTTTATTCTTCAATTTACTTACTTTGAGTTTATTTTTCTAGTTTTTTATAGTTTTATAAGATAGAAACATCTCATTCGTTTGAGACATTCTTTATTTCCTAATGTATAAACATTAGGAACAATTCTAAATATATTAATAATTCTTGAAATATGCCTATCATTCCCTCACTGCTTTCATTACATCTTACTTGCTGGAGCTTTTATGTTTCTCATTTTCATTTTAAGTTTCCATTGTTTGTAGCTGGGATTTTTCCCTCCTGGAACATGGATTATTTAGAAGTGTATTGTTTAATTTCCAAATGTTTAAAGACTTTTCTGTTGTCTTTCTAGTATTGATTTCTGGTTTAATTCCATTATGGTCAAGGAACACACTATATGATTTTTATTATTTTAAATTTGTTGAGATTTGTTTAGTAGCTCAGTATATGGTATATATTGATGAGAGTTTCAGGATAAATTGAAAAATACGTGTATTCTTTGTTGCTGATGGCAATTCTGTGATATATTCTGTGACAATATTCTAAAATGTCAAGTAGATCCTGTTAGTTGATGGTGGTGTTTGAGTCTTCTACAGCCTTGCTGACTTTTAGTCTAGCAGTTCTATCTGTTACTGACAATACGGTGTTGACAGCCCCAAAGGTAACTACTGATTTGCCTACTTCTCGCTTCAGGTTATCACTTTTTGCTTTATATATTTTGATGTTTTGTTGTTTGCAACATGCACTAAATTTAGGATAGTTATGTCTTCCCAATGAATTGTTCCTTTTATCGTTATATAATTTCCCTCTTTGCCTTTAGTGATTTTCTTGGCAATGAGTCTATATAATTTCATATAGACACTCCTGATTTTTTTTTTCTTTTTTGAGATGGAGTCTCCCTCTGTTGCCCAGGTTGGAGTGCAGTGGCATGATCTCAGCTCACTGCAACCTCTGCCTCCCGGGTTCAAGTGATTCTCCTGCCTTAGCCTCCCAAGTAGCTGGGATTACAGGTGCCCGCCACCACACCTGGCTACTGATTTCTTAATTACTACTTATACAGTATATCTTTTCCCATCCTTTTAATTTCAATCCACATATGTCATTGTAATTTAAGTGAGCTTTATACAGACAGCATATTGTTGAATCATGTTTTTGTGGGTTTTTAAAAAATTCACTCTATCTCTGTCTTTAATGAATGTTATAGGCCATTTACAACTAACATAATTATTGACATATCAAGGCTTAAATCTTCCATTTTATTTTTTGTTTTGTTTGTTCCTCTGCCTCTCATTCTGCTTATTTCCTTTTTACATTACTGTGGCTTATTTGAACATTCTTAAGGAGTCTACCTTGATTTATTCATAAATTTTTAGTATTTGCCTTTTGCAGTTTTCTTATCAGTTGCTCTTTGTATCTCAGTGTGCATCTACACCACACCATCGTCTACTGACATCAGTGCCTTGCCACTTCGAGTAAAGCATAGAAAGTTTACTTTCACTTAGTTCACTTACACTCCATACTTTCTAAATACAATTGTCTTAAGTATCCTCTATATAGAGAGAGTGCCACAAGAGGAAAAGGATACTTAGCACTATTTTTACTCATTTCAATGTTGTTCTTTCCATTTTGAAGCCCCAAGCCTTCTTCTGTTATTATTTCATTTCTGTTTAGAGAAGTTACCTTAGCTGTTCTTTAAGAGTGGATATGCTAGCAACAAGGAAAGCAGATGAGGGGAGGAGAGAGTAAGACAGGGGAGGAAAAAGGAAAGGAGAAGAGGGAAACATAAGAGGAAAAGCAAAAATAGCAGTTATAGAAAAAAAGCAGTAAGATAAGGAAGAGAAAGATTGTATCTAATCTTTAGCAGGATTCCTAAAGTCAGGTATGCAAAGTGACTGTCTTTGTAAGCATGGTGCAGACCAGCCCAGCAGGATTCATATCTAAAGCATCTTCATTTAAGCAGACATATCAGCAGAATATAGAAGCTGAATAATGCCTCTTGCAAGACCAAGAGTCCACAGAGGCTGCTTCTCATGGAAAGACAGTCTTCATGCGTGTACCAGACAGAGCAATAACCTTTGTCCTCCGTTCACGTCTGTAGCATCCACGTGGGTTGGGCCTGAATCTACAGACTAATATTTTACTAATATTCTCTTTACAGAGTCATCTTATTGAGAATGAGAATTTCCGTCTGTATACTAAAGGCCCACACCCAAGGTTTCAGTTTATGTTGTTTGCAGGCTGTTGGGTACACTTTTGAGTAATGACTGTTTTGTCCTATGGAAAGCAGGTTAATGAAATTTCATCAGCTAAAACAACACCAGGAGCACCACTGCAGTTCATGATGATGATTTAAGGTTTTGATTATGAGATTTATGCAAACATAAAACCCATATAACCCTGTAGGCATTTAACAATTTTTAATTAGACTTTTAAGTTTATGGACGCACATGCCATTGTAAGAGGCATTACAGAAGTGCCCACATACCTCGTACCCAGCTTCCCTCCATGATAACAACTAGCAAAACTAGAGCACGTCACCACAACCAAAATATAAACATTGGTGTCCCCCACCCACCTGACTCAGACCAAGGCTCCTGTTTCCCTAATTACCTATATCAGATCAAACTCTCATTTCCCCTAATTACCCCCTGATTCATTATTTCACAGATTCCTGTCTATATATATATATATGTATATATATATATATAATAATATATATATATAATAATAATATATATATGCGTATATATATATATGTATATGTGTAATATGTGTATGTGTGTATTTAATATTAATGTCTGTGTAATATGTATGTGCGTGTAATAATGTGTGTCTTGTGTAATAATATCTGTAGCAAATAATATAATAATAATATATGTAGTTATAATGTGTCATTAATATTAATATGTTATTAATGTGTGTATATGTATTTGTGTGTGTATGTGTGTGCATCGTGTGTGTGTATGTGTGTGTATGTGTGTGTGTATATGTGTGTGTATGTGTGTGTGTGTGTGTGTGTGTATGTGTGTGTGTGTGTATGTGTGTGTGTATGTGTGTGTGTATGTGTGTGTATTTATTGTGTGTGTATGTGTGTGTGTGCATGTGTTTAAATCTATGTAATTTTATCACAGGGTAGGCTTGTGCCTCCACCATCACTGTGAAGAACACAGAGGCAATCATTTTAGCAGAGGCCCCGTGTGTGAGTCCTTTCATAAGCACACCCACCTCCCTCCCATCCCCAGCCCCCAATCTCTAACCGTGACAACCACTAATCTGTTCTCCATTTCTATAGTTTAGTCATTTCAAAAATGTCATATAAAAAGAATAAAAGGCTGGGCGCAGTGGCTCATGCCTATAATCCCAGCACTGGGAGGCCAAGGCAGGAGGCAGATCACTAGTCCAGGAGATTAAGACCATCCTGGCTAACATGAGTGAAACCCCGTCTCTCTACTAAAATAAAAAATTAGCTAGGCATAGTGGTTTTATTTTTTTTGTAAAAATACAAAAATTAAGCTGGGCCTGTAGTCCCAGCTTCACCCAGAACTGAGGCAGGAGGAGAATGGGAGAATACGTGAACCGGGGAGGCAGGCACAGCGAGAGCCAAAGAGATCGTACCACTGCACTCCAGCCTGGGTGACAGAACGAGACTCCATAAAAAAAAGAAATAAAAACATTTTGGAGCCAGGAGCGATGGCTCATGCCTGCTCAATCTCGACTTTGGGAGGCAGGGTGGAAGTAGGATCACTTAAGATTAGGAGTTTGAAACCAGCCTGGCCAATATGGTGAAACCTCATCTCTGCTAATAAAATTAGCCAGGCGTGGTGGTGCACACCTGTAATCCTAGCTACTCTGGAGGCTGAGGCACGAGAATGGCTTGAACCCGGTGGGGGCGGAGGTTGCAGTGAGCTGAGAGCAAGATTGCACCGCTACACTCTAGCCTGGGCAACACAGTGAGACTCTGTCTCAAAAAAAAAAAAAAAATGGGACTGAGTTTTTTCATTCAGTGTGATTCCCAGGAAATTTATCTAAGTTGTTGTGTGTACAAATAGTTCATTTCCTCTTCTTGTTAAGCAGGTGTATGACCTTGGTGTGTTTAACCATTTACCACTGATGAACATCTGGTCTGGACTAATTCCAGTGTGGGGCTATTACAAATAAAGCTGCTATAAACCATGTACAGGTTTTTATGCAAACAAAAATGTCCTTTCCTCCAGGATTAATGCCCAAAAAATGTGACCTCCAGGTCGTGTGGTAGTTGCATGCTTACTTTTATAAGAAACTGCCAAACTATTTTCCAGAGTGGCTGTAACATTTTACTTTCCCACCAGCAACATATGAACGATCCAGTTTCCCTGTATCTTCACCAGCATTTGGTGTGGTCACTACTTTTCAACCAAGCCATTCTGCCAGGTATATGGTAGCATCTCACTGTAGTTTTAATTTGCATCTCTTTAAAGGCTAATGATGTTGAACATCTTTTCATATGCTTATTTGCCATCTGCATATCCTCTTCAGAGAAATATCTTTTCTTGTCTTTTGCCCATTTCTAGGGGTATTGCCAGTTTTGTTACAAAGTTTTGCGAGTTCTTTATATGTTTTACATATTAGCCCTTTGTCAGGTATGTGGTTTGTAAATACTTTATCTTAACCTTGAGCTTGTCTTACCTTCTTAACAGAGCCTTCTGTAGCACAGAACAGTTTTTAATTCTGATGAGGTCTGATGTCTGCATTTTCTCTTTTATGAATTGTACTCAGTGTCACATCTAAGAACTCCCAAACTCCCACACCATGTTCTAAAAAGGTGACCTGTCCTCCATTCAATTCCTTTTCCACCCTTATCAGAAATCAGCTGGGACTCTATGAGTCTGCTTATGGGGGATCTAAATTTTATAACTCAATCTCAGAGAGAAGTTAGAAAATCAGGCCCCTGGAGCCCAGCGGAGTGCACACGTGCCTGCAGCAGTCTGCCCAAGTGTGAGGCCGACACATAGCTCTGTGGCCTCTTCCCAACCGGCAGGGTTTGGGGACAGGAGTCCTCCAGCTCTTTCATAGCCGCCTTAGGTTCCTGGCCCCACTGTGTTTTGTCCAACACAAAGCTGCCTTCTTAGGCGTCTGCCTCATGTCTGATGGGAGAAGCAGGGTAGAGAAGGGAAGCAGTGTTGGAGGAAGCACCTTCAGGAGTCAACTAGGGGCAAAGTGTCTGCACACGGCCTTGCCGCCTCTCCTGGGCCAGTCCCTGGGCTCCCTTGCCCAGCGTGGCGAGCAGGTTCACTGGTTTCCCGGTCTTAGAAGCTTAGCTCCGTCCGTTCACGCTCCTCACTTTATGAAATGGAATAACCTCCGTCGGGCAGCAGACTCAGAGCTGGAGGCTTTTCCGTCCAAGCCTGCAACAGGGGACAGAGGCAGAATTGAGGCCTCACAGGCATGGGGGTGAGACAGGACCGTCCTTCCGTCATAACTGCAGCTGAAGAATGATGCGTGTGCATGCTGACTGTGTTAGTTCTCCAAATCGCCACGCAGAAGAGGTCTTCGGTTTTACAGCAACAATGACAAGGGAACATGAAATTTAAAGAGAAAAAGAAAGGATTTTAAAAGGCCAATGCCCAGAAATAAGGCAGTTCTCTCTTTGTCCTGTTTATACACAGTGAAGACAACAGAACTGTACATGTCAGAGGATCAGGAGGGCCAACCTAACGAGGCTGGCGCTGCAGAGCTGATCTGTGCGCTGCACTGCTCGGCCTCACCCCTGACCAGGGAGCCCAAAATACCTCCGTATTTTAAACTGCAGACTCTTTTACACATCAGATCTTGACTCCCCTTCTCTATATGAGTTTTGTTGTGTCATTATAGATCAAGCATAAAACATAAACACATCCTTTTGACAAATGCCACAATGCTCAGAATGACTGCCTGAGTCAAGGAAGGAAACTCTAACCTCCTGAAACAACCTGTTTCCTCATTTTTGAGTGACATCCCTCCGTGAGATTAGCCCTCACCTGCTCAGCTCCACATCAGGTCATTCATTCTCTGTCCTCCACTTTTGCTCATCCTCCTCTGACCAGTGAGTTGCAGTTGGAAGGTTGTGGCTTTCGGCAGGAGTCAATGCTTGCTCATCTATTCCAGCATGCGTGCTTCCTGCTCATGATGTCTTCATGGCAATTAAAATAGATCCAGCTCAGTCTCCATCTTGCAATTCAGGCTACAAAGTAACCTGCTGACAAGGAAGAGAAGTCAGAGAAAGGCAGGGACTGAAGGGTCACCGAGCCAGGAGCACAGCTGGCTTTTATGGGTTGGCAACTTGAGAGGCCGTAGATGGAAGGCTCTGCTTAGATCCAACCGTCTTCTACAAGATCTAAGCGGAGAGAGTGAGTTCAGGCTCCCACACCGCAGTGCTCCGCAGAGACCTGCCCGGTGACAGAGGACCGGGAGTCTGCAAGCGAATCCCTGAAACCCTGGACAGCAACACATTCAGTATAAAAGATCAGATACTTCAGGTATTGCTTGAAGGATACAAACTTGAATTGATTCAATCAAAGTAACGTTTGTTGAGCATTAACTGTGTTCTAGGACAAAGCACAGTCTCTACGCTCCGTGAAGATTAAAATGGATTCAGGGAAACAAAACCCCAAATAAATGAGTGCCATTCAGCGTAAAGTGTTCTGAGAAGCCGGTGGTGTGTGGGGCAGAACAGCCATGACCAGATCGCAGCATTTGATCAGGAAATCAAATGCAGTAGCACAGTGAAATCTCAATTCTTGTTCCCAAAACCCTAGTCCAATTACAGGATAATGCTTGTTACCTTTGACCAGAAAGACTTAAAATACCAGGGAGCAAAATAGAAGTCCCAGGCTCATTGAATTCTGACCACCCCCTTCTCTTGTTTTTCCAGCTGTAACAAGGCTTCGACGCACACACCCCGGGACGTGCGTTAGAAGAGACTCACTCTTCTTTTACGGTGATTAGCTTTTTTGTGTGCAGCTGCTGAATGCTTTTGGAGACCTTAGGTTGAAATTTCAGCTTTACAAAAAAAATCACAGTTGATGTTACTTAGAACAGCTGGTGGTTTCCACCGCTTACTCCCCAGTGGCCACAGTTCCAATTTGTGGCTAGCCTTGTCTTCAAACATCTCGGGGCAACCAAAATGCGACAGGATGACAGATCGTCCTCTCAATGGACACTGACAAACAAATTAGTGCAAAGATGCTTTTCCGCAGCAGAGCAGATGTGTTGAGTTCCATCACATGGAACAAGCAATGAGAAGCTGTCCATGCCCCATCTGTGCCTTTTACTTTTTATTTATCTCTCTTTTTTTTTGCAATCTCCTGATGCACACCATCATGACACACAAAGCACCAAGCTTCTGTGGGTACTAAATGAGCACTTTGGGAGGCTGGCCACAGTGCCCTGTCCTCAACTTTCTTAGGACATAATCCAGGAAATCAGACCACTCAGCAATAGAACTGTCCAGTGGTACACAGAAGTCATTTGTAAATATGCACGAGAATCCGTGCTTTGCCACAAGTCAGTAAACACGAGGAAGAGGCCTCAGAGCACGCCGTCTCGCGTGGCTTTTGGAGTCACGGCTCTGACATGGTTCTCACAGGGGTGTTCAGCCTTTATTCTTGCTCTCATGCAGGCCCACAGAGCGTCCATTAAGCCAAGAGGTATTCAGGTGTGTAACCCTAAATGCTTCTTACTCCCAAAGCCACAGGGAAAACATTCGTATCCTCCTATCCTTCCTTAGGTCAATCAGTAAAGTCTTTGCAGACCTGCTGCATACATAGTGGACCTACTGTATACATAATAGACCTACTGCATATGTGTTGGACCTACTGCATACATAGTGGACCTACTGCATACAGGGTAGACCTACTGCATACATAGTGGGCCTACTGCACATATAGTGGACTTACCACATACGTGTTGAACCTACTACATACATGGTGGACCTACTACATATATAGTAATCTTACTGCATACATAGCAGTCCTGCTGCATACATAGTGATCTTACTGCATACAGAATGGATCTACTGCATACATAGTTGTCTTACTGCATACATAGTGGTCCTGCTGCATACATAGTGGATTTACTGAATACATAGCGGTCTTACAGCATATCGTGAACTTACTGCATACACAATGGTCTTACTGCATACATAGTGGACTTACTGCATACACAGTGGTCTTACTGCATACATAGCAGACCTACTGCATACATAGTGGACCTACTGCATACACAGTGGTCTTACTGCATACATAGTGGACCTACTGCATACATAGTGGCATGGGACTCACTAGGCCCTAGGAAGGTAGCAAAGACAATTAAAGGGTAGTCCCTGCCTCCCCCAGAACCTTTGAATCCCCCTAGCACCATGAACATACAGCAGTCACGCTGCCAGGACCAAGCAGTGCTGGGCAAGGTGACTGCAGGCTCAAGGCCGGGTGCTCAGGAGCCAGGAGACTGGAGGGGTTTCTAGGAGGCCTGCAGAGTCCCACAGGAAGGACAGAGGAGTTGAGCTGAGTTTTAAGGAGTAAACAGGACTCAGATTAGAGGGAAAAGAAGAGCAGTGATTCCAGGAAGGGAGGGGCCAAGGGTGTGAGCAATGGCGTGAAGCTGGAACAAGGGCCCCGGCTAGGACTGCAGCTTACTGAGGGCTGGGAAAGCAGTGGCAAGGGTGAGAGCTGAGCTGGAACCCAATGGCCACGGCCACCTGTGGAGACTCGGGGACTCTGAGCAGAGAGACTGCTGGCCAAGGGCCCCTTCTGCGGTGTAGGCTCCAGGAGAAATGCACAAGGCCAGTGCCTCTCTGAGTCTCCATAAAATGGGAACACAGGCTCACAGAACATCTAGCTGCAGGGCTCTCGGCCATAAGAACCAGACAGGTGGGTGCCGCTGCTCCAGGATCCAAGCCCTTGTTTCTAGGGAGACTCCGCGGGCTCCATCTGCAAAATGGAGTGGAGAGCGATGGGGTGGACCCCAGGCGGAGTTTGCGTGTGGCCACAGGAGGTGTGCCAATGCCCTTCATACCTGGGTGCCGTGAGCTGAAATCTCAGTGGGTTGCTGTGGTCTGCACGGTGTATGCAGCCTGTGCTTGGTGCCACACTGACGGATGAGTGGTCATTGTTACAGCAATGTATCAGAGTTCGCTGGTCAGCCTTCCCCAAATAACTGAGGCACTGTGTCAATTTTGCACAGATGTGTAAGTATCCATGGTTTCCAGAATAGATGGCTCCCAGGTAAGGGACGTGTGACCTGTGGGCTGGGGTCACCAAGGCCATTGTGACCTGTGGGCTCCTCTCCCTGCCCCAAGACCAGCGCCATCAGCTCAGTCACAGGACGCCACCTCTCACTGCACCTTCCCCTCTAGTGGAGTGTCCGGGTGGGTTGAGGTCCACCTGTGCCCCCACCTGCAGCCCCAGTCTCCCAAGCATGAGCCGCTGGTCTGGCCTGAAAGCATTGACGGTGCCTCCCTCTCACTCATGAGCCCTCGTTCCACAGCTGTCTCTGTAAATGAATTTAAAGAATCAGAGCACTGATAACTCCCAACCTTATATTAGGTCTTCCAGGTTTTATCAGAAAAACATAAAGCTGTGAAATATCCTTTGTGGCCTGATGGATTCCATATATTTTGAATCTTTCCTTTGATGTAACTTGACGTCCCTGTTCTATTCCTCCTGCCAACCTTGGCTTAAAAACCCGTGGAAGTCAAGAGCCAAGTCTGTTGCCAGGGACATGTCCATGGCTTTGATGGGGGACGTCGCCCATTGTTGGGCCTTTTGAGTGGGGGTTTCCTTAACTCACAGCAGCTTTCAGATGCAGGCGCCTCAAGCCTGCCACTCTGCCGCCAGGTGTCTGGGGCTGCTTCTCCTCCGTATTCTCTTCAGATAGCCTGAGATGGAAATAGCACATGCAATGGGTACATATCTCAGCTCTTCCTCAGCAGACCCACCAAGGAACAAATATAATCATCCAAAATGTGTTTCCTTCTCCCTGTTTCAGTCTAGGAGCTCTCTGAGTGTTCTAGCTGGATTGAGGTTAGACCACCTCCCTGTCAACATGTTCCCTGCCCTGAGGTTCACTGTAGGAGACAATGGGGTGAATCTTACAATGGAAAGGACAAAACAAACAGTCAACACTAACAGCGTGGGCTCTCCTGACTTCCACGCCAGCAACCCCGTCTGAGCATCTTGAGTCTTAACTCTCAGCATGTGCATTTTATAAAGGCAGGATTTTTGTCTACTTTGTTCACTGCTATAGCCCCAGGGCCCAGGATAGTGTCTGGCCCACAGTACGCATGAATAAATATTTATTCAATGTGAATAAGATTCTGTAACGAAAGAGAATCTAGAGAAGAATAAATTCAGGTTGCTCCCTGACCCCCAACCTCCCACTGCTTTTAGGAGTAAGCCCATTGTTACCCAGAAAGATTTAGTGGCTTCTGTGAAATCGCAAGAAGCCAGCCTGGAACCTGGACCTGAGAACTGAGACCTTTTAATCTTCTCACAGCTGAGCGTGGGTGGGGTTAGGTCCTGTAGACCCTGACCACTGAGACCCTTTCATCTCCTCATGGCTGAGCATGGTTCGGGTTAGGTCCGGCAGCTCCTGACTGGCCACCTGAGACCCTTTCATCTTCTCACAGCTGAGCATGGGTGGGGTTAGGTCCTGCAGCTCCTGACCACTGAGACCCTTTCATCTCCTCACAGCTGAGCGTGGGTGGGGTTAGGTCCTGCAGCTCCTGACCACTGACACCCTTTCATCTCCTCACAGCTGAGCGTGGGTGGGGTTAGGTCTGGCAGATCCTGACCACCCACGTGGCCCACAAACCAAACAGGAGACAAACATTAAGGAACTGACGGGCAAGTGCACGGGCTCTGCTTTGACTGTAACGCTCCAGTGCAGAGGCCCCTTTGGTCCGGGTTAATCCAGGCAGGTCTGAAGGAGCCCCAGCCCTCCAGCCGGTGCCCCCGCCGTCCTGGGGACCTGACTCACACCAGCGCTCTGATCAGAGGTGGAGGGCAGGAGAGGTTCGAGCTCCCCCCGGAGGCGAGTGTTTCACAAACACGCTAGACGGAGAACAGAGGAGGTGTAATACCCTCGTGTGAGAGCACAGAGAGGAAGGAGAACTGAGCCCTGCAGGGCAGGCAGGAACATTTCGCTTTCATTGGGAAGTGTCCGTCTTCTCTGCTTGCTGGTTTGCTCTGGGGTGTGTGCAATGCAAGCTCCTTTGGAAGCATCCCTCACAAGACATAGCACTGGCTCCTTCAGGGGCTCTAGTTTGCGGCTGGCCCTGGGCGGGCGTTCATCAATGTGGTCCTCGAGAATTACATCGTCTCCCTCTTCTGTGCCCTGGGTGCAGAGCATGTGTTCTCAGCGCCAGGCGGCGACTCCCTCCCTGCCAGCACTGTGCTCCCTCACTCTCTGTTTCTCAGCTGAGCTATTTCCTTTCCTCTGCCTTTTTTTTTTTTAATTCCTCTTTCTGGAAGATGAGGACCTGCCATCACTCATCAAGGATTTGATTCTTCATCGTGAAAAACTGTGGTCCTGAGTCCAGCTTCTATTTGGTAGATAGAGACAGATCAGCTTCAACTCTAAATTTTATAAACCTCTTATAATAAAATCCCTCAGATGTAAATGTGCTGTCTCAATAATTAGATGAATACACCCAGCCACTGGTTACCAGCATGATGAAGGATCTGATTATATTATTTTCCGTGGCTGCACTGGCCTGACGATCCCCCACCACACAGCTGTCTGTGCTACTCTTTGTCAGCCTTACACATAGCTGTCCATGTAAAAATACTTATAAAGTAACTGCTCAAACATGAAAAGCACAAGGCAAGAGCTCATTAAACAAAGAAACTGCATGAGCTACGCTGTGTCGTAGATTAGAACTTTAAATATTTCCTGCTAGCAGGTAAGGTATGGGGCCTTTAAATATGTATTATTATTCACATTTAATCATGCACCGAATATTCCTGCCTAATTGCTAAATGTTTTCTCTTGTGCTTAAATTTCATGCCACAGATTATTAAAAATTGACTTTACAATATTTATTTTACTTATCTTCTCAAGCCAGACTGGGCTTAGCTGATAGATTTGGTAAATTATTAATTTTTAAAGGCAATTTGTGCTACATTTTACACTCAGATGGTGTCCAGAGAGACTCTGATTTCTAGTCCAAAACTTACAGAACTGAATCACTTTGATTCATCTTTAATCGAAAGACTCTTAAAGCACATATGCAGAGATGTGAGAGCTAATGAATCCCTCCGATGTGATGTGAAAAGCTAAGAAGCACTTAGTTAACATTTAGATCCATGTGATGAAGGAGGAAAACTATCATTTCCAGTAGGTTATCTGAGCAATAACCTCGGACGGTGTAATTCATTCTGCTATATAGCAAGAATGCTTAGAGACATGAGACTTTAATAAAGCCTACAAACATCTCTATATCAGGCTTCATTTACTGCAGCATCAACCTTCTGGGCATCCATCCCGCTGGGTACCAGTTCCACCCAGTGAGGCTGTGCCCTCCATAAAGTAGCCCATGGTTTTGCTATAACTCCGTCTACACAGGGCAGCATATGCATGAGCCAAAATAAACCTCTCATACGGATTCTGCTGGATTTTTTAAAAGTGTTTAATAGTAAGTTTCCACTGTCCATGCATTAAATTCTAAGCTAAAGCTATATATTAAATTGGGAGTAGATTCTTAGACACCAAAAAGGTAAAATGATCAATAAAATGAGGCCAGGAGTTCGAGACCAGCCTGACCAACATGGTGAAACCCCATCTCTACTAAAAATCACAAAAATGAGCCGGGTGTGGTGGTGGGCACCTGTAATCCCAGCTACTTGGGAGGCCGAGGCAGGAGAATCACTTGATCACAGGAGGCAGAGGTTCTAGTGAGCCAAGATTGTGCCATTGCATTCCAGCCTGGGCAACAAGAACAAAACTCCATCTCAAAAAAAAAAAAAAAAAAAAAAGACATGTCACTGTACCTTTTTGTGTATATTTAAGCTCCTGCTTTAGTTTCATTTTTCTGAAAACCAGTGTTGTTTAAACGTCCGTTTTCTTAGCCACACGATGCAACCAGGATCCAGGGGTCCAAGTGAACCCTTTTCTTCCCTCAGCCATGCAGCCTACATACCAAAGGGGTGCAGGACACACTTGGCTGATTTCCAACAGCACGCATTAAACAGAAAACGGAAATTTTCCAAGACAATTGACAAAAATCAAGACATAGATTTTTTTTTCTCAGAGTTATCCTGCTGAAACTTTGAAAGGCTTGATATATTTGCTGAACTTTGGAATGCCCATTGAGTTTAAAACCACTGTTGTAATCAGTGTTGCTCAGCCTAAAACTAGCTAGGGTGCTGAGGAGGAAATAGTCTGGATGGTCACATAATAATACAGACTACTCTGGCCAATCTAGAGTCCTGCATGAAAGATAATAGTGGAAATAATTTCCTCAAGACACCAGAAGCTTCAGATAACTGCTTTTTACTGCAGGCTTTTTTTTCCCCTTGTCGATGCCATTCCAATTGTTTTGTTGGTGCCTGAAAGGAAATCTAGTTAAGTGACAGTCAAGTGTCAGAGCTTCTCCTTGGCACCTTGGGCCTCATCTGCCTCTAGCCAGAGCCCACATATAAGGAGGCTCCCCGTGGCGTCTCGGCAGGGGATCCGCCAGAGCGGCCCTGGAGGAGGGAGATGGGGCTGCCTGGGACAGAGCAAAGCCACGGGGCAGGTCCCTGCTGCATCTTAAAGCTCAAGGCCTGACCCTGAGGCCACAGTGTTTCCCTGGAGCTCCAGGGGTGCTCACAGCCGACTTGAAATTCTGAGGAGACCCTTCCCCACACCAGGACTGGGCTGCTTGGTTTCTGTGGACAGTTTAACAAAACACCATAACACGATGAAGATGATCCTAGATGGGCGACTCCCTTCGGTTTACAGAGCCATCCCTCCACAGACAGAGGGGGTGCAATTGTGAACCTCCTTGCCTGGGCCGTCTGCTCCAAAGTCACGTCTCCCCAGACATCTCAACAAAGAATGTGGAATGACCTTCATTGGTTTTTAAATGTACTGCAAGTGGCTTATTCTTTAAAGCTTCTAAACATTGTGATCCGTAAACAAATACACAGATCTCTGTCCACCATTTATCCCGTGCACCCTGGCATCTGCTCTTCCTGCCTAAACTTTGTGGTGCCCTGGGGCCCACAGCCCATGGCCTCAACACACGTGGCTGCCACTCATCATGCAAGTGTCTATTGTGAGCCCTGGAGAGGCTAAGAAGCACACAGAGCCCAGGCCAGGCAGGGCGCTGAGTCCAGAGGAGTGGGGCCCACCCCGGGAGGTGCAACGCCGGCCCATAGCACAGGAGTGAAGAGTGGGGAGGCAAAAACCACCCAGCCACCAATACAGAACCCAGACAAAGGAGAGCACAGACTCCCGTGCTTGTGTCAGGCAAACGGTGCAAACTCCATACCTGCCCGTTTTGATGTGATTTTAGGAATACACTTACTCCACTGTGTTTGCTCATGTGTAAAATAGGAGTTACAATAAAATCCATCCTTCAACAACCCTTCATCGTTCTTATGAGTCAGTAAGATAATTAATGCAGGGCAATTAGCAGAGTGCCTTAGAAATTGCTCGTCAGATCTCTTCCTGGCCCTCTGGGCTACACTTCCTGATCATCTACCCTACACTTCCTGACCGTCTAGTCTATACTTCCTGACTGACTGTTCTATACTTTCTGACTGTCTATTCTACACTTCCTGACCATCTAGTTTACATATCCTGACCATCTGGTCTACACTTCTTGACTGTCTTGGTCTACACTTCCTCACTGTCTTGATCTATACTCCCTGCCCCTCTAGTCTACACTTCCTGGCCATCTGTTCTACACTTCCTGGCCATCTGTTCTATACTTCCTGACCATCTAGTCTACACTTCCTTGCCATCTGGTCTATACTTCCTCATCATCTGGTCAACACTTCCTGGCCATCTGTTCTATACTTCCTCATCATCTGGTCAACACTTCCTTGCATCTGGTCTACACTTCCTCGCCATCTGGTCTACACTTCCTCATCATCTGGTCTATACTTCCTGGCCATCTGGTCTGCACTTCCTGCCCATCTATTATATCCCATACTTTCTGGCCATCTGATCTATGCTTCATAACCATCTGGTCTACACTGCAGGCCACTATCCACACAGTTTCTCAAACACTCCTGCAGTAACACCTCCTAAGCCGGGGGGTCTGATGTCTCCACATGGAATGTTTCAGGGGGACCCATGCTGCACCTGTCTCCCTTGTCAGCTGTGAATGGTCATGCCCCAGGCCGACACCTTCTCTCTCCCACAAGCTGGGTGCTGCCAACGTGAAAGGGTTGGCTCCCCTTAATAGGGCTTCACCACGTGACTTACCGGCGGGAATCTGGCTCTCATGGAGACTGAGTGAGTTCATAGGCCCCATTCTCTGGAGTGGAGCACCTGGCTGACTCCCATCCTCCTAGACCCCACAGCGGTGGTGATGGAGCCAGGTGCATGGTAGACACCTGTGTGCATCAGTGCAGCCTGGGTGAGAAACTCCAGGGCCCCTGCCTGTGCAGCCTCACAAGCGCCTTTCCTAGATCCCAGTCAGTTACCTGCTCTAGGTCTCTCCCTGGCCCATCCACAGGGAGGCTGTGAATCAACAGAGGGAAAGAGACCCACAGGGGCCGGCCAATGGCCAGGTGCTCACTCCTCTGGGCCTCCTGTGCTGACTTTGGACCCCAGAGTAGGTTAGAGGAGGAATCAGCTATAATTGAAGTGCAATAGAATGATTGGCATCCCCTCAGCAAACACCCACAGGCACAGCCATCCCAGTTGGGTCTTCATTTAGTTTCATCTCTCAACTTTTGGCAGCATGAGTTACTCAATAATTTGTTTATTCAATAAAGTTGTTTCATTATCTTCTATTTGCCAAATCCTGTCTTACATGCAAATATACATGTGTGTGCCTATCTGCGTGTGTGAATAAGTGTTTATGAATATGAACCACATTTGTTCATGTGAGTCAGAGACCAGTCCATCTAAGAACCTGCAGGAGGGAAATAAGACAGGTGATCACAGCAAGTAATGTCTACTTGGATCTTCACGGATGGCACAGTGATGTCATGTGTACTGCTTGTTAAGTCCCATGGCGGGTCTTGAGTTTGCTCCTATTGCTATTTCCCATTTATGCAGTGGGAAACTGAGGTCTGGAGATATTCACTCAGTAGGCTGTGATCACACGGCTGGTGAGTGGTAAAACCAGCCTCATATCCAGGCTCTATAACATGACTACCCTAGGAGTTCCATCAATGCTCAGAGAAGAGAGACACTACTGATTCAGGGGCAATAAATAGGGCTGTATGGAAGAGGTGGCATTTGAGAAAGTGATAATTTTTCACATAACATGATAATTTTGTTTCCACTCTATGATCAACAGAACCAAACAAATAACTTCTAATTTAGTTTTATCCTTAGTGTAAATTAAATTATTATTTTTAATTTTAATAAATA